>NC_068935.1:116382473-116702457 GCF_023091745.1 Budorcas taxicolor | reverse complement strand
GAGTATTAGATGCCCTAACATGAGAAAAGAACCATTCCAACACAGTCTGGGACAGTGTATAAAGAAATAAATATTAGCAAAACAGTTGCCTCAACTTCTAAGTGAGTAAAAATGTGTTTTAAAGTACAGAGTGAGGTCTAGTGGGATCATTAAAGGCTGAAATTGTCTCTATGAAATCAGATTTAAAAATTTTTAGATTCCACATATAAGTGGTGACAACAGTATTTGTCCTTTTCTGTCATGCTTATTTCACTTAGCACAATGCCCTGCAGGTTCATCCATGTTGTCACAAATGGCAGAATTTCCATCTTTTTCATGGCTGAATAATATTCCATTGTCTATACTGGTGGTTGCCAGGGGCTAGGAGTGGGGAATTGGGAAGATGTAGGTCACATGGTAAAAACTTTCAATTATAAGTTCAGAGGATCTTTAAGTACAGCATGGTGACTATATTCTGTGTCTTCCAGATATTCTAACAGAGGCTTTTGGAACTTTTGGAGAATCACTTTCACCAAGGCACAGGTGAGAATTTTCTGATGGCTGCTCATCTCCTTCCCCAAGGGACTGCATACCCCATAGGCTCACCAAAGGGCTGTTTTTGTAACCCTGTGTATTCACAGAAGAAAGAGCACAGGTTGAGAGCAGGGTGAATCACACAGCCAACTGTTAGGAGGTGCTCAAGGACTTCCGCAACTTCAACAATCTCTCTTTCTCACCCCCAACTCCAGCACACAATTAGAGAGTAAAAAGTGAGGTTTTTTGCCTGATGTATAGCCTGGCCTTGGGATAAATGTTCTGCTTTGCAGGAGC
Organism: Budorcas taxicolor; assembly: GCF_023091745.1. Lineage (NCBI taxonomy): Eukaryota > Metazoa > Chordata > Mammalia > Artiodactyla > Bovidae > Budorcas > Budorcas taxicolor. The sequence continues at coordinate 116,701,647 of NC_068935.1, read as the reverse complement.
ACTAAAGTAGGTCAGGGTCAAAGACTCTCATCAAGTCACCAGCTGAATGGGAACAGAATTTTGCATGCCATGAAGGAAAGTGTTAAAGTTTTGAGTTTCTTTGGCAAACTCACTCTATCTGCTCTCTGTAGTGGGTAGAGAAGGAATATATGTAATGTATATATGTACATTTAAAATATATATAATTATATTTTCAATTATTCCTCAAAAAAATTTAAATGAATGAATGAAGAAAAAAAAGAAAGAAAGACTTCTTGTCCATCCTCCTGAAAAAAGACTAATATTGTCCACTGAAATGAGAAGCCACTTTAGGGCAGTTGCTATACTAGAGCAAAGACAATAAAGTATCATTCCTTTAGTGCAGGAATTACATATGAGCTTTTTGTAAATAGTCATTTTGTTAAATGCTCATATTCTAATCACTTATTAATGAGATGATCAGATTGTGTGCTATCATATCACACTGGCTGCAGAATGGATGTTGTATTAACAGGCATGACAACATTAACCTCATTGTACATCTTCATCAGAGCTCTTGGGTGACCAGGTGTATTAGCCCCTCATAAGAGAGACAGATTGGCCTTATAAGCTTTGAAGCCAGGCACTGACTTCTCCTCTCCCAGATGGCATTTTCTTCCAATACAAAGCTGTTCATTTATACTGAAAATCTGCTGTTTAGTACAGCTACCTTCAGTACTTATCTTAGCTAGAATTTCTGGATAACATGCTGCAGTTTCTACATTCATACTTGCTGCTTTACCTGAACTTTTATGTTATGGAGATGACTTTTTTCTTTACTTTTAAAAATTTTATATATATATATATATACTTAATGTTTGAATGTTGTATTTTATATTGCAGTATAGCTAATTAACAATATTGTGATATTTCCAGGTGGACAGAAAAGGGGTTCAGCCATACATATACATGTATCTATTCTCCCCCCACATCCAGGCTGCCACATTGAGCAAAGTTCCCTGTGCTATACAGTAGGTTCTTGTTGGTTATTCATTTTAAATATAGCCGTGTGTACCTGTCCATTCCAAACTCCCTAACTGTCCCTCACCTGCCTCATCCTTCTCCACTACTCTGACAACCATAAGTTCGTTTTCTAAATCTGTGAGTGGAGACAACTTTTCTTAAGCCTCATGAACCAATCTCTTCTAGTTCTAAACTTTTCTTCTGAAACTTCATCACCTCTCTCAGCCTTTATAGAGTTGAAGAGAGTTAAGGCTCTGCCCTGGATTTAGGCTTTGCCTTATGGGAATGTTGTGGCTGATTTTCTCTTCTATCCAGACCACTCAGACTTTCTCCATTAGCAAGCAGGATGTTAGGGCAGTGCTTTTAATTTACTTCAGGAAACTTTCCTCAGCGAACTATTTGGTGCAAGAAGTCTAGCTTTCAGCCTGTCTCAGCTTTTGACCTGCCTTTCTCACTAAACTCAATCACTTTTAGCTTTTCATTTAAAGTCAGAGATGTGCGACTCTTCATTTGAACATTTAGAGGTCATTGTAGGGTTATTAATTGACCTAATTTCATTAATAGTGTGTCTTAGGGAATAGGGAGGTCTGAGGAGAGAGACTCGGGACTGGTAGGTAGAGAAGTTAGAACACACACATTTATTAGTTTGCCATCTTATATAGGTCCAATTTGTGGCACCCCAATACAACTACAATGGTAACATCAAAGATCAGTGATAACAGACCACCTTAACAAATATAATAAGAGTAATGAAAAGGTTTGAAAATTCTGAAAAATACCAAAACGTAACTCAGAGACATGAAATGAGCAAATGCTGTTGGGAAAATGGCACCTATAGAGGCTCAACACAAGGTTGCTATAAAACTTCAATTTGTAAAAATCACAATATCTGCAAAGACAAGAAAATAAAGTATGCTTGTACATGTGATCTAGTTTGCCTTATATCTTTCAGTATTCCTTTACAGACTCTGTTCCATTGTGAGTACTCCACATGTTTTCCAGCAAAATTGCAGATTTTGGGGGGTAGTTTTTGTACATTGTTTTCTTATACATAGCATTTTACCAGTAACCTCTAGACTGATATTTTAACAGTTCTCTAGTTTGCTACACCATAATTGCAAATATTTTCCTCTATTAAATAGAATAATTAGCAGGACAAGCTGAAGACTTCTTTTTCGTGGAGTAACCATTCATATTTTTATCTCTTTGGGGAGTTTTAAAAATTTCATAATTGGCAACACTATCACTTTAAATTGTGAAATTCTACATTTTTCTTGTCACTGCCCTCCTCCAAGTACTCTTCAAGAAACTGAAATTCCACCAACCTTTCATCAAAACAAACCAAGATATACAAACGATTCTCTTGATTTCTATATTTTTTTTAACTTATGAAAAACACATTCATAATGTTTTTCCTATTATGATTTTTCCACAAAGAAAATATTTATAAACCCAAGGTATATTATGGTCATGACTCAAAAAAGATAGGCATAATCCTTTCCTACTATTATTGTTAAGTGGAAAACTACAACTGAGAGAGCTGGGATAAGAATAAAGGTGAACATGTGCTCTATATTGATCATCTGGCTTTAGCATGCCCGTAACAGATTAGACTTAGTGCCTATGAAACAACTAAATGAGGACCTTCATTTGTTTGTATTTTCTCAGTTTGTAATCATCTTTTATATAACTGACATCACCATCCAAACAAACAAACAAACAAACAGGCTTAAAAATATTTTTTAAAGGTAGCCAAATGTAGATCTTAAACCTGAAAAGGACTAAGTGAAAATTACCTTGTAAGTATAACATCAGAAGAGAAAAGCAGGTGAGAGTAGGTTAAAAAAAAAAGAGAGAGAGAGAGAGAGAGAGAGAGAGAGAGGGATGTATCTCTGTTTCATCAGTGTAAACAAGAAAAATGTCAGAAAGAGTGTTAAATGTGTTTGGGGCTCCCAAAATAATCACCTAAAGTGGCTGAGGCTGGGCATCTCATGTTTGAAAAGTTCTGGGGGATTTTGATCCTCTAGATTAGATAGCTACAATGAAAGCATGACGTGCTGAACTTAACGGCGATTCACCCTGAGGCATCATCTTTAAAGATCTCAAGAAGATGTCTGAAAAGGGAGAAGATAACTTAGGACTGAAATTCTTAGGGAATCACACTATTTAAATGTTAGGAAGCCTGCTGAGTCTTATAACTGTTGGATAAGGCTGCATCCTCTGTTTTTGAGGCTGATAGGATTTTCCTGAAGAACTTCAGAAGATCATATGGAAGAAGGATGGTTGGTGTCTACAAATAATGGTCCTTTGGAATAACTGTCCAGACATACTTTCATTACACAGGAGAAAAAGGAAATCCCAGGTCATGCTGCACCTCTAAGTTTTCTTACTTGATTTCTTGGAGAAATACTGAAGATAATAAACTTAATCACTTTCAGAGGTATCATTCACAAAACGTCATTACTTTTAAAATTTGTGAAAAAAAAAACGTTTATAAGATTTATAAAAACTTATTTAAAGGAAATCTGCATCATCCCAGATAATTACTATTTCTTTGAGTTATTTTATGATAAATAAAAATATCACAGTATCACTTAAAATATTTCCTCTGGCCTAATTATTCGTGCTCATGCTCAGTTGTGTCCAATTCTTTACAACCCCATGGGATTTTCCAGGCAAGAATACTGGAGTGGGTAGCTACTTCCTCCTCCAGGGGATCTTCTGGACCTAGGGATTGAATCCAATGTCTCCTGTGACTCCTCCACTGGCAGGCAGATTCTTTACCACTGCACCACTTGGGAAACCTGGCCTAATTATGAGTAGTTGCTTTTCCCACATAATAAATGAAAATGGGATTTCAGTAGTAGATTTTGCATTTAAAAATTTTCCCTGGGAAAATTAGTATGGCAAGCCATTCAAATAATGACTATACTGCATACAGGAAGAAAATAGGAAGATCCCCTGGAGAAGGGAACAGTTACCCACTCCAATATTCTTGCCTGGAGAATTCCATGGACAAAGGAGCATGGTGGGCTACAGTCCATGGGTTGCAAAGAGTCAGACATGACTGAGCGACTAACAGTTTCTCTCTTTCATATGTATATACAAGCACAAACAAGTGTGGGCCCAGGTTGGGTAGATCCTAAAGTTTATCCAACATGATGGCATTATTTTACAAAAAGAAAACAAAATTAAGGAATTATAATTATGTTCAAAAGTATATATATATATATATTAGTAAAAAGAGAACCTGCAACAAGTAGCTGGATCCTTAAAAATTCAGATTTATTTCCTTTGAGGTCTCTTTAGACAATTCTATAGAAATACTTATAGATAAATGCTATCTGTACAAACTGGTTTACAGAAAATACCACACCTGCATGCACTTCTAGAAACCAGGGACTTGTGCAAGAGACCCTGAAGCATAAGCTCCATATTACTTTCATAGAAGACCTGTCATTGGGTATATATAGTGTGGGTAGGCAGTGTATAGAGCTTAGTTGTGCAAAAAATACAATCATTTTAATTTTTTTCTCTTACCCACTTAATTTTCATTTAAGATACTCATTTTACTGGAACAGTAGAAACTTATTATCAGTCACTTGGGGATTTATTTATCTCTTTTCTTAGAGATTTGATTGAAGTTCCCAAGGACTTAAAGATGCACAGGAATTAGAACAGACTTGTGGTATGGCCACTTTGGCCACCTCATGCGAAGAGTTGACTCATTGGAAAAGACTCTGATGCTGGGAGGGATTGGGGGCAGGAGGAGAAGGGGATGACAGAGGATGAGATGGCTGGATGGCATCACGGACTCGATGGACGTGAGTCTGAGTGAACTCCGGGAGATGGTGATGGACAGGGAGGCCTGGCGTGCTGCAATTCATGGGGTCGCAAAGAGTCGGACACAACTGAGCGACTGAAATGAACTGAACTGTGGTATGGCCACTGAAGACCCAACACATGTGCTTGACAGGTCAACAGCAGATTTGTACTGGTTATCCTGTATTGTGAGAATCACTCTACCATTTTCTTCCCACACCTACTAAACTTTTCAGATATTTAGTACAGGGAAAATCAAGAAAATGAAGAAATGTTCTTCATTCTTATGATTTTTTCCCCCATTTTCATCAATGCTTAACATGTCCTCTACCTAAGGGCTTTAGATGTGAGGTGTCTTCATCCAGAATAAACTTGAATTCTCTTTTCTGCTGTCTCACTCCTCCCTTGAAACAATGAACTTAGGGATTTGAGTGTGGTAAGTAGGGGGAGAGAGTGGTATGGGAAGTAGAGTATAATTATCAGGGAAATAATTAGTTAAATTTTAATAAATAACCTAACTATCTATTCCAACATACAAAAGATGCAATAAATGCCATTGATTTTTTAAATTTTTATCACTTGATTACATACATTCATGTATTCAATACCTTACTGATTTTTTTCTGTATCACAATCAAAGTTTGAGTATTAAGTAACTTCAAATGGAGACTATAAAGATCCTACTGCACCACTTTTGGCCCCCAGCAGTGAATGTATCATATTACTCCTTTGGTATATACTGAGAATCTATCCCATGACACACAATGTTCCAGGTGATGGGAGTGCGGTGGTTTGCAAATAAAAAGTCTCTCTCCTAATAAAGCTTAGATTTCACTGGAAAGGAAAACAATAAATAAGTATGCATTTTATATAATGTCAGCTACAGGGGAATGCTATAGGAAAAAAAAAATGAAGGGGGTAGTTAGGGAAAGCCTATTTTCAGGAGCTCTGAAAAAACTTAAGGGAGTAGATCATGTGACTGTCTGGGGGAAGAACCCTGCTACAGGGAACAAGTGATGAAGGGATGATGAAGAAGATAAAGGTACTGGGAAGATGGAGCACAGGCAAGAGTGACAGAGACAGACTGGAGAGGTCCAGGAGCCAGCTCATGCAACCAGGGGCAGTGTTACAGGATGGATAAGAGCTTGGGATTTTATTTTCAACAATTTGATGGCCTTTGAGAGTTTTTCTTTCTGTTTCTATTGTTTAGCTTTGTTTCTTTTAACCAGAGTATCAAGTTTTTTTGTAAACAGTGCAGTGTCACTACTTTTAGGACTGACAGCTTAATTTCAAGGCATACATATTGAAGTATAACCAGGTCTCATCTGCATTCTAAATTTAATCAAAATAGGATAAAATAAAAGTAGAGTTTATAATTTTATTCTTAAGGCTAGCAGTTTATAGCACATGAATTTGGTCACAAACATGTTTTTAGCTTGGAATACGCTGTGCTCTATATCAAGCAAATAAGCAATTTTTCCTGCTTTTAATCACACTGCCTGACAGGTGACAGACACATTCTATAAAAAAATGTAATTAAAAACCCTTTCAAAACTTTTTTTTTAAAAAAAGAAGAAACTTTCAAGTCAGTGTAGTCACTGCTGCATGGTGTTCATGAAGACATTTCTAATGGAAACTGCAAATTCAACAACGCAGAGGTTTTCCAAGTTAAATGACTCAACTGGAGAGACAATCAGAATATCAGATAAACTTTTTTTTGCACGATTAAGCTGTGTTGTTCAAAAAACGATAAATAGGTCACAACTTACTCCTCTAACTGGCCACTGGAAATCACTTTTATATCATCTATATTAAGTATATCAGTTAACCTCTTGGACTGTGTCCTAAGGAAATGATCTGAGATATGGAGAAAGATCTATGTTCAAAGAAGCTTATTCTAGTATAATAAAATTTGAAAAAAATGTAAATACCGACACTGAGGCAATAATCAATATCTTGTACTATTTCTTATAAAGAAGTAGTACTGTGATAGTGAACATTTAATAATATTCAACAAGCTAAATATAAAATGAAAGAATTAAACTTTCTTTAAATGTGTGTGTGTGTGTTTTTCCATTCTGGTATACCAAGCTGTCAAGTGTGATTCTTCAAGTTTGTCTTTTAATTTGACAAATCCAACATTTGCTTTTTCCAATGATATTGTTATTATTCTTAATTTTAGAAATACAAACACTATTCATTGATTTACTTTACTTGGGGTCTTTGGGGGTACTTCTTGTATTATTTTTTGTCTACATGTATTTCACTTTACTTTAAAACTTAGAAAGCTGAGTAAGGACTTCCTGTTTCTGTAAAAACAAAATGTACTATTGGTTCTGTCTTTCCCTCTACACTTGTTACCAGTTTTATTTGATAGTACCTAATCTTTTTCTCAGTTATCCAGTCAGATTATATTGAAGATATGAGTGCCACACCAGACTATGGAACTATTGTTTTACTTCTGTCACTTAACTTCAATCTTATTTTATCTTCTTCTCCGTATTTAAATTAAAAGGAATGGCCAAACATTAGTTTCTGAAATTATCACTACACTTAATCACTGATAAATTTATAATTTCATGATATATCAGATTATAAATTTATAATTTTATTTACTGCATAAATAAAAGTTACATACTTTTTTAGATGGTTTGCATGTTCTTGGTAGTAAAATGTATGACAAGAAAAAATATGATAAATTATCTTTTCTTTTCTCTAAAATGAATAGCAAACTGAAAATTCAATCTCTGTGTAAATTGTAAACTTGTTATTGCCAAATTTGCCTACATCAATGTCTTATGTTCTGGTATTAAATCTTGGAATGGTAAAATAAAAGACTAAAAGGTTATAAAGCTAGTTGAGCATTCCTATGAAAAGTGTAATAAGAAATAAAACAGAGCAATGATCCAAATTGACATCATTACATCTGTTTCATGATATGGGCAGTACTTCATAGAAAGAAGGACCATAAAGCAGATGCAAGATCTCAGGTCTGTGGATAACTGTAACATAAACAGTCAGCTACAATTAGGCCTCTGCATGAGAGAGAAGTGGAAGAGATTCTTCATGGCATTATATTTTCCATGAAATGTATAATTTTGATTTTCCAGCAACTGCCTAAACCAAAATGAAAGGTAATATGTGTTATAATGGTTAATAGAGTAGCCTTTGGAGCCTATCTTTTAAGATTAAATTGTGTATCTCCCACTCACTATCTGTTTATCTGTAAAACAGGAATGATAATAATAATATTAGCTTCATAGAATTTTCTCAACCTTACATGAGTTACTAATGTGTGTGAAAGCACCCAGAACTATAGCTGACAATTATGAAGTGTTCTTCATATCAGTATCAGTATCAGTCCAGTCACTCAGTCGTGTCTGACTCTTTGTGACTTCATAGACTGCAGTACGCCACACCTCCCTGTCCATTACCAACTCCTGAAATTTACTCAAACTCATGTCCATTGAGTCGATGATGCCATCTAAATATCTAATATCTGTCGTCCAATTCTCCTCCTGCCTTCGATATTTGCCAGCATCAGGCTCTTTCAAATGAGTCAGCTCTTCGCATCAGGTGGCCAAAGTATTGGAGTTTCAGCTTCAACATCAGTCCTTCCAAAGAACACCCAGGATTGATCTTTAGGATGGACTGGTTGGATCTCCTTGCAGTTCAAGGGATTCTCAAGAGTCTTCTCCAATATCACAGTTCAAATGCATCAATTATTCAGCACTCAGCTTTCTTTATAGTCCAACTCTCACATTCATACATGACTACTGGAAAAACCATAGCCTTGACTAGATGGACCTTTGTTGGCAAAGTAATGTCTCTGCTTTTAATATGCTACCTAGGCTAGTTATAACTTTCCTTTCAAGGAGTAAGTGTCTTTTAATTTCATGGCTGCAGTCACCATCTGCAGTGATTTTGGAGACCAGAAAAATAAAGTCTGCCAATGTTTCCCCATCTATTTGCCATGAAGTGATGAGACCAGATGTCATGATCCTGGTTTTCTGAATGTTGAGTTTTAAGCCAACGTTTTCACTCTCCTCTTTCACTTTCATCAAGAAGCTCTTTAGTTGTTCTTCACTTTCTGCCATAAGAGAGGTATCATCTGCATATCTGAGGTTACTGATATTTCTCCCGGCAATCTTTAATCCAGCTTGTGCTTCCTCCAGCCCAGCATTTCTCATGATGTACTCTGCATAGAAGTTGAATAAGCAGGGTGACAATACACAGACTTGAAGTATTCCTTTCAAAATTTGGAACCACTCTGTTGTTCCATGTCCAGTTCTAACATTGCTTCCTGACCTGCATACAGATTTCTCAGGAGGCAGGTCAGGTGGTCTGGTACTCCCATCTCTTTCAGAATTTTCCACAGTTTATTGTGATCCGCACAGTCAAAGGCTTGGGCATAGTCAATAAAGCGGAAATAGATGTTTTTCTGGAACTCTCCTGCATTTTCGATAATCCAGTGGATGTTGAAAAATTGATCTCTGGTTTCTCTGCCTTTTCTAAAACCAGCTTGAACATCTGGAAGTTCACAGTTTACAAATTGCTGAAGCCTGGCTTGGAGAATTTTGAGCATTACTTTGCTAGCATGTGAGATGAGTGCAATTGTGCAGTAGTTTGAGCATTCTTTGGCATTGCCTTTCTTGGGGATTGGAATGAAAACTGACCTTTCCCAGTCCTGTAGCCACTGCTGAGTTTTCCAAATTTGCTAGCATATTGAATACAGCACTTTCACAGCATCATCTTTTAGGATTTGAAATAGCTCAGCTGGAATTCCATCATCTCCACTAGCTTTGTTCATAGTGATGCTTCCTAAGACCCACTTGACTTCACATTCCAGGATGTCTGACTCTAGGTGAGTGATCACACCACTGTGATTATCTGGGTCATGAAGATCTTTTTTGAACAGTTCTTCTGTATATTCTTGCCACCTTTTCTTAATATCTTCTGCTTCAGTTAGGTCCATACCATTTCTGTCCCTTATTCAGCCCATCTTTGCATGAAATGTTCTCTTGGTATCTTTAATTTTCTTGAAGAGATATCTAGTCTTTCCCATTCTATTGTTTCCCTCTATTTCTTTGCACTGATCACTGAGGAAGGCTTTCTTATCTCTCCTTGCTATTCTTTGGAAATTTGCATCCAAATGGGTATAGCTTTCCTTTTCTCCTTTGCTTTTGTCTTCTCTTCTTTTCACAGCTATTTGTAAGGCCTGCTCAGACAGCCATTTGGCAGTTTGCATTTCTTTTTCTTGAGGATGGTCTTGATCCCTGTTTCCTATACAATGTCACGAACCTCCGTCCATAGTTCATCAGGCACTCTGTCTCCAGATCTAGTCCCTTAAAAATATTTCTCATTTCCACCGTATAAGCATAAGAGATTTGATTTTGGTCATACCTGAATGGTCAAGTGGCTTTCCCTACTTTCTTCAATTTAAGTCTGAATTTGGCAATAAGGAGTTCATGATCTGAGCCAGTCAGCTCCCGGTCTTGTTTTTGCTGACTGTAGAGAGCTTCTCCATCTTTGGCTGCAAGAATATAATCAATCTGATTTCAGTGTTGACCATCTGGTGATGTCCATGTGTAGAATCATTTCTTGCTTTGTTGGAAGAGGGTGTTTGCTACAACCAGTGTGTTCTCCTGCAAAACTCTATTAGCCTTTGCCCTGCTTCATTCGTTCTTCACATATTTGCTATTATTATTATAATCCCTCTTTTTGTTACCCATTCATTTTCTCATGCTTTGGAAGAATTATCTAGGGCTCCTGGTATGCTGGTGAACTTTGAGAAAACAAATCAAACAAATTGAAACCAAAACAAAACAAACACCTGTAACCAGCCTTTAAAAAATTTTACTGACATTCAAAAATTATTCTAATTCAAAAAGTCTCTAAGCAAAAGACTATCTTTTGTTTTGTTTTAAAACTTTAATTTTGTGTAAATCTCATCAAAACAAAGGTGAAAGAATATAGATTTGGCTAAACTATAAAAATACTAAAATGTTTGGTCTCCTTTCCCATTCATAATCTAAAAGTATATTATGTCATGATACACCTTGATTCAATGCCCTTGAATCTTATCCAGCTCTTTTACATAATCTAAGTTTAATTAACCTTTTTTTTTTTTTTACTAAAAGCAGAACTACAACTGATAAATGATTCTACTTTGTGTTTTTAATGGTTCTTGAACCACAGTGTGAATTATTTCACCACAAATGTGAAATAATTTCTTATTTTATCTCATAAAATGCCAAACAAACATAGATGATTTATTTAGAGAACTTTACTCAAAAAAAAAAGACTCCTAAAAAAGATATAATGTTATTTTCATCTGACACAATGGAAAAGGAACATCTGTCACATCAACTGGTCTTTTAAACTCTGTATTTTATGCATCCCTATGGAATCTTCATTCTGGTGTCTGAAGTTTCCTGAAATTTAATATGTATATTGAAATATAATGTATTCAAACTTAGTAAAATCAGATACCGTTGTAACTACTTTAGTTGTGTTTTGTAATATATGCTTCTGGTTAACTCTAATTATAAAAGTAATGTGAAGACATGGTAATGTTTTTGAACACTGAAGGCACTATGTGGAAAAAAATAACCCCAAGCTGAAAATCACTTGACACAGGAAGCTACATATTGTTAGTAAATTTGCTTCTAAATTATTGATCTATCAGTCTATCTCCCTATTTATTCATATAAATAGCTATCTCATGATCTTGGGTTCCTAACATATAGACTTTTTTTCTCACTTTTCTATAATTTGTCATTATTCTATGAACATTTCTGTTTATTTTCAGAAAACTTCCTTGTAAGGATTCCATGATTGTGATCTATCTAGATTTTACTGGGACTCCAACCTTGTGTGCCTTTCCATATTTCCTTGACCATCTCCTTCTTTCACTCTCTTGGCTGGTGGCCAGGCCACTCCAGATCATTCACTTGCTTTTTGAACATGGATGAAATAATTCATTGTAAAGAGCAGAATCCAGCTTCAAGGGTGCTCACCAAATTGGAGGGGGATTATCCACCCTGAGGTGGATTTTAGTTAGTAAGATATAAGAAACAGAAGAGAGCAGGATAGATAAGTATCCCACCTTTCTTTCTTCTGTGGACAACTACCAGGACCACTGCCTTTTCAGAAGGGTCTTACATGCTAAGTAAGCATGCCTCCAGAAGATATCTTGTGTCTCTTTGTGGCTTATCTGAAGCAGTAGCAAACACAGCAATGCATTACTTGACATTGCTTTGGATTTCAACTCAATTCCTTTTTTCCTTCACCCGCACTACACTGGGCTGACACTTCCTCAGTGAAATTTAAACAACTTAATCCTTGCTTCAGTTTTCACTCTCTTAAGAAAACAGATTTTCCTTAGTTTCTTTAAACATTTTTATTTCTTAGAGAAGCAATTTCCACTATCTTGCTATTATAAATAGTATAATGGTCATTTTGTGCATGTCTTTGACTTCATTTCTAAGTATTTCACAGGATTGATGAGACATGCGTTTGTTAAAGCTCTTAAAAATTCATTTAAAATGGATTTTCAGAAAGGTTATGCTTGTGTGTGTATGTATGTGTGCACGTTCAGTTGTGGCTGACTCTTTGTGACCCCATGGACTGTAGCCCACCAGGCTCCTCTGTCCATGGAATTTTCCAGGCAAGAATACTGGAGCGGGTTGCGGTTTCCTACTCAAGGGGATCTTCCTGACCCAGGTATCAAACCCACGTCTCTTGCATCTCTGCATTGGTTCAGTTCAGTTCAGTTCAGTCGCTCAGTCATGCCCGACTCTTTGCAACCCCATGAATTGCAGCACACCAGGCCTCCCTGTCCATCACCAACTCCTGGAGTTCACTTAAACTCACATCCATCAAATCAGTGATGCCATCCAGCTATCTCATCCTCTGTCATCACCCTTCTGGGCAGATTCTTTACCACTACACCACCTGGGAAGTCCTATGCTTATATATACCCCTACAAAAAAGTGAAAAGAAAACTTTTCAATCCAGTGATCCTAAATAGAATTTTAAAAAATATGTGAAGATTACTGAGATTGAATTTTTTTCATATATTTACTGCTCATCCATATTCTTTTATAAACTGTCAGTTCATGTCCCAATTATTTATATGAAACCAAGTTTCTGTTGTTTTATAAGTATTCTTTAATAAAGATAGCATCCTTTAGTCATTTTGATAAAAATATATTTTCTGTGCCTATATTTGCTCTCTATTTTACTTATTTTTTAAAATACATTAACAATATTTACCATTCTGTATGGCATCACCGACTCAATGGACATGAGTTTGAGTAAACTCTGGGAGTTGGTGATAGACAGAGAGGCCTGGTGTGCTGCAGTCCATGGCATCGCAAGGAGTCGGACACAACTGAGTGACTGAACTGAATTGAACTGAATATGTCATTAGCAAAAAAAAAAAAAGCAAAAATTGTGCATTAAAATCATATATAATGTAACCACAGTTGTTTAAGAAAGCATTCCAATATCAAATGGCAAAGTTTATCAATGCAAAACTGCAATTACTTTTGTACCAACCTAATAGTATCCTTGTCCTAGAAAAGACCATTTTATCCAGAAAAACTTCTTGAACTTCATTCTGAGAACAAAATTACTAACTGCCAGATGTTGTGTTCATGAGCTTGTAGACAGAAAAGCACATATTCCAGGTGTTCTCAATAAAGTTCTTTAAAATAATTATCTTGATAATTGACCCAGAGCTCAATCTGGCTTTGATATTTGTGGCCTCTCAGTTTAATCCTCCTGCTGTTTCCTTGAGAAGATCTGCTTACTTCTGGTGTTAGTTTCAGCACTCCTGAATCTGTTTTTTAATAGGAACCATCAGCTTTCTATCTACCAATAACTCGCATATAAAACTAGGATATTTTCTTAACTGATGATTTTGTTATGGTTTATAGATAAAATATATAAATTTATAAATAATATATGACTTCCCTGGTGGCTCAGATGGTAAAGCGTCCACCTACAATGTGGGAGACCTGGGTTTGATCCCTGGGTTGGGAAGATCCCCTAGAGAAGGAAATGGCAACCCACTTCAGTACTCTTGCCTGGAAAATCCCATGGACGGTGGAGCCTGGTAGGCTATAGTCCATGGGGTCACAAAGAGTTGGACATGACTGAGTGACTTCACTTTCACTTTCAAACAATATATAATATGTAAAAAATAATCTTATATGTTTGTATATAGACAGAAAGAGAGAGAGAAAAAAAATTTATTATGAGGAATTGGCTCATATGATTCTGGAGTTTGAGAACTTCCATGATCTCCCATGTACAAAGTGAAGACTTGGGGAAACTGGAAGTATAATTCAGTCTGAGTCTTCAGTCTCAGAACCAGGGGAGCAGATGGTATAAATCCCAACACAAGAGCCAGAGAAGATGAGATGAGATGTCCAAGTTCAAGCATTAAGGTAATGTGATGGGGAAAAATGTAACAGCTTAATTCCTCCTTCCTCTACCTTTTATGTTCTAGTGAGGCCCTCATCAGATTGGATGATGCCCATTCACATTGGACAGAGCAATGACTTTAGTGACTCTTCCAATTCAAATGTTAATTTCATTCAAAAGCAGTGTCACAGACATTCCAGGAATTATACGTAATCTGGGCACCCTGTGGCCAGTCAAGCTGACCAGTTAAAAGTTAACCAACACAAGCCTGATATGAGTCTCATAGAGTATAAAGCTGTATAGAAGTTTTCATGAAGTTCATATCCAATTTTTATACAAAAATATTACCTTTTGGTTATTCTTATGAATAGAGGATATTTTTCATTATCTTTCTAGTTACTTTTGAAAATACATAGAATTTTTCATAATATTTACTTATTTTTACTCTCAACAATAAAACGCATTTTAAGCTGATAATTGTTTCAAACAATTTTCTGAGTTTTTATACAGATAGTATCCCTTACAAATAATGGTAATTTTTTTTGTTACTTTCCAATTGCTATATCTCATTCTGTTTCCCCACATTATTCAATATACCAAGCCTGGCAGAGCAATTCCAAGAAACATGGTAGTAACATCACTTTTGTCAAATTTCACAGATGCACATTCACTGTTTTGTAATACAGATAATACGAAGATATTCATTGCTGTGTTAAGCAAGGATCATTATATTTTCCATTCATTCATTTTTAAGTAAATATTTCCTTTGCAAACGCCTTTTTGGTGCATTTTTTTGTTTTTATATTTTCAAGACTTCCCTCACTACCTTGAACCACTATGCATATTGAGTTTGTCAACTATAGTCTGATTATTTTCCAACCTTCTACAAATTTTAGAATGTGATGTTATGCTCAAAAAAAATAACATTAGGGCTACTAACTATTTATAATATATTGATCTGTTTATTGGCCAATATGCTCGAAAGGAAGCTTCCCTTGTGGCTCAGAAGGTAAAGAATCTGCCTGCAGTGTGGGAAACCTGGGTTCAATCCCTGGGTTGGGAAGATCCCCTGGAAAAAGGAACGGCTACTCACTTCAGTAATATTGCCTGTAGAATTCCATGGACAGAGAAGCCTGGCGAGCTATACAGTCCATGGGATCCCAAAGAGTCAGACACAACTGAAGAATTAACACTACTACTACTACTACTATGCTCTAAGGGTCACTTCTTACTTTTCTCCTGCTGTACTCTGTGTCTCAGGAGACTGAGTCCCACAACTACATAGACCATGCTCCCTTAACCAATTAGTGACTAACTGAGTTCTGTCAGTGGGAGCCAGAAGCAGAATATTTGAGGGTAAGTGGAGAGTGGAAGCCAGATTCTAGGGTATTTCTCCCACCTCTCAGATTGCCATCTTGCTATGTCTGCATCTCCTTGTTGTAACTTCCAGCAACTCTCCTCCTTGCTAAGTTCCAGCTCCTATTAGAAGGCTCTTAACTCCTGTTCCTTTGTGCCACTGTTTCCTATCCTTGCCCCTCTAGCACTAGGTTTAGTAATGGTAAACTGAACAGTGATAGTAATCCTCGGCTAATAGCCAAATTGCCTCACAGTCCCTTGTTCTCCCTTTCAGTTCTAGCATATTCTGAACATTATATTCCCAATATTAAATTTCCTCTACTGAACTCCATAGCTTAAATTCTCTCTATGCCTGGTCCCTAACTGATACATACACTTTTTTTAAATTAAAATTGTTACTTAATAATTAGCTACACAGGAGATGGAGCAGAAATCATTCAGTCATCATTATAAGAAACAATTAAAATGTAAGTTGAAAATAAAGACATTAACATTTCCTTTTGATAATTTTTATATCTAATAATTCCATCTTCCAACTAAAAAAAGCACTTTAATATCTAGTAAATGAAATAACTTTATAAAAAGGGAGATTCACAAGTTCATATATAGATTCCTGTACCTTAATTCTCAGCCTAGATGTATAAAGTGGATTGCATCATATATACCAGAAAATCATTGAGCTTCGTTTATTTTTGATAAACAATCTATAATTAGTGGTCACAGAAGAAAAATTTAATGAGGTTATGATAACTAGAAAAGCTTTCCCACTTTAAAAGTATATTTTCATCAAAAGTCCTCAGGATATATAAGGAAACACAGAAGCATGATATGATGAAAATAAAGTAATTCTCAACCACATTTTTTTTGTACTTTTTAATATATGAATTTATGTTTAAAATACTTGTCTTAGATTAATTCTTTCAAGCTCGTTTTCATATTCTATTGAGAAGGCAGACTGAAATTAACAAAGGCAAGCATATTTTACAATGAGATTCATTTGCTAATATTTTCAGAAGAATGAAAGGAAATTAATATGTTAGAATACATAACGAGTTGGAGTATCAGCATTGATCTAAGTGAACTCATTTTATTACTTTTCTTGTTTCTGTTTCAGTGAAAGATTACAAATAATTTGGTTTCATATCCCTTTATTTGTTGAACTAGATTTATTTTGAATCTCTACTTTCCTTAAAATGTTAGGCTTTTATCTTTATCTAAATAATCAAGGACTTTTGCTAATATATCCATCTTGTCTAGGACTAAATCTCATTAAAATTAATTAAAGGTATTCTAACAACTTACTTTATAAAACCTCTAAGTTGCAGTAATGCCATTAGTTAGTTTATTTTTAAAAAAAACTCACTTTTACAAGAAAGTTCAATTTTGAGAGAATTTGAATTCATGATATTGTATATTATAATAATAAACTCAATATCAAGGATTACAATTGTCAGTAAATTTTTAAATGAAATCAGCATGTAAGTTTTCATAATGGATAAAAAGAAATAAAATTTGAATTGTTTTATAAATGTATATGATAGTTACTTGGAAAATTTTAAGATCATCACAGAAAAGAAACAATAGCTTCATCTCCTTGATGCATTATTCTTTTTGATAGTTTTTCAAAAAATATATATTTGTTTACTTTCACCTCTTTTTAACATTTATACATGTCATTTATGCCTTTGACTTTTATTGAAATCATTTAGGGATTCTATTCAAAAATAAAGTGTGCAGTAGTGGAGGGAAACCTAGGAATGATGTCATTTTTCCTTGGGACCAGAATTCCCAGGACCAGACAGCTTCATAGCTGAATTCTACCAAAAATTTAGAGAAGAGTTAACACCTATCCTACTCAAACTCTTCCAGAAAATTGCAAAGGAAGGTAAACTTCCAAACTCATTCTGTGAGGCTACCATAACCCTAATCCCCAAACCAGACAAAGATGTCACACAAAAAAACAAAACTATAGGCCAATATCACTGATGAACATAGATGCAAAAATCCTTAACAAAATTCTAGCAAACAGAATCCAACAACACATTAAAAAGATCATAAACCATGACCAAGTGGGCTTTATCCTAGGGATGCAAGGATTCTTCAATATCTGCAAATCAATCAGTGTAATACACCACATTAACAAATCGAAAGATAAAAACCATATGATTATCTTAATAGACGCAAAGAAAGAATTTGACAAAATTCAACATCCATTTATGATAAAAACCCTCCAGAAAGCAGGAATAGAAGGAACATACCTCAACATAATAAAAGCTATATATGACAAACCCACAGCAAACATTATCCTCAATGGGGAAAAATTGAAAGCATTTCCCCTAAACTCAGGAACAAGAAAAGGGTGCCCATTCTCACCACTACCATTCAACATAGTTTTGGAAGTTTTAGCCACAGCAGTCAGAGCAGAAAAAGAAATAAAAGGAATCCAGATTGGAAAAGAAGTAAAACTTTCACTGTTTGCAGATGACATGATCCTCTACATAGAAAACCTTAAAGACTCCACCAGAAAATTACTAGAGCTAATCAATGAATATAGTAAACTTGTAGGATATAAAATCAACACACAGAAATCCCTTGCATTCCTATACACTAATAATGAGAAAACAAAAAGAGAAATTAAGGAAACAATTCCATTCACCATTGCGATGAAAAGAATAAAATATTTAGGAATATATCTACCTAAAGAAACAAAAGACCTATATATAGAAAACTATAAAACACTGATGAAAGAAATCAAAGAGGACACTAATAGATGGAGAAATATGCCATGTTCATGGATCAGAAGAATCAATATAGTGAAAATGAGTATACTAACCAAAGCAATCTATAGATTCAATGCAATCCCTATCAAGCTACCAACAGTAGTTTTCACCGAACTAGAACAAATAATTTCACAATTTGTATGGAAATACAAAAAACTTCGAATAGCCAAAGCAATCTTGAGAAAAAAGAATGGAATTGGAGGAATAAACCTGCCTGACTTCAGGCTATACTACAAAGCTACAGTCATCAAGACAGTATGGTACTGGCACAAAGACAGAAATATAGATCAATGGAACAAAATTAAAAGCCCAGAGATAAACCCACGCACCTATGGACACCTTATCTTTGACAAAGAGGCAAGAATATACAATGGAGAAAAGACAATCTCTTTAACAAGTGGTGCTGGGAAAACTGGTCAATCACTTGTAAAAGAATGAAACTAGAACACTTTCTAACAGCATACACAAAAATAAACTCAAAATGGATTAAAGGTCTAAACGTGAGACCAGAAACTAGAAAACTCCTAGAGGAAAACATAGGCAAAACACTCTCCGACATAAATCACAGCAAGATCCTCTATGACCCACCTCCTAGAGTAATGGAAATAAAGCAAAAATAAACAAATGGGACTTAATTAAACTTAAAAACATTTGGACAATGAAGGAAACTATAAGCAAGGTGAAAAGACAGCCTTCAGAAGGGGAGAAAATAATAGCAAACGAAGCACCTGATAAAGAATTAATCTCAAAAACATACAAGCAACTCCTGCAGCTCAATTCCAGAAAAACAAATGACCCAATCAAAAAATGGGCCAAAGAACTAAACAGACATTCCTCCAAAAAAGATATACAGATGGCTAACAAACACATGAAAAGATGCTCAACATCACTCATTATCAGAGAAATGCAAATTAAAACCACAATGAGGTACCATCTCACACCAGTCAGAATGGCTGCTATCCAAAAGTGTACAAACAATAAATTTGGAGAGGGTGTGGAGAAAAGGGAACCCTCTTACACTGTTGGTGGGAATGCAAACTAGTCCAGCCACTATGGAGAATAGTGTGGTGATTCCTTAAAAAACTGGAAATTGAACTGCCATATGACCAAGCAATCCCACTGCTGGGCATACACACCAAGGAAACCAGAATTGAAAGAGACACGTGTACCCCAATGTTCATCACAGCACTGTTTATAATAACCAGGGTATGGAAGCAACTTAGATGTCCATCAGCAGATGAATGGATAAGAAAGCTGTGGTACACAGCTTTGGAATACACAATGGAATATTACTCAGCCATTAAAAAGAAAACATTTGAATCAGTTCTACTGAGGTGGATGAAACTGGAGCCAATTATACAGAGTGAAGTAAGCCAGAAAGAAAAACACCAATACAGTATAATCACACATATATATATAGAATTTAGAAAGATGGTAATGATAACCCTATATGTGGGACAGCAAAAGAGACACAGATGTATAGAACAGTCTTTTGGACTCTGTGGGAAAGGGCGAGGGTGGGATGATTTGGGAGAATGGCATTGAAACCTGTTATAATATTACATGTGAAATGGCTCACCAGTCCAGGTTCGATGTATGAGACAGGGTGCTCGGGGCTGGTGTACTCGGATGACCCAGAGGGATGGGATGGGGAGGGAGCTGGGAGGGGGGTTCAGGATGGGAAATACACGTACACCCGTGGTGGATTCATGTCCATGTATAGCAAAACCACTATAATATTGTAAAGTAATTAGCCTCCAATTAAAATAAATAAATTTATTTTTTAATCCCCTAAAATTGACTGTAATAGTAAATTGCATAATCCAGAACATAACTTAGTCCAATAAGCATAACTAAAAGATATGGACAAGAAAAAAAAATACAATCAAAAAGCTAACAAAATAATGAGGAAATAGAGAGTCAATATCATGGAGAAGACAGAAATCTAAATAAGTGAAAGCAGTACTTGTAATACTACATGCTACCTCATTGGCAGCCGAAAGGCCAATAATGCCTATGACAGGCTCAGAGGCTAAGTGATCAAAAGATGAATTCCAGGAGAGGCAGGATCAAAATGGCAAAGTAGGAAGCTCCCAAACTCATTTCCCTCCACCAACATATCAAAACTACAGGTACATATAGAGCAACCAAAAACAGCCTGAGGACTAGAAGAATGGCTCTTTACAACCAAGGTTATAAAGAAAGCACCACAAAGAGTCTGGAAGGAGGAGAGAAGAAATATCTAATCGGGATCCATATCTCTGGCAGTTGAATCAGAAGAGAAGGAGGATGTCACAGGCGAAATCCTTCTTAAAGAGTGAGGGATTTGAGCTCTGTATGGGGCAACCCAGCCCTGGGGTTCAAAACTGGGAAGATAAGCCCCTTGGCTGGTTTGAAAACCAGTAGAGCTTACTGGAGGACTATAGGAAATTGAGATTCTGCATGTGCACAGACCTGCTTTCTCTCAGTCCCAGTGTGGAAACAGCAGATTGAAAACTGCCTAATGCGCCAGTTGGCCTACCTGCACCACCTCCGAATGCCCCCAGCCTGCACCAAGCTCCCGCTCCAGACCATCCTGCTCCAGCGCTCCTCCTGACCAAGTCAGAGACTGCCATCTGTGCAGGGGAGAAATGGAGCTAGTTTAGACTGGTGGCTCCAGCTCCTAGGGTCCAGCTCTAACTCCAACCAAGGCAGAGACCACCACTGAACCAGGGAGCTAGCTCAGCTTTGAAGCTCTAGTCCCTTGGGTCCTGGCCCCAGCTTCATTAGGTTGGTACCTGCCATTGAGCCTGGGAGAAAGAACCACTCACATCTGGCCCAGGCTCTGGCCCCTCCAACTCCAGTCTTACAACCCACCCATCAAGGTGGCAGCTGCCAGCACATACCAGGAGAAGATGTGACCAGTGCTGACTTCATATTCAGCTCTCCCACCAAATCTACTGCAGACACCAAGACTACACAGGGATGCTTCCACACAAGGATACTATATCAAGACAATTAGATAAACGTTTCACCTAATTTCATACAGAGACAGTCAGTTTTAAGAGTAAAGTGTATAGCAACACAAGTCTATTTCAAGAAACAACAAAAAAAATGTCACATAAACAACATAACTTTCATCTAGAAGAATTACATAAAGAACAAAGCCTAAAAGTCAGCAGAAGGAGGGAAATAATAAAGGTCAGAGAGGAAATAAGTAAAATAGAGACAAAAAAACAACAGGTAAGATCAATGAAACCAAGAGTTCACTTTTTGAGGAGATAAACAAAATTGATAAACCTTTAGCCAAACTCATTAAGCAAAAAAGAGCAAATAAATGAAAAAGAAGTTACAACTGGTATTACAGAAATACAAAACATCATAAGAGAATACTATGAACGATTATGTACCAACAAATAGGACAACCTAGAAAAAATGGACAAATTCTTAGAAACATACAATCTTCCAAGACTGAATCAGAAGGAAACAGAAATTCTGAACAGACCATTTACTGGTATTGAAATTGGATCATTAATCAAAAGACTCCCAACAAACAAAAGTCCAGGACCAGACAGCTTTACAGGGAAATTCTACCAAACATTTAAAGAGTCAACACCTATCCTTCTCAAGCTTTCCAAAAAATCAAAGAAAGGAACACTTTCAAACTCATTCTATAAGGCCAACATTCCCTTGATACCAAAACCAGACAAAGACACCACACGAAAAAGAAAATTGCAGGCCAATATCTCTGGTGAACATAGATGCAAAAATACTTAAAAATGAATTTAATAATACATAAAAAAGAGCATACATCATGATAAAGTGGGATTTAGTTCAGGGTTCAATATTTGCAAATCAATCTACATGATATGCCACATTAACAAAACAAAGTATAAGAATCACATGATCATCTCAATAGATGGCAAAAAAGCATTTGACAAAATTCAACATCCATTTATGATTAAAAACACTCAAAAAGTGGGTATAGCAGGAACATAATAAAGGCCATTTATGACAAACCCAAAGCTAACATCACAGTCAGTTGTAACTGACAAGTTTTTTCTCTAGGATCTGGAATGAGAAAAGAATGTTCACATTTGCTACCACTATTCAATGTAGTATTGGAAGTCTTAGCCACAGTAAATCAGCAAAGATAAAGAAACAAAAGGCATCCAAATTGAAAGGAAAGAAGTAAAACTGAAACTGTTTGATAGTGACATGATACTATACATAGAAATCTCTAATATATAATATTTATATTTAGTATGCTTCTCTGAATTGATAGATCAAGCAAGTAAAACATGTATAAAATACAGGACATTTCAACAGTTTTAAATTTAATGTACAGAATATATACAGAACATTTCATCCAGTAAATTCATTACACACATTTTTTTCAGGCACACAGGGAACATCTAAAATCATTGACCATATACTAGACCACAAAGCAACTTTAAGGGAACTCCAAAGAATTTAAATAACGTAATATAATCACAATGTCTTCCCTAGTGGCTCAGAGGGTAAAGAGTTTGCCTGCAATGCAAGAGACCCTGGTTTGATCCCTGCATTGGGAAGATCCCCTGGAGAAGGGAATGGCAACCCACTCCAGTACTCTTATCTGGGAAATTTCATGGACAGAGGAGCCTGGCAGGCCCCTATCCATGGGGTTGCAAAGAGTTGGACATGACTGAGCAACTAATAAACACACTCAATCACAATGTAATTAAATAAAAATATCAATAATGAATAAATAAATCAAAACTTCCAGGGAGATAGGGAAAGAAGCATGATGGAGTATTATATATTAGAGTAGTATGCTTGCATGCATGCATGCTAAGTTGCTTCAGTTATGTCTGACTGTTTATGACCCTATGGACTATAGCCTACCAAGCTCCTCTGTCCATGGGATTCTCCAGGCAAGAATACTGGAGTGAGTAACCTTTCCTTTCTCCAGGGGATCTTCCTGACCCAGGGATCAAACCCACGTCTCTTATGTCTCCTGCGTTGGCAGGAGGGCTCTTGACCACTAGTGCCACCTGGAAAGCCCATTAAAGTAGTATATAAGAGTTAACTAGGCGTATGGGATTAACAAATGCAAACTACTATACATAAAATAGAGAACAAGGAGTTACTATATAGCACAGGTAACTGTATTCAATATCTTATAATGATCTACAAAGGAAAATAATCTGAAAAAATACATATAACTGAATCACTTTTCTGTACACTTGAAGCTAACACAATATTGTCAATCAACTATAATTCAATTTTTTAAAAATCATGGGGCAGAAAGAATACCATTTAAAAACAAGATAAAAACAAAACAAAAAGCATAAGGATACATACATATACACATACATTAAGACATAAAGATTCGAAAGAATTATTGGCAAGATTAGGAAGACCCTATCAAGTTTCTTTCACATATGAACTATAAACTGTGGGATCCTTTCAAGTTACCTTGTGCAAGGACTACTAAAGACTTTTGGTCTAGTTGCACTGAACTCTGCTTCTAGGGAACATTCAAACTTCATTAAGGAGAACAGGTAGCTTACAAATAAATCAAAGACCATTTACCCCTACTTTTTTCAAAGAAAAGGAGAAGGATAATTTCTTAAGTGGAATCAAGAACAGAATCTAAGATAAGAAATTAAAAGCAAGAATGTGGGTCCTCAAAAGTAAGTGTGAAAGAATAGGGTCAGTGAAACAGAAAATAGGGAAATCCCAGAAAAAGCATTTCCAGTTTTGGAGAATCCTCTGAGGTCAAGTAAGTAAAGAGATGTTGGCAATGTGCAAAGGAAATATCCATCACACCCCAGCTATGTTAGAGGTGTTGCCAGCCACCAAGTGTGTGTTACAGTGAGATATTTGGGAATCAAAATGGGCTCTATGGATGCTATTACTAAGGAATGCCTGCTTAATGGCTTTAGGTCCCCCTTTCAGTCTTCTTAAGTCTACTTTGTTGTAACTATATGTAAAAGTATTTGTCCCTATGGAGTAACTTCAGTACTCCATATGATGGTGCACAAAACTCTTCAAATCTAGCCCAGTTGCCACCATTTTATTCCACATTCCCTTAATAACTAGGATTACAAGAATTAGAAAATGAGCAGAAGATCTGAATAGACATGTTTGCAAAGAAGACACACAGATGGCTAACAAGCATATGAAAAGATGCTCAACATCACTAGTCATTTCCTTCTCCAGGGATCACTAATCATTAGAAAAGTACAAATCAAAACTTCAATAAGGTATCACCTCACACTAATCAGAATGGCTGTCACCAAAATGTCTACAAATCATAAACGATGGAGAGGATCTGGAGAAAAGGGAACTTTCCTACACTGTTAATGGGAATGTCAGTTGGTGTAACCACTATGGAGAACGGTATAGAGGCTCTTTAAAAAACTAAAATTAATGCTACCATATGATTGAGCAATCCTTCTGCTGAGCATATATCCAGAGAAAACCATAATGGGAAAAAATACATGTATCCCAATATTCACAGCAGCACTATTTACAACAGTCAAGACATGAAAATAACTCAAGTGTCCATCAACAGATGATTGGTTTAAGAAGATGTGGTATACATATACAATGGAATATTACTCGGCCATAAAAGAGAATGAAATCTTTCCATTTGCAGCAACATGGATGGACTTAGAGGATACCATACTAAGTGAAGTAAGTCAGACAGAAACACAAACAATATGGGATGTCACATATATGTGGAATCTAAAAAATAATCCATATGAATCTATATACAAAATGGAAACAGACTCACAGACAGAAAATAAACTCACAGTTACCAAAGAGGAAAGACATGGGGGAGGGATAAATTAGGAATATGGAATTAACAGATATAAACTACTATTTACAAAACAGATGGGCAAAAAGGAGTTACTATATAATACAGGGAACTATATTCAATATCTTATGATCTGCAATGGAAAATTATCTGAAAAAAATATATATATAACCAAATCACTTTGCTGTACACCTGAAACTAACACAATATCATCAATCAACTATACTTCAATTAAAAAAGACATAAGGATGCAAAAAAAATTAAATGGTCATTAATTGCAATTAATAACCATAAAAAGTTTTCCATAAAAATTTTAGGACTCTCTAGACAAAATATTTACAACTGATAAAATCATCAAGATTTGGACACAGTTGAATATAAAGAAATTACCTGTATTCTTATATTATTGTTATTTAAATAAACAAAAATGTGATTAATGAAAACATTTACTAAGTCGTCTAAAGAAATAAAATACCCAGAAGTAAATTTAGCAAATGTGAGCAAAGATGTCTTTACAAAATATAGCTGAGAAAAATTAAAGATCTAAATAATTATTCATTGATTGGCGAACTGAATGTTTTAGAGATGTCAAGTCTCCTATTATCAATGCACTCCCAGTCAAAATTTACGCAGTTTTTTAAAAATGGAAATTGGGAAGTTGACTCTAAATGTGTATAGAAATATGAAGAGCCAAGCATAGCCAAGGCAATCTTGAAGAAGAGCAAAAATTTGTTACTTACTCTACCAGACATCAAAAATGATTTTAAAAACTACAGTAATTAAGACAATATGGTACTTACAAAAGAAGAGTAAAACAGGCCAACAGAGAAGACCAGAGAGTTCTGAAATAGACCCACATATACACAAGCACTTGATATATGACAACTGAATGCATTGAAAAAAGAAGTGCCTATTTGTAAAAGGTACTGGATCAACAGAATATTTATGGGTGGGGGGAAGACTTGATTTCTATCTCACAATAGAACTAACAAATAAAAAACTCAGTTGTAGATGAATTCCATATCTGTGAGAGTTAAAACAATACATCAATTATACTTCAATGAAAAATACACATATAGTGCTTAGAAGAATATGTGTTAGAACATTTTCATAACCATAACCTCTGAGCCACCAGGGAAGCCCTATGAAACAGACAACAATTTCTTAACTAGGATAGAAAAGTAATAATCAAAAATTTTAGGGCTTCCCTGGAGGCTCAGTGGTAAATAATCCGCCTGCCCATGCAGGGGACACAGGTTCCATCCTCGACTGGGGAAGATCCCACAGGCCGCTGAGCAACTAAGCCTGTGTGCCACAACTACTGAGGCTGTGCTCTAGAACCTGGGAGCCACAACTACTGAGCCCATGTGCTGCAATTACTGAAGCCTGTGCATCCTAGAGCCCGTGTTCTGCAACAAGAGAAGCCACTGCAGTGAGAAGTCTGCAGGTGGCAAAGAAGAGTAGCCCCTGCTGGCTGCAACTAGGGAAAATGCCCATGCAGCAGTGAAGACACAACACAGCCAAAAATAAATGAATAAATGAAATTTTTAAAAAATTTTAGAAGTGATAAAGTAGGATATATTAAGATTGCCAAACTTTGGGGATCAACATACACAGGAGAATGAAAAAGCAAGCCCTAAAATGGGAAAAGATAAATTCCCTACAAACTACTAACAGTCTTTACATTCAAAATACAGAGAGAACTATAAGACAATAAGAAAAAGGGAGACAACTTGATTGAAAAATAGACAAGGACCTGAATAAGCACTTAATAAAAGAGAATATCCAAATGGTCAATAGTTATATGAAAAGCAGTTATATTATTTTTTCAATTTATATAAAGTTCAAAAACTGACAAATTCATCTCTTAGAACTTTAAAAAGTTATGATAGTAGTCATCTTTTGGAAGGAGTAGCAACTGGAAGGATGTTGGGGGCTTCTGAATTTTAGGAACAGATGGTATGTCTGCGGTAATTTTTTTTCATAGTACTGTCTGTCGTGGTTCTTTTTCTTGATCTGGACAACAGTTACATGGATGTGTTCAGTTTTTGAAAATATACTGAGCTGTATCTATGATTAGTTCACTTGTTTTTATGTACAGTAAATTCCGATAAAAGTTCTAAATATACACATTCACAAACTAAAGCAACAGCAACAACAGAAGCTTCACTGCAAGATTTTTTTAAAAAACCAAGAAAAATGGTACATCAGCTGTTTATGATTTTGCCTGGTAAATAAATATATTACAAATTTAAGGGTTAAAAAGAGTAGAAAAATTTAAAGAGCATTTGGGAGAGAAAACAATCCTTATAATATGACTTCAAATTCAGAAATCTTATATAAATCATAAATATGATAGCTTTAACTACAAAGAATTAAAATTCTGTATGCAAACTAAATGAACAAAGCAAAAATAAAGATGCAGAAAGTGTTTGCCACAAATAGTACAGAAAATTTAAAATACTGTGAATAAACTTTAAAATGTATCTTTATAGGCTATATCTGGATATGAAATTATGGGTAATTTCTATCTCTTCTTTGGATAATCCCTTACTTTTAAAAGTAAGCATGCTTAATTTTAATATCTTATTATGAATTTTTTAAAATATATAATATTTATCCATAAAGAAATCTGAACTCCCCTTGCATGTATTCTTATTTCCTAATACAAGTTGATTTTTACTTCACAAATTATTATAATATTTTAGTTCACCAATTATCATCACCCATTACTTCATATGACCCATATTAATTCTTGGTAAGCATATCTCTCAATATCCATACTGTTGCCTTCTCAAATATTGTGTATATCCTTAAAATCTTAAATATGTATGTATCTAATATTTTACTAAAAACACTTCTCATAGTGAACAAATGAGCAGCAGATTCTCTGGGTAAAAAGGTATTTTAAAGTAATAAAAGTCAGTTACTTTAATCACATGCCATAATAAAAATCAATGAAAAGGTATACACTCCTAGAAAACAGTCTTTTTGATAGATTTTTGTGTAGCATGTGAAACAAATTCACTAAAAAGTTGAATCTTTCTTAAACATGAATATCATAGAGGGATAATAATGTTATATATTAGAGTCTCTTTCAATTTTATGAGCTTTGCTCCATTGCAACAGTCATTGACTGAAGTCATGAAACTTCTGTGATTCTAGTCCCATCGTTCAAATATCAAGTTATAAGGTCTCAGTATTTGTGTCTATAACAACTGAAAAACTTTGTTCCCTTGAATATCTTTCTAATTACTTTCATAATATATCCTTGATAGTTATGATTGTTATATTCCATGAATATTCCATGAACCAATACCAGCTATCCATACCAGAGTCTATAGCCTCCTTTCAATGTCCCATGAGATATAATCACCTACACACCAGTGGGTTTACCATTTATAAACAAGGCAATCATGAACAATCTGAAATGCTTCAGTGTGGAGTTCTAGGTCTCTGAAATAAAATATTAACCTTTGTCTTGGAATTCATATGGGGGGGAACCACATAGATTACAAGTTTAAACTAGGCATTCGTGTATCAAATGAACCATGAAAACCACAGAGGATAAGCATTTTAGAAATAGATGGCATATCTGCAACATTTTTCTTAAAGAATTATATCTGCTGTGGTTTCTTTCTCAGTTATTAATGTCACCATGACACTCAGTTGACATTTTAAAGTTATTAATGACAGAGCCACATGTCAACAAACGTCTTTTTGTCGGGGTATCGACTAAAACATACAAATGTGAATGACTGGACTCTACCCTGGCTTTTTTCTTCTCCATTTTGATTTCCACCTTCTTTTCCAGGGTCTTAAATTAATCAGTCTAATTTGCTAATAAGATTCAGGCCATTCACTTTTGTTTTTCAGTAGTCTCTAGCCCCCAATATGTAAACAACTCAATAACGAGAGTTAATGTGAGAGTAAAATACTAGAATTTCATAAGCTTTTAAACATCATTCTATTATGCAGTCTACATAATGGATGAGGATTATTCCCTGAAGTATTTCAGAAATTCTAAATAAACTAAAGATTTGAGGGTCTGCCAGTGGCATTTATAATTCATTTCTTTGAGTGTTCTATTCAGCCAATATTTACTACAACTTACAATGTGCAAGACACGGCAATCGATGTTGCAAAGAACATAAAGGTGAGTAAGGTACAATTCTTACACTCTTTAAGAATGCAAGTGAGTATGTTGATATGGTTCTTAAATGAAGTACCTCTTCTAATTTTTTCTTCTTCTAAATCAGTGGTGTAATGCATTCATATTCTGGAACCTCTGGCTAGAAATGAAAAACCAGCTTCTCTATCACATTCTTATCATCCAATTAGTAAATGAATGTTATGTATGTTCAAATTACATCAAATATTTTATCATTTCCAAAATTTTAATTCTTAATAAGTGAGTTGTTAAACTTGTTTCTAAACTACAAGCTGTTAAGAAATGTAAGTACTTAGAGGATAAAAGGGCAGATTAACTATTAATGTAATGTGTCTGCAATAGTTGACACCCTACTTAGCATGACCATTATGTACTACAGCCTACGAAATTATTCTTCATGATCCCACAGCAGAGCTAAAGTGCCATATGGCCATGCTTGTTTTTTGTCAAATAATTTTTACATAAACAGCTGGTGAACTGTTTTTATTGTAACAGTGCACATATTTTTTGAGACAGTTGGGAAGGATTGATGCAACTCTAGTCACTGCCTGTTTTTATGTCAGTGTTAAGGAGAAATTTAAATTCATATTTTTAAAATGTGGACTTTTGTATCTTTGTTGCTATGGTCAGTTCATAAGCAAGATTTTTTAATGTAGTGCAGGAATTATTGGCATATTTATAAACTTGTAGCAAAAAATAGAGATTAATCATAAGGGATCTTCAGTTTAACACGGCATATTCAGTGTTTTTATTTTCACACCCCATGAATTTTTAGAGGGAGAGCTGGTATGTTTTGGACTATTTTATAGGCAGTTTTAATTGACTATATTTGGTTTTGAAACACAGCTTCAACACATTCTGATAAGTGATATAATAACCAGGAGATTTTTAGCAGTTTTGTATGTATCTGTGATTTGAGCTGATTTAAAGACTATTTGATCCAAAAGTACCCCCATCCTCCTTGACAAGAAATTTCATCAGTTAATATACTAGTGGTTTCAAAAATGCAAGTAGAGGCATTTTCTTTTGAATTCCAAGGTAATGACGATCACTCCCTAGGTTGTTGTAAGGAGATGATCATAGTGCTTAGAATGCTAAATGCTAAATTTCGAAATTTAATTTTACATTTAATATTATAAAAATCTCCCTATAGCCAAAGGCTACTCCCATTAAAACACTGGTAAGGATTAATGTGTTATTATATCTCACTGATTCCTTATTTACAGGTTATTAGAGAACATATGATGTCTCATTAGAGAAGGAAATGAATGCTTATTATTGCGCCATTGAAAAGTTTAGAAGTTTGTGGTCAGAGCAATCAAGAACATCTACCTGTCACATACTAATGGTCAGTGTGTGCAAAATACAAGAAAAAGGTTTTTCCTAACCATACAGCTTTCATTATATTCACCTATCTGACCTTTATATCTTTGATTAATTCCATTTACAGGAACATAGATGTTTTCATGGGAGAAGGCAATGGTACTCCACTCCAGTACTCTTGCCTGGAAAATCCCATGGACGGAGGAGCCTGGTGGGCTGCAGTCCATGGGGTCACTACGAGTTGGACAGGACTGAGCGACTTCACTTTCACTTTTCACTTTCACGCACTGGAGAAGGCAATGGCACCCGACTCCAGTACTCTTGCCTGGAGAATCCCAGGGACGGCGGAGCCTGGTGGGCTGCCGTCTATGGGGTCGCATAGAGTCGGACACGACTGAAGCGACTTAGCAGCAGCAGCAGATGTTTTCATGACAGCTTATTTTGATACACAAAATGGAAAAACAAAGGATCTTTTTTCATTTTGCTTAACCTTTAACTTCCAATTGAAGAAACACCTGGAGTAAGCATTTCAATAGTGAGTGCATTTTGTGAGTGTAGACTTAAACATATAATTCCTGAAACCAATTTGTTTACGTGGATTTTTTATTTATGTCCTACTGTTTATAGTCTCTCAATAAAATGTGCACTAGATGGTTGTTAAGAAAAAGGATTAAGACAATACATTTTTGCAAAGGTTATTTTTCCGCAAATAATCCATTCATATTACTTCATCAAAAGTTTAGGTCTAAGGAGAGACTCAACTATTCAAATGACTATTAAATAAAACATGGAATGATTAGAGACAATCCTCTATGGGTCGCTTGCATTTCTGCATATCCTGTGAGACATTGGTTGCCTTTTGTTCCAGATGATTTTTCAACAAAGTCTGTGTGCCAAACAGCCTTGGAAGATAATAAATAGTATCTCCAGAGCAGGGAGAAGACATGATTTCTGCCCATTATTCAAGATTCAGGTTTCCTAAGCACAGAGATCCTCTCCTGCAATGCACCTCGCTGTACGTTCTGGTGTCACCCAGACCTCTTCGTGTCACTCTGGTTACTAGGACTTAGGTAACCAGTGTAAGAAAATGCCAATACTCTAGCCACTACCACTGCTATGAGTAATAATGTTCTTTGTCTCTTAACCAAGAGTCTTGTGTTTTCTGCCAGCATCCATGAAACTGTGACAGGCTAACTTGTTATATTGTAAGAAAAATAAAAATTTTATCCTCTTCACAGTTCTTGACAGCAACCATATATCTTTATTTTTTTTTGTTTGCAAACAACAAACAAACAAAATCAGCCTTTAAAATACCATTTAAATTTTTCATTTTGCTTCTATTTTTGTTTTAATATGTATCATAAGTTTGAACATCTTCAAATCATTTAACTAGCTTCAAATATATCATTAAAAAGTGAGATATGTAACATGGTGAAGTGTAAAAGTGTACAGCAAGTAATATACTTTTCATACCAGTCATTTATCAAAGCAATTCTACAACCATTTTAACTTGTCTACTTATAGCACAAGTAGTTTTTTGTTTGTTTTTAACAGAACAACAAATTCATTGAGGTTAAATAATGATAAAAATGAACCCTCTATTCTTACATATACATTATTTTTATTTATGTCCATATTTTTTACTTTAAATGTTGTCAGAACTGTAAGAATATGTATGTGTATATATTACATATTTATATAGCCTTTGGATCTAAATTTATATATATTATTTATATTTATCTAAATGTATATTATTTATATATTTATGGTATGTATAAATTTATATATTTTTATTCACCCACATTTGAGGAATATATGTGAATATTTAAGCTACATCACTATAAGCTCCTTTGCTAATTATGTGCCTAAATCTGAATTTCTTCTGTATTGAAGCAGAATAAACAATTTAAAATTGTAGGCAACAAATTCATTCTACCCATAACTTGCATCAATTATCTTATATAATTATCTAGATAGCTGTACACAATGTTTTTATAGTATTATGTGCAAGAATATGGGGTAACAAAGGTATTTACTGAAAAATTACATGACTTTCTGTCATAGGCTCTTGTCTTATCCCCTTCCTCATGTTCTTTCTTAAAGTACTGCACAATTTCAAATGTGTTTATGGAGGAGGGGGGAATGTAGTTTTATACCCAGGTGTGATGCAGCAGGTATCATCATTGAGTTCTGTATTCATGTGGGCAGCAATGCTACTAATTCCATGTCATAGTTATCTATACTACTATGATACTGGCTACAGTAATCAGTAGTTTAGATATCTTCTCCCTGGATTTCATCAGCTTCAGGATTAATTTCCTGGCCCCAGTGTTGAACCAGGATACTGGTGCTGGTGGCATTAGAGATTTGGACAACATCACAAAGCTGTTTCTATCACTGACCAACAAAGACTACTCTAAAGAAGAGGCCTAGTTTTAGTCAATAATTTTTAGCAGTTGCACTTGACGTCATTATGGGAAATTTGGAAGCTAAAATTAGGGGACATTTTTGATCCCTTAAGAAACTTTCCCTAGTGGCTCAGAGGTTAAAGCGTCTGCCTGCAATGTGGGAGACCTGGGTTTGATCCCTGGGTCGGGAAGATCCCCTGGAGAAGAAAATGGCAACCCACTCCAGTATTCTTGCCTGGAGAATCCCATGGACCGAGGAGCCTGGTGGGCTACAGTCCACGGGGTTGCAAAGAGTCGGATATGACTGAGAGACTTCACTTCACTTCACTTCAAGAAACTTTACTAGCTCAGTAGACTCTGAATACTATTGAATCTTCTTCAGAGATAGTATCAGCATGATGCCATGCTTAGGAACGAACCCTAGAAACCCATATAAGTCAACAAAGTGAAAACAACACCCAGTTGTGGATGTGACTGGTGATGGAAGTAAAGTCTGATGCAGTAAAGAACAATATTGCATTGGAACCTGGAATGTTAGGTCCATGAATCAAGGCAAATTGGAAGTGATCAAACAGGAGATGGTAAAGGTAAACACTGACATTTTAGGCATCAGTGAACTAAAATGGACTAGAATGGGAGAATTTAATTCAGATGACCATTATATCTACTACTGTGGGCAAGAATTCCTTTGTAGAAATGGAGTAGCCCTCATAATCAACAAGAGTCTGAAATGCAGTAATGGGTGCAATCTCAAAAATGACAGAAAGATCTCTGTTTGTTTTCAAGGCAAACCATTTAATATCACAGTAATCCAAGTCTATGCCCCAACCACTAATGCTGAAGAAGCTGAAGTTGAATGATTCAATGATGAGTTACAAAACCTTCTAGAACTAACACCAAAAAAAAAAAAAAAAAAAAAAAAAAGTCCTTTTCATCATAGGGGACTGGAATGCAAAAATAGGAAGTCAAGAAACACCTGGAGTAACAGGCAAAGTTGGCCTTGGAGTACAAAATGAAGCAGGACAACAGCTAACAGGCTTTTTCCAAGGGAATGCACTGGTCATAGCAAACACCCTCTTCCAACAACACAAGAGATGACTCTACACATGGACATCACCAGATGGTCAATACCGATATCAGATTGATTATATTCTTTGCAGCTGATGATGGAAAAGCTTTATACAGTCAGAAGAAATGAGACCAGGAGCTGACTGGCTCAGATCATGAACTCATTATTGCAAAATTCAGGTTTAAGTGAATAAAGTAGGGAAAACCACTAGACCATTCAGATATGACCTAAATCAAATCCTTTAAAATTATACAGTGGAAGTGACAAATAGATTCAAGGGATTAGATCTGATAGACAGAGTGCTTGAAGAACTATGGACGGTGATTTGTGACACTGTACAGGAGGCAGTGATCAAAACCATCCCCAAGAAAAATAAATGCAAAAGGGCAAAATGGTTGTCTGAGGAGGCTTTACAAATAGCTGAGAAAAGAAGATAAGTGAAAGGCAAAGGAGAAAAGGAAAGATATATCCACCTGAATGCAGAGTTCCAAAGAATAGCAAGGAGAGATAAGAACAAAGCCTTCTTAAATGGTCAATGTAAAGAAATGGAGGAAAACAATAGAATGAGAAAGACTAGCGATATCTTGAAAATTAGAGATACCAAGGGAACACTTCATGCAAAGATAGGCACAATAAAGGACAGAAATGGTATAGACCTAACAGAAGCAGAAGATATTAAGAAGTGGTGGCAAATATACACAGAACTATACAAAAAGATCTTCATGACTCAGATAACCATGATGGTGTGATCACTCACCTAGAGCCAAGCATCTCGGAATGCGAAGTCAAGTGGGCCTTAGGAAGCATCACTATGAACAAAGCTAGTGGACGTGACAGAATTCCAGTTGAGCTACTTCAAGTCCTAAAAGATGATGTTGTAAAAGTGCTGCACTCAATACGCCAGCAAATTTGGAAAACTAACTCAGCAGTGGCCACAGGACTTGAAAAGGTCACTTTTCATTTCAATCCCAAAGAAAGGCAATGCCAAAGAATGTTCAAACTACTGCACAATTGCACTCATCTCACACACTAGCAAAGTGATGCTCAAAATTTTCCAAGCTAAGCTTCAACAGTACATGAGCCAAAAACTTCCAGATGTTCAAGCTGGATTTAGAAAAGGCAGAGGAAACTGAGATCAAATTGCTAAGACCTGTTCAATCATAGAAAAAGGAAGAGAGATTAAAAAAAAAAAAAATTTACTTTTCCTTTATTGATTACTCCGAAGGCTTTGACTGTGTGGATCACAACAAACTGGATACTCTTAAAGGGATGAGAATACCAGACCCCCTTACCTGCCTCCTGAGAAATCTGTATGCAACTCAAGAAGCAACAGTTAGAACTGGACATGGAACAAAGGACTGGTTCCAAATTAGAAAAGGAGTACATCAAGGCTGTATACTGTCACCCTGCTTATTTAACTTACATGCAGAGTACATCATGTGAAATGCCAGGCTGAATGAAGCACAAGCTGGAATCAAGATTGCCAGGAGAAATATCAATAACCTCAGATATGCAGATGACACCACCCTTATGGCAGAAAGCAAAGAAGATCTAAAGAGCCTCTTGATGAAAGTGAAAGAGGAGAGTGAAAAAGTCGGCTTAAAACTCAACATTCAAAAAATTAAGATCATGGTATCTGGTCCCATCACTTCATGGCAAATAGATGGGGAAACAATGGAAACCATGACAGACTTTATTTTCCTGGGCTCCAAAATCACTGCAGATGGTGACTGCAGCCATAAATTAAAGGATGCCTCCTCCTTGGAAGAAAAGCTATGATCAACCTAGACAGGATATTATAAAGCAGAAACATTACTTTGCTGACAAAAATCCACCTAGTCAAAGCTCTGTTTTTTCCAGTAGTCATGTATGAATGTGAGAATTGGACCATATAGAAAACTGAGCATTGAAGAATTGATGCTTTTGAACTGTGGTGTTGGAGAAGACTCTCGAGCGTCCTTTGGACTGCAAGGAGATCCAACCAGACAATCCTAAAGGAAATCAGTCCTGGGTGTTCTTTGGAAGGACAGATGCTGAAGCTGAAACTCCGATACTTTGGCCACCTGATGAGAAGAACTGACTCACTGGAAAAGACCCTGATGCTGGGGAAAATTGAAGGCAGGAGGAGAAGGGGATGACAGAGGATGAGATGGTTGGATGGCATCACTAACTTGATGGATATGAGTTTGACCAAGCTCTGGGAGTTGGTAATGGACATGGAAGCCTGGCATGCTACAGTCCATGGGGTCACAAAGTGTTGGGCATGACTGAGTGACCGAATTGAACTGAACACGTTACGTTCTATTAGCATCGCTTTCAGGAAACAGCCCAAGTGGTACTCAGATGGATATTTATAGCCTTAAATAAATTTATAGATAGTGCAGCCACTATGGAAACAGTATAGAAGTTCCTCAAGAAACCAGAAATATAACTACCATAAGATCCAGGCAATTCACTTCTGGATATTTCTTGGAAGAAAATGAAAATCCTAACTTGAAAAGATATGCAACCCCATTTTCACATAGCCAAGATATGGAAACCACCTAGGTGTCTACCAACTGATGAATGGATAAAGCAAATATCACATATCTATATACGTGTGTGTGTGTGTATACATATATATATATATACACACACACATGCATATATATATATATATATATATATAATGTAATGTTTTCAGTCATAAAAAGAAGGAAATCTTGCCATTTGCAACAACAAGGATAGATCTTGAAAGGATTATGCTAAATGAAATAAGTCTGACAGAGAAACAATGATACAGAGAACCTACTAGCTGTTGCCATTACTGGAGGGTGGAGAGAAGATGAAATGGGTAAAGGTGGTCCAAAGGTATAAACTAGTAGTTATAAAATAAATAAGTCCTGGGAATATAATGTACAGCATGGCAACATGGTTGATAATACTGTATGTGTATATCTGAAAGATTCTAAGAGAGTAGAACTTAAAAGTTCTCACCACATGGGAAAAAATGTAATTATATGTGGTGATGGGTATAAGCTAGAATTAATGTGGTGATTGTTTCACAATATATAAAAATTGAATTATGTTGTACACCTGAAACTAATATATAAAAATAAAATCCATTAAAGACAATAGAAAGCATAGAGACCATAAGAATAAGAAATTAGGGAAGAGAACAGGCTAATTTGAAAAAGAAGTAAAACAATATCTGGAAATAAAAATACAGTTATTTGAAACTAAAATCATAATGGTAAAAAATTAGAAATATTTAAAACATGCAAAAAAATTCAAGAAACTAGAGAAAGAGCATCATATTCAACCTCTCAAAATAAAATGCAGGAAATAATGAGGAAAAATGCAGCAATGATTAATTAAAAGATAATGAAGTCAACTAACAAAAGCCTATTATTTGAAAAGATTGATACAACTGACAGTTTTATAGTTATCATCAATTAAAAAGGAAAGAAACAGAAGTTATATTAATTAAATAATACTGTACAAAACATAGATACAAAAAGAACTTAAATATTCTAAGAGAATAGTATAAATATCATTACCAACTGGAGGACAAGGATAGGTTTCTACATAGATAGATATGTCATCTAGCAAACTTAGAAGAAATAATAGAGAAAATTAATATTATGCAACTCTCAATTAATTTATGGATAAATATGCTAATCTTCCCCCTTCATGGATCACAGCTTTGTCATGGCAAAGGAGCTTGCATAACTCAATGAAGCTATGAGCCATGTTGTACAGGGCTACCCAAGACAGATGGGTCATAATGGACAGTTCTAACAAAACATGATCCACTGGAGGAGGGAATGGCAAACCACTCCAGTATTACTGCCATGAAAATCCCATGAACAGTATGAAAAAGCAAAAAGATATGACACCAGAAGATGAGCCCTCCCAGGTCGGAAGGTGTCCAAAATGCTACTGGGGAAGAGCAGAGGGCAATTACTAATAGCTCAATATTGCATAGGAACCTGGACTGTTAGGTCCATGAATCAAGGCAAATTGGACATGATCAAGAAGGAAATGGCAAGAATGACCATCGACATCTTAGGAATCAGTGAACAAGAATGCACGGAAATGGCAAATTTAATTCAGATGACCATTATGTCTACCACTGTGGGCAAGAATCCCTTAGAAGAAATGGAGTAGCCCTCATAGTCAAATGCAGTACTTGGGTGCAACCTCCAAAACAACAGAATGATCTTGGTTCGTTTCCAAGGCAAACCACTCAACATAACCATAATCCAAGTCTATGCCCCAACCACTGGTGCTAAAGAAGCTGAAGTTGACTGGTTCTATGAAGACCTACAAGACCTTCTAGAATTAACAAAAAAACAATATGTCCTTTTCATCATAGGGGATTGGAAAACAAAAGTAGTAAGTCAGGAGATAACTGGAGTAACAGGCAAGTCTGGCCTTGGAGTACAAAATGAAGGAGGGCAAAAGTTAATAGAGTGTTGCCAAGAGAACACACTGGTGATACCAAACACCCTTTTCCAACAACACAAGAGACAACTCTACACATGGACATCACCAGATGGTAAATACTGAAATCAAAATTATTATATTCTCCACATCCTAAGATGGAGAAGCTCTACAGTCAGCAAAAACAAGACCTAGAGCTGACTGTAGGACTTCCCTGGTGGCTTAGACGGTAAAGCGTTTGTCTACAATAAGGGAGATCCAGGTTCGATCCCTGGGTCAGGAAGATACCCTGGAGAAGGAGATGGCAACCCACTCCAGTACTATTGCCTGGAAAATCCTGTGGACGGAGGAGCCTGATAGACTACAGTCCATGGGGTCGCAAAGAGTCAGACACAACTGAGCGACTTCACTCACTCAGAGCTGACTGTGGCTCAGATCATGAGCTCCTTATTGCAAAATTCAGGCTTAAGTTGAAGACAACAGGGAAAATCACTAGGCAATTCAGGTATGATGTAAATCAAAGCCCTGACGATTATACAGTGGAGGTGATGAATAGATTCAAGGTATTAGATGTGGTAGTCAGAGTGCCTGAAGAACTATGACAGAGGTTCGTAACACTGTACAGGAGGTAGTGACCAAAATCATCCCAATGAAAAAGAAATGCAAGAACCAAAGTAGTTGTCTGAGGAGGCTTTACAAATCGCTGAGGAAAGAAGAGAAATGAAAAGCAAGGGAGAAAAGGAAAGATATACCCATTTGAATGCAGAGTTCCAAAGAATAGCAAGGAGAGAGGCGGCCTTTTGAAACGAACAATGCAAAGAAATAAAGGAAAACTATAGAATGGGAATGACTAGAGACCTGTTCAAGAAAATTGAAGGTATTAAGGGAATATTTCATGCAAGGATGGGCATGATAAAAGACAGAAATGAAGGCAGAA
This sequence comes from Budorcas taxicolor, assembly GCF_023091745.1. Classification (NCBI taxonomy): domain Eukaryota; kingdom Metazoa; phylum Chordata; class Mammalia; order Artiodactyla; family Bovidae; genus Budorcas; species Budorcas taxicolor. The sequence goes on along the minus strand of NC_068935.1, from coordinate 116,662,156 downwards.
GAGATTACGAAGAGCTGGCAAGAATACACAAAACTATACAAAAACGATCTTCGTGACCCAGATAACTATGACGGTGTGATCACTCACCTAAAGCCAGACATCCTGCAATGTGAAGTCAAGTGGGCCTTAGGAAGCATCACCACGAACAAAGCTAGTGGAGGTGATGGAATTCCAGCTAAGCCATTTCAAATCCTAAAAGATGATGCTGTGAAAGTGCTGCACTCAATATGTTAGCAAATGTGGAAAACTCAGCAGTAGCCACAAGGACTGGAAAAGGTCAGTTTTCATTTCAACCCCAAAGAAGGGCAGTGTCAAAGAATGTTCAAACTACTGTACAATTGTGCTCTTTTCACATGCTAGCAAGGTAATGCTCAAAGTCCTTCAAGCTAGGCTTTAACAGTATGTGAACGGAGAACTTCCAGACATTCAAGCTGGGTTTAGAAAAGGCAGAGGAACCAGAGATCAAATTGCCAACATTTGTTGGATCATAGAAAAAGCAAGGGAATTTCAGAAAAACGTCTGCTTCTGTTTCATTGACTATGCTAAAGCCTTTGACTGTGTGGATCACAACAAACTGTGGAAAATTCTTAAAGAGATGGGAATAACAGATCATCTTCCCTGACTGCTGAAAAACCTGTATGCAGTTCAAGAAGCAACAGTTAGAACCAGACATGGGGCAACAGACTGGTTCAAAACTGAGAAAGGAGTACGACAACACTGTATATTGTCACCGTTTTATTTAACGTAAATGCAGAGAACATCATGCAAAATGCCAGGATGGATGTATCATAACCTTGAATAAAGATTATCGGGAGAAATATCACAACCTCAAACATGCAGATACCACTCTAATGGCATAAAGTGAAGAGGAACTAAGAACATCTTGATGAGAGTGAAAGAGGAGAGTGAAAAGGCTGGCTTAAAAATCAACAGTCAGAAATCTAATATCATGGCATCCAGTCCCATCACCTCATGGCAAATAGAAGGGAAAAAAGTAGAAGCAGTGACAGATTTTATTTTCTTGGGCTCCAAAATCACTGCAGATGGTGAGTGCAGCATGAAATTAAAAGACGCTTGCTCCTTGGAAGGTAAGCTATGACACACCTAGCGTTCAGTCGCTTCAGTCATGTCTGACTCTGCGACTCTATGAACCGTAGCCCTCCAGGCTCCTTTGTCCATGGGATTCTCCAGGAAAGAAAGCTGGAGTGAGTTGCCATGCCCTCCTCCAGGGAATCTTCCTGACTCAGGATCGAACCCATGTCTCTTGTCTCCTGCATTGGCAGGTAGATTCTTTACCACTGAGCCACCAGGAAAGCCCCAGTGGAAGCCCAGACAAACCTAGACAGCATATTAAAAAGCAGAAATATTACTTTATTGACAAAGGTCCATATAGTCAAAGCTATGGTTTTTCCAGTAGTCATATATGTGTCTGCGAAATTTGGACCATAAAGAAGGCTGAGCAACAAAGGACTAATGCATTTGAATTGTGGTGCTGGAGAAGACTCTTGAGAGTCCATTGGACTGCAAGGAGATCAAATCAGTGAATCCTAAAGGAAATCAACCCTGAATATTCATTGGAAGGACTGATGCTGAAGCTGAAACTCCAATACTTTGGCCACCTTATGCAAAGAGCCACAGCATTGGAAAAGACCCTGATGCTGGAAAAGATTGAAGGCAAAAGAAGAGGGAGGCAGAGGATGAGATGATTAGATAGCATCACTGACTCAATGGACATGAATTTGAGCAAACTCTGGGAGATAGTGAAGGATAGGGAAGCTTGGTGTGCTGCAGTCCACGGGATTGCAAAGAGTCAGGCAGGACTTATCAAATGAACAAAATGCTACTCTTCAAAGACTGCAAACATCAATACAAACAGAGACATACATTCGGTTCCTAGTAATGAAAGTTCACAGTACCACCCATGCAGTGGTCTTTCCATAGGAAAAAAAATAGAGATAAAAAACTTAAACCTTAATCTGATCCAACTTCAACTGATTTAGAGAAATACAGGAGGAGAAGGACATCAATGTTGGAATCAGCAAAATCCAAGCCATAGGAAACTGGACTGAACATATGATGAGTTTCCTGCTCCCCTCCGCAACAACCACCAAATAAATGACAAAGAAAAAGAAGTAATGTATCTATGGGGGGAGGGGAGGATAAGATCTGTAAGTTAAAAGCATAAAAATATAAAGCATAAAAGAAAGCATAATGACATAAAAAGCATTGACACTGCATAGACTTCATTTGACCCTAATTCAAGGGCAAAACACTTAAAAAATATCAGGTAAATGTGAAAAATAATTGGACATTTGTTGATATTATAGTTTTTAAGGTAGGGTATGTGTAATTGGTTTGTGCTTCATAAAGAATATCTATCTTTTGGAAACAGGTATTGACATATTTAAAGATGCAATGATATTATAATATCTAGGATTTGTTTCTCATTATTTCAATGGCAGAGATTGGGGTACGTATGGGTATAAATGGGAATGAGATTGAGTATGTATTGATGATTGTTGATTCTGACATCGGGTGTATTAATTTTACTACACTAGTTTCTCTACCATTGTGTATGTTTGAGAATTTCTCCAATAAAAAGAACATACATGTTGCCATTAAATTTGAAACCCCAGTGAAAACAGACCAGTATTTAGAAAAAAATATTGCTTATCCAAGTGGTCCAAACAGAAATAGAAAACTCTAGTTGAGAAATACAAACTGAAACTCTCCTCAACACTTTCAAATGTTTCAGGACAAGGGAGGTCTATCAAATTATATAATAAGCAAAAAATTAACCACCATCTTATGTAAACACATCAAAAGCATTAAAAAAAAAAAGGGAAATCTTTTAACTCATTTTCCCTGGCTAGCTCCCCTTGATAAGAAAACCAGCTGAGGACACCCTGAAAACAATATTTGAGCCAAACTCACCCCCACTCAGGAAGTGATCCTAAATAAATGCATAGAAGTTTCAATACAGCAGCGAATTAAATGGAAAAAAAATGAAGCTGAATCCAATAAATGTAATGATGATATAACATTAGGAAAAAACTGCCTAAAACATTACCACATTAACAGATAAAATTTTTAAATTAATTTGACCATGTACTGAAATGCAGAAAAAGCTTTTGAAAAGAATTAAACATGAATTCATAATAATACTATGTAGCAAACTAACATTAGAAGGGAATTTGCATTTCCTAAAATCTATAGTAAAGGAAATGTTAAGTGCAAAATGTCAGCATTACTGTTAAGGTAAGGAACAAGACACAGCAAGCAGCACGCTACCAACTCTACTGTTTAAAATTGGACTGGAATGCATAACCAAAGAATAAGAATACAAAAATAAATAAATGCTAGAACTATTAAAAAGAAACAGAAATTATTCATTGTAAATCTGATTATCAGTTTACAGAAATAGAAAGGAAAAGGCCATGGATAATTCAAATGAATAAGTGACTTCAAAAACCTGGTGTACAGACAATTGTAGCAAAACCAAGAGCCTTGTGTACAAAGCAGCAATTATTAGAATAGATATATAATATATTCGTCATAAATGAGTTAAAATTGCAATCAATTTCACTATCCTGTGCAATGTTAGTTAGGTAAGATAAAAAGATCTGGGTTCCTAAAATTATGCAGATCTGACTCTTCCCTGTAGAAAGTAGAATTTTTCTAACAGAAAAACTCACGAGAGTGTATTTACAAGCGACGAGATCCATCATTGCTATGCATTTTCTCTTAACAGCCCAGAACCCGTTCTAGTCCCCCTACCTCATGCGCGCGGCAGCATCTTCATCTCACATCACCTTGGCACTTGTACCCACTGTCTGCAAGAGTTTGAGAAACTTTCCGGAGCTTACACGGAGGTGGCATTTCCCAAGGAGCCTTTAATCAATCCATCAGGAGCCAAAATGAGGCCCTAACTTCGCAGCGAGGGCTTTGGGTACCACCCATAAACGGAAGGCAATGGCACCCCACTCCAGTACTCTTGCCTGGAAAATCCCATGGACGGAGGAGCCCGGTAGGCTGCAGTCCATGGGGTCGCTAAGAGTCAGACATGACTGAGCGATTTCCCTTTCACTTTTCACTTTCATGCATTGGAGAAGGAAATGGCAACCCACTCCAGTGTTCTTGCCTGGAGAATCCCGGAGATGGAGGAGCCTGGTGGGCTGCCGTCTATGCGGTTGCACAGAGTCGGACACGACTGAAGTGACTTAGCAACAGCAGCAGCATAACGGAAGAGAGCAGGCACTGCAGACTCAAGCCCCATCTCTGCTATCTAGCCTGGGAGGCAGGGCGGTGGGCGTGGAGAGCACAGGGTGCGTGGGTAGAGGTCCCCGGATGTGCGGCACTCTGACTTCCGTCTCCAGAGGTTAGGTGGCGAGACTGTGTGGTTGAAAAAGCATGGCGTCCAGTCGGCCGAGAGAGGCATCCGAGTTTTACCAGGGGTAAGGTAAGGTTTGAGGGACCCTCTAACTCAAAAGACAGTATGCACTATAGTTCTGCCCCATCTTGGGTCCTGGAAGATTCTGGTTAGGGATTGTCCGACATATTGCCGACATATTCTAGGAACTTAGGAAAATAGTAACATTGGACCAGGGTGTTGGCGTCAAGCCAGCAGCGGAATGCAGGGCCTCTCAGGATCAACGAAGAACCCTTTGTGAGTTCGGCGGAACGTCCCCTTTCCCATAATAGAGGCGCCCCCTGGGCTCCCTGTCGCGGCAGTTGGCCCCGTCAGACCCCACGCATGGGTGACTGGACTGGGCACACCTAATGTCCCGTCTGGCCCCTCCAGGAGGTTGAGCTACTTGACCAGGGGGATGTCTGTCTCAAGCCAATAGAGGATGGAATACCAGGCCTGGCCAGAGTCAGTAAATGCCCCTGTTTGCATTCTAGGGGAAATGGCCTCCCCAGAGCCGAGCCTACAGAGCCCCGCTCATGTGGTCAGCTCTGGGGGTTCCTGGCAGGGCCATAAGGTCCACATGTCCCCTCGCCTCACCTTCCCATGGGGAGGGGAGTGTGGGGGGGGGAGTTAGTGGGGATATGCGGGGGGGGGGGTAGGGATGGGGGTGTTGGGGGAGGGGACAAGGGGGGTTGGGTGAAGGGGGTGTTTCAAGAGGGGCGGGGGTGTGAAGAGGCGGGGGTGGGGTGTTTGGGGAGTGGGCGGGGGTGAAGAAGTGGGGAGCAGAGGGAGGAGGAAGGGAGATGTATAAGAGCCTTGGTCTAATGCTAGATAATTCAGGTTAGCAGAGGGAGGAGTCCTCGGAGTGGCTTTAAGTTCAGAACCTTGAGCAAGGACTGTAGGAACTCCTCCTTTAAGACAAAGAGGGGCCCCACAGAGCGCCACCCCGTTATAAGCCCTGGTGTCAAGCTGAGCAAGGCTGTCAAGCTAAGACATCTCTCACTTTATCCTCAGTGGTCACAGAGAGAAGAGGGTCCTATTACAAGGAATTGATCCAGCCAGGCCCTTCTAGAAGTCATAGTGAGGACTGAAGGGTAGTGCACCAAGTCAGGCCCTTCCTCTGTGACCAGCCCTGGGAAGCCCTTCAGAGATCTGTCATACTGAGTCTGCCCCCCACCCCCACTGCATATTCCAAGATACCAGGAGATGAGGGCCTTGGTTTGATTATTATAGGCCTCAGATCTGAAGAAGGAAAGACACCAGTTAGTCAAGGGGAGGAATTACTATCAGGAACCTGAGGGTTGAGGAGACAGCTCATCACAGAACAGAGGGTGTTTCACAGAGCCCTACATGTGATGTCATCCCTGGCAAGGGTTCCTGGTGAAGGTATGTTAAAGTGAGACCTCCCTAAACTCCTCCTAGGACTTTTAGAGATGTGAAGGCCTTGCTCCAAAGGGGTAGGTCTAAGGTCAGCCAAGGGAGAAGTCTTAGGTCCTGCAAGAAACCAAGGTAAGGCCTCTGAGTGAAGGGTGAGAATCCTGATTCTCCTAGGGTGGAGACGGTCCCAGAGAGCTCTGTCACTGCTGCGATCCGAGTGATGTCCCCTTTCAGTTCCTCCTCCATGATGTCAGGGATGTGAGGGCTTTGGAGTGATGAGTCAGCGTGAGAGCAGTTAAGCACAGGACCTCGGGTCCTGCCAGAAGTCAAGGTAATGGCCCTGAGTGTGAACTGACAGAAACACCTGCTACTCCAGAACAGGGGAGGCTCCAGAGGGCCCAGACTGGCCAGACTCTATATCTGCTCCAGTAGGACCCAGATAGGGCTGGAGAGCTGCAGCCTAAAGTTTACTTCTAGGTTCTTCTAGAAGAACTCTAGTGACTTCTACAGAGTCTTCAGGAGAAAGGCTGATGAGGGAAGAGGAGCCTTATGGGTTTCTAGAGCAGTGCCTGCAAGGAAACCTGCAGAGGGGGCTGTCATCCCCACTGAAGACTCACACCATTTCGTCCTCTTTCCTCCAGGTGATAGAGTCATTTACCTTCTTTATCACGTACTGTCAGTCATCATGCCTCGGGGTCAGAAGAGTAAGCTTCGCGCCCGTGAAAAACGCCGCCAGGCTCGACAAGAGTCCAGTGATCGGGTGGAAGCTCAGCCCACTGAACCAGAGGAAGAATTCCCTTCTTCCCCATCTCCTTCTTTTGAAGATGTTCCCCAGAGCTCAGCTGCCACTGGAACATCCAGCAGTCTTCAAGTGCCTGGCAAAATCTGCTCCACCACTGTTGCTGCCTCTGTTTCAGATGCAAAATTTAGTGAAGGTGCCACTGATCAAGGAGAGGAAAAGCCAAAAGTCCCTCAGAGTCAAGATACCACTAAGCGCTGTCCCAAAGATCCCGTAGACAAGAAGGTTGCTTTGTTGGTGAATTACCTTCTGATCAAGTATCAAATGAAAGAGCCTGTGACCAAGAGAGATATGCTGAGAAATGTAATCCAGAAGTACAAGAATCACTTCAGTGAGATCCTCAGGAAAGCCTCTGAGCATCTGGAGCTGCTGTTTGGCCTCGACGTGAAAGAAACGGATCCCAACAAGGGTACTTATGTCCTTGTCAATAAAATGGAACTGGGCTCTGACGAAAAGCTGGGTGATGACAGAGAGATTCCCAAGACTGGTCTGCTGATGATTGTCCTGGGTGTGATCCTCACGAAGGGCAACTGCGCCACTGAGGAGCAAGTGTGGGAAGTGCTGAATATGATGGAGTTATATGAGGAGAAGAAGGACACCATCTATGGGGATGTGAAGCAGCTCATCACCAAAGATTTAGTGCAGGAAAAGTATCTGGAGTACCGCCAGGTGGCCAATAGTGATCCTCCACGCTATGAGTTTCTGTGGGGCCCGAGAGCCTACACTGAAACCACCAAGATGAAAGTGCTGGAGTTTGTAGCTAAGATCCATGATACGGTCCCCGCTGCCTTCCCATCCTTGTATAAGGAGGCTTTGAGAGATGAGGAAGAGAGAGCCCAAGCTAGAGCTTCAGCCAGGGCTCATACTGCTGCTTTGGCCAGTGCCCGCTCCTGGGCCACAGCCCGCGGCTTTTCCTGCACCAAATGAAGGCTGAGGAAAATTTGAAGAGAACAGCTAATGTTCTCACTAGTGGAAGGTTGGGGCAGGGCTGGAGAAAACAGTATATAACATGTTTGTGTTCCTGTTCTATGTAGATTAATTTGCATGAATATTGCTCCTTTTAGTAGAAAGTTTAGCTTCAGAATCTGCATTTATGAATAATATAAATCAGACATGTATTGATGTTTATGAGGTTTAAAAGTAAGAGTTTTACTATTTTATAGAACAAATTGGGAAACTTTAAGTCCTATTTACTTATTAAGAACAAGATAACATGTTACTGGATTAGGCATTTCCAAGGAAATGTGAAAAGAAATCAGCAGTAAAATGGCTCAGATCAAAAAATAGAAAAAAAAGTAAAAGGTGATAAAGTTTTATGTGCCTTATCACGTTTAGTCTGTTCTGTAAAATTAAGAGATATATACTTGAATGTGTTTACTATAATTACATCATAATAAATAAGATCTCTTTCACACTGTCTCATCTATTTCTCAAACATTCCATGAGCTTGCTCTTTGACAGGCTCTAGGCTACTACTGGGAACATCAGGATAAACAAGCATGCCCATAGAATTTTTGAGTCTGGCAACAGCTGTAAATTAAAGATGGTGAGAAACTCAGACCTAAGGACAGATCAAAAGGAAGAGAGAACATTGGAGGATCCAGAATTGAGCAGTCAAGTGTAAATGCTCTGAGGCAAGTGAGTTTGAGAAATGGCAAGCCCTTCAATGGGAGTCAGGCTGTGGTAAGCTAGGAGGTGGATCAAATGAGGGTGTGAGAGTGGTGGGCAAGGGTCAGACCTTCAGAAAGTGTGTCCAGAGTTGAGAGACTAAAGCCTGAAATGGAAAACTCCTTGCAGTTACATTTGAGTCATGGATAAACCGGAGAGAATTCTCCACCTGGAATAAGAATGGAAGGTGACCTGCATGCTTTCCAGTGTCCTTTTGTCAGAGCAGTTGAGCACAGCACATGAACTGTGTGTTTTATGCCCATCATACCCAGGGAATTTCTGAGAAACAGGGGTGATACTCTATATGACATGCGTGTGGTCAGAAGCCACTGTGCTAGCCATCTTTGCTCTGGCTTGGGAGATAGACTCCACTACATTTGAAGTTCATTTCATTAGGTTGTCTTGTATGCAATTTGGCAAACTGCAGGTTAGGGCTAGATTTTTAATGGGATTGAAATAAATGAAAATAGAGGTGGTTCGAATGGAAAGAGGGTTGGAAGGGATGGAAGGAATTGGTACTTGACACAAATTCTGGAATCCTTAAGTTTCATCTAACTGGGGAAGACTCCCGTGTGTGTGTGTGTGTGTGTGTGTGTGTGTGTGTGCACGCACATGCACATGTGGGCTCGAGTGTGTATGCTCAGTCATTTCCAACTCTGAGACCTCATGAACTGTAGCCCACTGGGCTCCTCTGTCCATGGAATTCTCCAGGCAATAATGCTGGAGCAGGTTGCCATTTCCTGTTTCAGGGCATCTTCCCCACCCAGGCATCAAACCCACATCTCTTGTGCCTCCTGCATTGGCAGGCAGATTCTTTACCACTGCGCTGCCTGGGAAGCCTGGAAAACTCCCTTACACACACAATAAATAACCTCAACAACTTATATATTAAGTTTTACTTGTTAAGCCTCATATTAGCTGATTTATTGTGCCATATCATAGGGTGCTGCATATTCTCGGTCATTTCGTGGATTAAATAGACCATAGAGCAGATTTTGGTAGGATCTGGGATCAAAATAATAATAGCAATAACTGCAAAAGACCCAATACTTGCCAGACACCATGCCTGGTGCCTTCATGTATTACATATATCCCAGGAATCCTACACAGCAAGGCCTATCAAACTCACTTCATAGAAAAGCCTCACAGAACTTCGCAATTTTCCTGACTTCACATGGCTCATGAGTGTCAGAACTGGGACTACATCTCTGGTCTGAATTCATTTAGGGCCCTCACTGTTCCACTCCTTGAATGAAGCAGTTGTTCTGTCTCTTAGTTCATTTCTAGTCTCAACACTCCACAGTGTCTCTCAGGCGATGAAATGAAGGACCCTATTGCCAATGTACTACCCCACGTATAATAAATGAAAATGAGAATTAATACAGTCTAGGCTGTGAACTTAACTCACCTAAGCTTCTCCTGCCCCTTCCCCCAGAATTCCTTGGGAGCTGACTCTGCCCTAATCAAGCACTTTCAGAAATAACATCACTCTTGCCCTGCATCTTTCTCCTGTCACAGTCTGGATCCTGACCTGCTGTCTAGTATCCTTTCATAAGGCTGGTCTCTGCTCCCAGTGGAACAAAAAGCCCAGAATCACTTGCCTTTTCCCTGATTTAGATGTCCCCTGTCTGTCCCATCCCTGACTATGAACCTCTCTGATAACAATAGACCCGTTCATGTGGCTACTTCGCCAGTGAGGTTTAGACGTGGGTTTCCCTGGTGGCTCAGACGGTAAAGAATCTGCCTACAATGTGTGAGACCCAGGTTCACTCCCTGGGTCAGGAAGATCCGCTGGAGAAGGAACTGGCTGCCCACTCCAGTATTCTTGCCTGGAGAATCACATGCACAGAAGAATCCAGTGGGCTAGAATCCATGGACTCACAAAGAGTCGGACGCGACTGAGCGACTAACACACACACACCCATCTGCTTTAGGCACTTTCACTAAAAGTTGTTTTTTTTTTTTTTCCAGATTGACTTGTGAGTAGAGTCTGGTTTGACACAGGATCTATAGGTTACTGAAAGATAACCCTAAAGTTAGGGAAGAGATTTTAGAGAGTGGATGAGGTTAGTAAGAAAGGAGAATTTAACCTTGGATTTATTTGAGACTGACCACTGAATCCTTACACTGAAGAGTGAGCTTAACTAAGTGGCCAAGAACCAAAGCTTCTTTCCTAAGTGGCAAGATGAGGAAGGACCAAGGAAATCACTGTGTAGCAACCACCTGTAGGAACTGCATTACCCCAAACTCAGATTTTTAGGAACATTTAGTATGTTTCTATTGCCAACAGATTGCCAAAAGTTAAGGAGCTTACAACAACACACATTTATCCCACATTTCTATAGATGAGAAATATGGGTTGGCTGTGCTGTTGTCACTGTTCAGGGTTATGCAAGCCCAAATCAAGCTGTCAGAGTATGGGTTCTCACTGGGAGGTGCTGAGAAGAATCACATTCCACATTGACTCAGGTTGCTCTCAGAATCCAGTTCTAAGAAGAATTCACTTATTTGTAGTTATAAGAACGAGGCTGTCTCCTTGCAGACTATCAGTTGGAGATGCCATAGTTCCTCTAGGCCTTTCTTCGGTCCTTGCAAATGGGCCCCTGCTTCTGAAACAGCACATTGAATCTGTCTCTTGTGGCTCATGTAGTTGAATTGGGCCCACCCAGATAATTCAATATAACCTCCCATTTTTAAGGTTCATTCCATAATTTTTATTACACACACTAGCTACCTTTGGCTATGTAACATGACATATTCACAAATCTCAGGGTAAGGTTATGGGCATTATGTGGAACAACTATTGAGTCTAACACAGAGGTAGAAAATGTCTTCTTGGTGGAGATACCAGCTTTAATAAGAAAAAAAAAAATGACCATCATTCTTCTACCTCTTGTCCGTAGCTGCCCCAGAGGAAAACTCTGATTTTCCAGTGTGTCAAAGACACCTGTACACGATCCAGGCATGTTCAACAGGTGGTGAATAGCAGGGACTCAAGTATTATTTTTTTCATGCAGCAGAAGGAAGAAGAAAAATAGTGTATTGAGATTACAGAGATTACTGAAAAGGTCGGTGCAGAAAGGTGCTAAGAATGAAGAAGGGTGCACCTCCCTGCTGAGATTTACAAGATCCTTTTGAAAGCAGCTGTGAACCTATATTTGAGAACATCAATCACATATTGGCACTAGAAAAAGTTATTGAATTGCAAGGGAATTTGATCTCAGAAAATCCTCCAGGAATGACGAGGGCTACGGTCATAACAAATTTTAATAGTGGCTCTTTTTTGAGCAGCTACTGTGTAACAGTTAATGGGAACATCTGCAAGTGCTCATTCACTTTGTGTCCTGCTCTCCATCCTTGGTTCATATGAAGACTACATGCTCAATCACTTATAGTTAAGAATGGTCATGTGACTATCCTTGACACACATGAGTGGAAACATACTTGTCACCTCCAGACCCAGGTATTTGAGAACCAGGAGGCCAACTCCAGGACTTGGTGGCTCAGACGGTAAAGAATCTGCCTGCAACGCAGGAGACCTGGGTCCGATCCCTGGGTTGGGAAGATCCCCTGGAGAAGGGCATGGCAACCCACTCCAGTATTCTTGCTTGGAGAATTCCATGGACAGAGGAGAGGAGCCTGGCAGGCTACAGTCCATGGGGTCACAAAGAGTCAGACATGACTGAGCAATTAATACACACACACACACACACACACACACACACACACACACACACACAGGACAACTCCATGCTTCTTACTTCATTCAGCCACAAATGTGGAGAGCCTGTGTTGAGATGTGGTAGCTCATGATGGAAGTAGCCCGGATCCCTGAATTACCTGACAACATAGACCCTCTCCTCCACTGCCAGTACCCAGCAGATTTTATGTGCACAAGAAATAAAAATTTTATGTTAAGCCATTCAGAAATCACTTCTCTTATCATATCTCATAAAAACTTTATCTGAGTAATACACACCTACTATTTCTGTTATGTTTATTTAAATATCTTAACTACAAAGGAAATAGGACATATATTCTTGCTTCCAAAACATTCTAACAATAGGAAGAAATCACAATTACTCTTCCTTACCACATTCCTCAAAGATTCATCCCTGGCCAGAGGTAATTGCAATAAAAATTCTGTGTAGTATTTTAACATTTATTCCAGGCCAGTCTTACATACCTGCGCTAGAAATACACACTGTGGGTTTTAAAAATACATATGTAACACTATCATAGATAGTATTATCATAAATATCTCACTATGGTTCTGACTTGTCCTTGTCACTGAATAAAATGAAGGTGGGATCTTTCTGTGAGAGTATATATAGATCACATTACTCTTTACCTACTCCCTGGAATTACAAAGTATGCATGTGTCATGATTAATCTAATCATCTTCTTCCTGATATATACACAAGTTGTCTCTCATTTGCTGTTTTGATTAATAGAACTGATATCAACATCATTGGACATCAATTCTTGGGTAAATGTGCATGATTTGCCATATGAAAGATGTACAAAAGTACAATTAGATCAAAGTGCTTCCTTCGAGTGTGATGATAGTAAATTTTTATGAATATTGCTGATATTCTGTTCCAATAATGCTATACCAAATTATCTTCTCACATATTTATGTATGTGAACAAATTAAGCACTCAATGGAATTTTATTTCATCAAGCTTTTAAACTTGGGGCAAACTTTTGATTGAAAATACATCATCTCACATTACTGTAATTTGTATATTTTTCTAAATAGTTTTTTTCTAAATAGGTTGAGCAGAAATTTTTTTTTTTTTTCCTTCACACACCCATATAAAGCAAGATTTCTTCAGTGATACCTTAAGTACCAGGATTCCCCTAGGTGCATGCTTTACAAACTCTGATATACCAAGTAAATGTTCCCTTTACTTTGAGAAGCAAGGATTTATCAGAATGACCATGTACCAGGAAATGAGCCTGGACAGAAAAAAACATCACTAAATGAGTGAAGGACATCAGGAGGATGCTGGGACAGGTGATGGTGGGATCAGAGGAGTAATTTCCAGAGTCTGAGAGAGATCAAGTATTGAAACAAGTCCAGAGAGCCTAGGGCAGCTGAAAGTTAGAGAGCTGTATACAGTCAGGGAGCTGTCATCAAAAGGTAGAAAACATATAAGAAGGAGAGAAGGTAGAGAATCTGGTGGAAGGTACTGGACAGTTTACATGGAAAGGCTAGGGAATCTCTCCATCATCATTGTCACCTTGAAGTTGTAGAGTGTTCTGAGTGGGTAGATCTACTGGATTAAAGGACCAGTTGTTCAGTTGCTCAGTCACGTCCGCCCCTTTGTGACCCCATGGACTGCTGCACACCAGGCTTCCCTGCCCTTCACCATCTCCCAGAGCTTGCTCAAATTCATGTCCTTTGAGTCAGTGATGCCATCCAACCATCTCATCCTCTGTTGTCCCCTTCTCCTCCTGCCTTCAATCTTTCCCAGCATCAGGGTCTTTTCAATTCAGTCAGTTCTTCCCATTAGGTGGCCAAAGTATTGGAGCTTCAGCTTCAGCATCAGTCCTTCCAATGAATATTCAGGACTGATTTCCTTTAGAATTGAGTGGTTGGATCTCCTTACAGTCCAAGGGACTCTCAAGAGTCTCCTCCAACACCACAGATCAAAACCATCAATTCTTTGACACTCAGTTTTCTTTATGGTCCAACTCTCACATCCATACATGACCACTGGAAAAACCATAGTTTGACTAGACTGACCTTTGTCAGCAAAGTAATGTCTCTGTCTTTTAATATACTGTCTAGGTTGGTTATAACTTTTCTTCCAAGGAGCAAGCATCTTTTAATTTCATGGTTGCACTCACCATCTGCCGTGATTTTGGAGCCCAAGAAAATAAAGTCTGTCATGGTTTCCATTGTTTCCCCTTCTATTTGCCATGAAGTGATGGGACTGGACGCCAAGATCTTTGGTTTTTTGAATGTTGAGTTTTAAGCCAGCTTTTTCACTCTCCTCTTTAACTTTCATCAAGAGGCTCTTTAGTTTCTCTTTTCTTTCTGCCATAAGGGTGGTGTCATCTGCATGCCTGAGGTTATTGATATTTCTCCTGGTAATCTTGATTCCAGCTTGTGCTTCATTCAGCCTGGCATTTCACATGATGTACTCTGCATATAAGTTAAATAAGCAGGGTGACAATACACAGCCTTGAGGTACTCCTTTCCCAATTTGGAACCAGTCCATTGTTCCATGTCCAGTTTTAACTGTTGCTTCTTGACCTGCATACAGGTTTCTCAGGAGGCAGGCATGCCTGATACCTCACCCTCCCTTAGAATGCCCCTACCCACTATTAAGCAGAGTATAGCTAGCTCTCCTGTATCACTCACCAAGTGATGTTATTGACAGAATGTGGGAAAGTACATCTCTTCACTACCCTGGTGGTTCTGTGCAGTCTTGCCAGTGTCCCAGGCTGAGAGCTGTCTTGATGCCTGACACAGACAGCTATTTCTCCCCTGTGTATGTGGCCCTCCTGCTGCTGAGGCTGAGGCTGTGCAGTGGATGGGATTTGCTGGTGATCCAGATCAGTTAAAATAGGGCAAGTATTACCAATGCATAGTGAAAAAGGGTATGCAGCTACAAGGAAGGGGGAAAATGGAGAAGGAATTCCTTAAAGATAATTACCTCAGTGACTGGGAATTAAGACTGAGTGTAGACATGCCTTGAAAAACAACTCTGGTGTTATTTCCAGCTCAATCTGCCTCCACAGTTCCTGATTTCTTTGCACACCGGAGGGGAGAAGCACTCTGGCTGTGTTTGGTGGTCTGTGTAGCTACCAGCTACTGACTGGAGTGGGGGGCTGGTCCACAGTGCAAACATTTAGAAGACAGACAGATAACCATTGTAGTTGATGTAGTTTCTTGTTAAATGCACTGGGGATGACAGATATATGTGGAGTCCAAAGCTATATCTCTCTCATGGTAATAATCCCAATCTAACAGAATTAAAATAATAATAAAAAGATTCTAAGCCAGCCATTCCTGAAATCATCACATGATCTGCAGTAAATATAGTAAAATCAAACTTTGCAGTGAGAACAGTGACCAGCCTGTCAGTTTCAGGCTGGCAGATGGAGGAATCCCAGGTTCTAACAAAGTTAAAGGTGAGGGCTCTGAATGAGGTCAAAGGGACCAGCCATTTCAGAACAGGAGGTGCCACCATACAGAGGCCCATCTCTGTTGTCAGATTTGGGGATCTCCAGAAAGGGTGACTGGAAATGGCTTCCCTTGCATTCTGTCTCTGGTGTTTAAGGGATGTGAACATTTTGATCTGAAGTGGGCAGCATCAGGTCAGCAAAGGGAAGAGTTCCCGCATCTGCTTGGAGTTTAGGAAAGGCCTCTGATAGAGTCTGAGGGGACCCCACATCCCAGAAGAGAGTGGACCCCAGAGCCTCACCCCTGCTTTCTTTCCTGGCAACTTCTGTGCAGGGATTTCCTAAAGTAGTCCCTTCTGAGTTTCCTCTCTGGGGACTCAGAAGGTTGAGGGAATTGCACCTGGGCAGCTCAGGGAAAGGGAGAGCAGGTCCCAGGCACCAACATAAGTAAAGATGATAATTTTGTTTGATTTCTGGGGGGACCCCAGAACATGTGGGCAGCACAGCAGTCTGCTCCTGCTGTCAGCTCTGGAAGGCTCCAGTACGGCTATGAGGCTCAGAAGTCCCTTCATTTCACCCTTTGAAATCTAAAGAGCCATGTGTGGGTGGTCTTGGTTTAAGGCTAAGTAACAACGAAGATTATGGCATCTGGTCCTATCACTTCATGGGAAATAGATGGGGAAACAGTGGAAACAGTGTCAGACTTATTTTGGGGGGCTCCAAAATCACTGCAGATGGTGACTGCAGCCATGAAATTAAAAGATGCTTACTCCTTGGAAGAAAAGTTATGACCAACCTAGATAGTATATTCAAAAGCAGAGACATTACTTTGACAACTAAAGTCCGTCTAGTCAAGGCTATGGTTTTTCCAGTGGTCATGTATGGATGTGAAAGTTGGACTGTGAAGAAGGCTGAGTGCTGAAGAATCGATGCGTTTGAACTGTGGTGTTGGAGAAGACTCTTGAGAGTCCCTTGGCCTGCAAGGAGATCCAACCAGTCCATTCTGAAGGATATCAGCCCTGGGATTTCTTTGGAAGGAATGATGCTAAAGCTGAAACTCCAGTACTTTGGCCACCTCATGCGAAGAGTTGACTCACTGGAAGACTCTGATGCTGGGAGGGATTGGGGGCAGGAGGAGAAGGGGACGACAGAGGATGAGATGGCTGGATGGCATCACCGACTCGGTGGACGTGAGTGTGAGTGAACTCCAGGAGTTGGTGATGCACAGGGAGGCCTGGCGTGCTGCGATTCTTGGGGTCGCAAAGAGTCAGACACGACTGAGTGACTGAACTGAACTGAACTGAACTGAACCAGAGGAAGGATACACAGTATCAGACAGTAGTTAAAAAAAAAAAAGATGAAGAAGCCTCTATGGATCCACCTCACAGAACTCCCCTCCTCCTACCCCTTCCCCCCATCAGTCCTGGGAGACCCCAGGCAAATCTGGCCGGAAGTGGTACACTCCTATATCTTCCCTGGGGGTTTCAGCGAAATGAAGGCCTTGATCTGAGGGGAGCAGTCTCTTGAACGCTGAAGGAGGCACCCTGGGCTCTGCCTGGAATTACAGCAAAGATCCTGAGTTAGATGTGAGGGTATCACCCATCACAGACTGGAGAGGCTCCTGGAGACCCCACTCCTGCCATCAGCCCTGAAAGGATTCAAGCAGGAATCATCTAATGTAGCAACCTCCAAGAACCTTAAAATTCCCTCTGAGGGGACTGAGGTGGGTGAGGGCGGTGGGACCAGGGTATCTACTCAAACCAGCAGAGGGACAGGAAAGTAAAGGCGAGGACCCTGGGCAAGGTCTGAGGGAACCACCAGTCCGGAACTTAGGGGACCTCACAGAGCCCGGCCCCTTCTGTCGGTGGCTGGTGGGAGCCCAGGTGGGGCAACGATTTGACCCAGGACCACTTCCGCCCCTGTCGTCTGAGGGGCCTATTCGTTAAGAGTCCAGGGAGAAGCTCCAGGCTCTGCCGGGGATTACGGTAAAGCCGTTGGGAGTGAGGGGACCGATCAGTCTAAGTTAAACGTGTTTTCAAAGAGTTCTGCCCTGTTCTCGGCCCACCCTGGGAGAACATGGGACAGGAATCATCTGGCAGAGGGACCTCTGAATAGCTTTGAAATTTCCCAAGGGGGCAGTGGGGATGAAGGCACTGAGCAGGGTTTTGGCTTTGGTTCAGAAAGAACAGCCGGACCAGTCCCAGGCCCTAACTAAGGAGGTGGAGTGGGGGGTGGGGGGAAGTGGGCGGGCGGGGAGGTGGGGGTAAGGGAAGATGGGGATGGAGGAGGTGGGCGGGGAGGTGGGAGGGTCAGGGGGTAATGGCGCAAAAACTGAGCGAGGTCTGAGGGAACTACCCGCCAGACCACAGTAGGCGTCCTACTAGAGCCTGCGCCTCTCTGGCACTTTAGGCCTGAGAGGCTGCGGCTTCCGGTTATGAGGTGCCGGGCTGCGTGTTTCCGGTGTCCGGGGGAAGTGAATGCGTAAGAAAGGAAGGAAGGCAGCCGCAAGGCAGGAAAGGGAGGGACTTCCGGACCCTTCGGCATTTTACAGTGCCGGTGCCGGGTGAGGTCTCCGGAACACCTGCTCCACGACGAAGCGGGCCTCACCAAGCCCCTCTACTGCTGTCAGCCCGGGGCCACCTCGGGTAAGGAGGGTGAGGCCGAGGCATACCCTCACGTGCTCCTCGGGCGGTCTCTGCAAGGCAGAGCCTGGTCTAAGATGGCAGCCATGTTTTCCTTTCAAGGGAGGCAATCCAAGCTTTTCCAACAGTCTCTGTGAGGGCCCCGAGTTAGGACTGAAGGAACCACCTGCCTCTGAACAGGGGGCCAGGGAGAATCCTATCCAGGCCATTATCCCCTCGGTACCTGGGGCAGGAAAGGGAGGAACTTCCAGGCCCTTCGGCATTTTACAGTGCAGGTGCCGGGTGAGGTCTCCGGAACACCTGCCCCACGACGAAGCGGGCCTCACCAAGCCCCTCTACTGCTGTCAGCCCGGGGCCACCTCGGGTAAGGAGGGTGAGGCCGAGGCATACCCTCACGTGCTCCTCGGGCGGTCTCTGCAAGGCAGAGCCTGGTCTAAGATGGCAGCCATGTGGTCCTTTCAAGGGAGGCAATCCAAGCTTTTCCAACAGTCTCTGTGAGGGCCCCGAGTAAGGACTGAACGAACTACCTGCCTCTTAACAGTGGGGGTCACAGAGAATCCTATCCAGGCCATTATCCCCGACGGTACCTGGGGCAGATGGGTTAGACTGGGGCATCCCTAACCTCCTCTTCAGGCCTTTCAGGGATTTGAGGGTTTGCCTCTGAGAGTATTGGTCTCATGTCAGCAGAGGGAGGAGTCTCAGGCCCTGCCAGAATCCAAAGTGAGGGCACTGAGCTGTGACTGAGACCCCTAATCACCCAAAGATGGAGAGGGTCCCACAAAGCTCTGCAGGTGCTTTCTTCCTTGTGCATCCCCAGGCAAGTGTAGTCTGATGAAGTTCTGCTCATTTCCACTTCTGGGGTCTCAGAGTGGTAAGGACTTTGAAATAAGGGGACAACATCACACCAGTAGAGCACAGGAACACCAGGTCTTGCCAAAAGTGAAGTGATGACCTTCTGTTCCCTAACTCAGAACAGAGCCACTGTTCTAAGCCCCAGTGAGCCCCAGGCAGATCTGGGAAGTAGGAGCTAAAGCACACCCTGGTTATTTCCACAGAGTCCTCAGGGCAGAGGCAAATCAGAGAATAAGGGCTCGCAGGACATTGCCCTCAAGGAAACCTGTAGACCCGGCCTTCAGTAGAGGCCTAGGCGGTATTTATCTACCTGTTGACGTGGCCCAACAATCTCATCTTCTTTCCTTTAGGTCACT
This sequence comes from Budorcas taxicolor, assembly GCF_023091745.1. Classification (NCBI taxonomy): domain Eukaryota; kingdom Metazoa; phylum Chordata; class Mammalia; order Artiodactyla; family Bovidae; genus Budorcas; species Budorcas taxicolor. The sequence continues at coordinate 116,642,917 of NC_068935.1, read as the reverse complement.
CAGTCACCTGCCCACTTGCCTGCTGCCTTTGTTGGAAGTCATCATGCCTCGGGGTCAGAAGAGTAAGCTTCGTGCCCGTGAGAGACGCCAGCAGGCCCAAGTTGAGCCCCAGAATCCGGTAGGTGCTCAGGCCATTGTGGGAGTGGGAAAAGAGTTGCCTTCCTCTTTCTCCTCTTGCAAAGCTATTTCCTAAAGCTCACTTATTGCTTGGTCATATTGCAATCCACAGGGTCTTCAGACAGCCACAAATACTGAGTCCATCCAAAGAGGCCATATAGATGAGAAGGTGGTTATAATGGTGTATTACCTGCTGTATAAGTATAACTTGAAAGAGCCTATTAGCAAGGTGGAAATGCTGAGAGAAGTAATCCAGATGTATAGGAGTCACTACCTTGAGATACTCCAGAGAGCTGCTGAGCACATGGAGATGATCTTTGGCCTTGACCTAAAGGAAGTGGATCCCTACCGGCACATCTACATCCTTGTCAACAAAATGGAAGTAAGCTGCGATGCAAGGCTGATAAATCGGATCGAGATTCCCAAGACAGGCCTGCTGATGGCTGTTCTTGGTGTAATCTTCATGCAGGGCAATTGTGCTAGTGAGGAGCGAGTCTGGCAAACCCTGAATGTGATGGGGTTATTTAACGGGAGGAAGCACTTCATTTTTGGGGAGCCTAAGAAGCTCATTACCAAAGATTTAGTGCAGCAGAAGTACCTAGAGTACCGCCAGGTGGCCAATAGTGATCCTCCATGCTATGAGTTCCTGTGGGGCTTAAGAGCCCACGCCGAAACCACCAAGATGAAAGTGCTAGAGTTTATGGCTAAGATCCATAATATGGTCCCCACTGCCTTCCCATCCTTGTATGAGGAGGCTTTGAGAGATGAGGAAGAGAGAGCCCAAGCTAGAGCTTCAGCCAAGGCTCGTACTGCAGCCCTGGCCAAGGCCCGCTCCAGTGCCATAGCCAGCAGTTCCTCCCACTCCAAAAGAGTCTGAGGCAGATTCCTTACTTTGTCGTTAAAAAGAAGTTCACGTTCTAAGTAGTAGAAGGTTGGGGCGGGGCTGCAGACAATACTGTGCATAACATATCTGTGTTTTTGTGTTCTATGCAATATCTTGGAAAATTTTAAAAATATTGTTCCTTTTAATAGAAGATTTAAGTAGCTTTGTAATCCAGATTTCTGAGTGATATTGTTCAAACACTGATGCTATGGGTGAGATCTAAGAGTAAGAGTTTTATTATTTTGTATAACTGGAAAAGTTCCACCTTACTTAGTAATTTGGAATAAGATAACATGGCAATGGATAAGGCATTACTTTGGAAATGTGAAAAACTCAGCGTTGTAATAGTTGTGGTCAAGAAATGGATAAATTAAAGATAAAAATTCTTGGTTTCATTTATTACTTTTAGTCTGTTGTTTCATAAGATTATATATATATATACACACAGAGAAACAAATTTGGATATATTTAGCTTATTCAAGAATGTAGGAGAAATAATATTGTCATAAATTAGACTTCTTTTTCAGTGGCCCATTTTTTTCCTCCAACAATAATTAGACATCTAATCTTTGCAAAGCTACCTGTTAGTATGGGGAATACTAAGGTGAACAAGAACCATTCCTTCTTATAGAATTTTAAAGTGTTGGAGCAGCTATGATGTAAGGAATATTGTAAGATATCCCCTACAACTAAAAGGACAAGTCAAAAGATGGTGTGAGAACTTGGGGTATTTAATCATGAGTAGTCTAAATACCCTGTGGCAAAGGGGTTTGAGACCTTGGGAAATTGCAAGTCCTTCAGTGGGAGGTAATTTTAATTAAGCTGGGTGGTAGGTCACGTGAGTTCAAGTGATAGGCAGAGACTAAAATCTCAGATGCTCTGTCTCAGATTAAGAGACTAAAGCCTGGAATAGAAAGCTGCTTTTAGCGCTTACTTCAAGGTCATGTATAAAGCAGAGCAATCTTCACCTGGGGCAGGAATGGAAGAGGTCCTGTGCTCTTTTTCCAGTGTAGGAGAACACAGTCCACAAAATAGGTGATTTGTGTTTATTATAACAAGGGAGTGTCTGAGAAATAAGGGTGTTCCTTATATGAGGTGGGGCTTCCCTGTTGACTCAGATGGTAAAGAATCCGCCTGCAGTGCAGGAGACTGGGGTTTGATCCCTGGGTGAGGAAGATTCCCTGGAGAAGGGCATGGCTACCCGCTCCAGTATCCTTGCTTGGAGAATCCCATGGACAGAGGAGCCTGGTGGGCTATAATCCCTGGGGTCACAAAGAGTCAGATATGACTTAGTGACTGAGCAGGCATGCATAGTGGGTTTAGTGGTTTTATATGAGGTGGGATGCTCTGAAGCCACTGTGCTGGCAGTCGTTGCCCTGGGCTGGGAGAGACACAGTCCATCCAATAAATGGACATTTTTATTAGATTCTCTGGAATGTAATTTGGTAAACTCTTAAGAACTAGATTTGTGAGGGAGGTAAAATAATTGCAAACACAAGCATCTGGGATGGAAGGGAAGATATAAGGGAGGGATGGAAATAAACTCTGACACAAATTCCAGGAGTTTTGAGTTGCATCAAACTGGGTAGAATCACCCACACCAGAAATAAATATCCTAAAAAAATTATATAGCAAGTAACTTAGTTTAACATGCTAGACAACATATTGGCTGATTTCTTGTGCCATATCCTAGAGAGCTACAAATTCTATGCTATTTCCTGGATTTAAGGAAAAAAACAGGGGAGGTCTGTAGGTTTTAGGGGGAAAATAATTATAATAATAACTAAAATTTAGCAATATCCAATCAATGCATGCCAGATACTGTGGCAGTGTCTTATATAAGTCACATTCCAATATTCCTATTTACGTGAATATATGTGAACCAAGAGCAAGAAGACTACTTATCAAATCCATTTCACAGATGAAGAATCTGAGGCTCACAGAATTCTGCTATTTTCTTCAGTTCACCTGGCATGTAAGTGACAGAACTGGGACTAGCACCCTGATCTGAATTCCTCTACAGCCTACACTGTTCCACCACTCACAACTTGAGGCCAACTTTCTATCTTTTAATTCATGTCTCCTCATTACTGTATGGTATCTCCTGGGAAATACAAAAAGAAGGCATCTGCAGCCAGTGGACTAAACCCAGGTTTATTAACAAGGTGAAAATGAGAACTAAACACTGAGTGGGGACTCTCTATGGCCTATATTTGCCTAAGGTTCTCCTGCCCCTATCCACAGGGTTCTTTTAGAGCTGACTCTACCCAGTGCTGGTACATGGTACCAGATCCAGCCCTTTCCAAATGACATGGTGCTTCCCCTGAGTTTTCCTCAGTGTACCCATATGTCCATATCTGGATCCTGACCTACTGTCTAGCTCTCCCCTGCTTCCTTTTGTAAGGCTGTACTCTGCTCCCAGTAGAACAGAAAGCCCAGAATCACCCACCTTTCCCCTGATTTAGAGCATTCCAACTCCCTGCAGACATCCCCTATCTGTCTCATCCTCAGCATGGAATCTCTCCGAAAGCAGCAGCCCCAAGCACTATTGTTAAGCATGGAGGTGAAGTTTAGAAGTCTGCTCATCTGCTCTGGGTGCTTCCACCGTACTCAAAAGTTTTTTCTCTAAATTGGCTTACTAGTAGATTAGGCACAGAATCTACTGGTTCTTCCAGAGACAGTGAAGGACAAAAGCCTGGTGCACTGCAGTCCATGGGGTTGCAAAGAGTCAGACACAACTTAGACTAAACAACAAAAATAAGGTTTTAGAAGGCAGATGAGGTTAGAAAAAAAAAAAAAACGAATTTAATCAACTGACTCATTTGAGACTGGCAACTGAATCTGCACACTGATGAGTAAGTTTAACTAAGTGACCAAGAACCAAAGCCTCCTTTATAAGTGGTGGATGAAAGACCAAGGAAGTCACTGTGTCACAACCATCTGCAGAGACTGGATTCTAACAGACCCTGTAGCCCTTCCAGGAGGTTATGCTAGTATTCCACAAATCGCCACAGATTTAGCAGTCAACAACAAGACACATTTATGATCTCACATGTCTGTGAGTGAGAGATCCAAGTTGCTTCTGCTGGTTTCTCTGTTCTGGGTTTCACAAGGCCCAAGTTAAGCTTTCAGCTGCCAGACCTCTCCTTAAGTGTTCTGGGAAGAATTTCCTTCCAAAACTATTCAAGTTTTGGCAGAATCTAGTTCTTTGTGATAATAATACCAAGGCCCTGTTTCCTTGCTGACTGTTAGCTGGACCTGCCATAGTTTCTCCAGGCCTCTCCCCAGTCCTCACATGTGGGCCCATATATTTTGAGTCAGCAGTTAAACTGAATCCTTCTCATGCTTGGCATTTCTCTTAACTTTCCTGTCTGCTGCATCTCTCTTCTGCAGCAAGCCAGAGAAAGTTCTCTGCTTGTTAGGTGTCATGTTATTAGATTTGGTCTATCCAGGTAATCCGGTATCTTTATTTGAAAGCTGGTTGCATAACCTTACTAAATCTGCAAAGTGCCTTTGGCCATGTAGCATAACATATTCACAGGTTTCAGGGATAAGGGTATGGGCATCTTCATGGAGCAATTATTCAGTCTACCGAAAATGTCTCCCAGGGAGACATGCCACCTTTCAGAAGAAAACAGAAAAAAAAAACAAAAAAAAACACCATTATTTTCCTGACTTTTGTCTGTATCTGCCTCAGAGGAAAACCCTGGTTTTCCACTGTGCCTAAAGACACCTGTACAAGCGTTCAGGCATGTTCATCAAGTGATGGGCAGCAGAGGCTCACTAGTTGTGATTTTTGACCATGTACCAAAGGAAGAAGAAAAGTCTCGGTGGATTGAGACTACTCTAAAGGTAAGTGCAGAACGGTACTATTTAGTGACCAAAGATGACCCTTCCCTGCTAAGATTTACAGTGTCATTTAGAAAATTGGGAGAAGGGGATGACAGAGGATGAGATGGTTGGATGGCATCATCGACTCGATGGACATGACTTTGCATAAACTCCGGGAAGTAGTGATGGACAGGGAAGCCTGGAGTGCTGCAGTCCATGGGGTCATAAAGAGTCAGACATGACTGAGAGACTGAACTGAACTGAACTGTATCTGAAAACACCTGTCACATAGTGGGCACTAGAAAAAGTTGGAGTGTTTCAAGGTAATTTTTGCTTTCTCAGAAACGTCTCCAAGAATGAAGAGGGCTTTTACATACACATTGTAAGTGTACCTTACTGATAATCTCCTACTCTGTTTGTGGAGAGACTACACGTGCTCATCACATTTGTCTTGCTCTGCTCCCTGGACACATGGGGACACTGAATTGTCCAGTCCACTTGTGTTAGAAAGGATTTTGTGATTACCCTTGCCACTGAAATATGAACAGAAAGATGTTTGTTCTTTTCAGATCAAGGCATTTGTCAGTGTGCTACCTCGATGCTTTCTGTTCAATTCAGCAGCAAATGTGCAAAGTCTGTGTTGAGATACGGATCCTCATGGTGGAAGCAGCCTAGATCCTTGGGTTACCTGACAGCAGAGACACTGGCTAACTCAAGGCAAGCTTTATGTATAGGACAGAGAAACTTTTGTAGTGTCATTCAGGTTTCAGGCTTCTTCCTACATTCCTGCTAGCAGATACCACATGAATAACATACACTCTATTTGTGTTGCCCATCTTATTTAAATATATTGATTACAATAGAAATAGTGCATATGTTCTTGATGTTAAAAATTTTTGAAAAATATGGATAAATCCGAATCTCATTCCTTATTTCAATCTCTAAAATTCAGTCTTACGCAGAAGTAACCCTAATTTTTAAATGTTGTATTTACATTAAAATATATTCTGGGCTTTTTTCTTACATAATATAAAGTAGGAATATTCAGTGTGAGGTTTTAACATGCATGGATAATAATGTATGTATTATTTTGCTACTTGTCCTTGTCACTTAATGAAATGAGTGCAGGATCTTTCCATGAAAGCAGGTATAGATCTATCTCACTCTTCTACTTCCAAAAATTCTAAAGTGTGTATGTGCCACAATTAACCATTCTCCTTCTGAAGGGCACATATGTTGTTTTCCATTTATTGCTATAACTAATAGAACTGATACCAACATCATTAAACATGTTATTGGGCAAATGTGGCTATTTTCTTATAGGAAAGACATAGAAATAAACATTGGATTGAAGCAGAAATACTGTGTTGATTGTAAGTTTTTATGAATATCACTGCTATTCTGTTTAAATAATATGTACCAATTTATACTCTCACATATTAATGTATGTATCATAAACTCAGGTGTTTTATTCAATCAATTTTAAGCATAGATCAATCTTTTATGTGAATATATATATATATATCCTCAATGTTATTTTGTATTTCCATTTTCTAATTATTTTATTGAAAACTATCACTCATTAATAAATTCCTCATCCATACAAAGCAGGATTTTTGCAAAGTATATTGAGTACTGGGATATCTCTGGGTGCGTGTTTTTAAATTCTCTGTCAGTAAGATTCTTTCCAATTACTTTAAGAAGCAAGGATTTGGTTAGAATGACTAGATCCCTGAGAAGAATCTAGACAGGATATCTTCAACTAATAATGACAAGGAGGCATGGTGGGTAAAGAAATTTCCAGAGTCCATGAGGAGGGCGACATACTAAAACAAGTCCTGATAGCCCAGGGCAGGCTGGCAGTCAGAGTTCTAAATTTGGACTTCAGCACATAGTGGTAAAGGGAACAAAAGGAGAGAATATGTGGAACCTTGGAGGGTCGTGGACAACTTCCGCGAAAAGGCTTGGAAAATCTATGAGTCATTATCAGCTTAAAGTTGCAGAGCAATCTGAGTGGGTAGATCTACTGGTTGAAAGGACCAGAGATATGCCTGATACCCCTCCCTACCTTAGAATCCTCCTTGCTCACTGTCAGGCAGAGTACAGCTAGCTCCCCTGTGTCATTCAGTGATAACATTAATGAATATTGAGAGATACTTAGAGACCTACCCCTTATCACTCCTCTGGTGGTCCTGTGCATCCTGGCCAGTGTACCAGAACTGATAGCTGTCTTCATGCCTGAGGACAAAAGCCATTTTCTCTGTGTACAGAGCACTTCCAGCACTGAAGCTAGAGCTAGAACATTAAAAAATAATCTAGATGCTATCCCCTCCTTGGGTTTCCCTGGTGTTCAGACAGTAAAAAAGCTGCCTGCAATGTAGGAGACTCAAGTTCGATCGCTGGGTTTGGAACATCCCCTGGAGAAGGGAATGGCTACCCACTCCAGTATTCTTACTTGGAGAATTCCATTGAGAGAGAAACCTGGCAGGCTGCAGTCCATGGAGGGTCACAAAGAGTCGGACACATTTCAATGACTAACACTTACCTACTTACTTATCCCTACCTTAGACTGCTTCCCTGAGTTCCTGAGTTCTTTGCAGCCATAAGGCAGATATCTGGTGGTCTGTTGCCACCAGATACTCTCTGGGGTAGACATATGGCTCTTGGTGTGTAAACATTTTACAGATTGGGTAGAGAGAATCACTGCAAATAATGCAGATTGAGACTTTGGGATTGACATGTCTGTGCATGCTCAGTCATGTTTGATTCTTTGAGACCCTATGGACAGTAGCCCACCAGGCTCCTCTGTCCATGGGATTTTGCAGGCAAAAATATTGGAGTAAGTAGCCATTTCCTTCTCCAGGGGGTCTTCCTAACCCAGGTATCGAACCTGCATCTCCTGCATTGGCAGACAGATTCCCAGGTGGCTCAGTGGTAAAGAACTGGCCTGCCAGTACAGGAGTAGCAAGAGACACAAGTTTGATCCCTGGGTCGGGAAGATCCCCTAGAGTAGGAAATGGCAACTTACTCCAGTATTCTTGCCTGGAAAATTCCATGGACAGAGGAGCCTGGTGGACTACAGTCGGTGGGGTTGCGAAGAGTCGAAGACAACTGAGCACATGGACAGGGGCATGCACACACACACACCTGGGAAGCCCACTGAACCTATTGATACTTTATTAGGAGCAAAAGTCCATACCATTCAGTTTTCCTTCATTTTTTCCCCTAATGTCCTTTTTCTGGCCCAACATCCCATCAACAATAGTACATTGCATTTAGACATCACTTCTCCTAGGCTCCTCTAGACGTGACAGTTTATCATATTTTCCTTATTTTTGATGACCTTGACAGTTTGGAGGAGTATTTGTCAAGTATTTTTAAGAAGGTCCTACTTTTGGTATGTCTTTGATATTTTTCTCATGATTAGACTGGCATTATGGGTCCTGATGAGGAAGGCCTCAGGAATAAACTGTCATTTTCATCATATCAAGGGTACATTATCAACATGACTTAACAACTGATGATCTCACCTTGTTCACCTACCTAAGGTAGTGTTTGTCAAATTTCTCTACTGTATAATTATTGTTTCACTCTCCTTTCCATACAGTACTCTTTGAAAAGAAATCACTATGTTCAGCCGACACTTAAGGGGTGGGGAGTTATGCCCCTCTCCTTGAGAGTGGAATAGCCATATAAATTGTTTGGTATTATTCTCTACATAAGATGTTTCTATTCTCTCTGATTTATTTATTCAGTCACTTATTTATGGCAATATAAACTCATGGATATTTATTTTATATTTTGGGTTATAATCCAATATTAGGTTTGTTTTCCTGCTCATGTTGTTCCATTGCTATTAGTCTTTTTGCTTCTAAGCCCTCTCAGAAAATACAGCTTAGAAAATGTCTGCAATACTAGCCCATGTATGCACATATAGCTATAATTATTTATATATCTGTCCATCTGTATATTATAATTAATAAACTAATATTAATACAATATTAACTAAAGTCAATAGTTTACATTAGGATTCACTCTCTGTATTGTATAGGCCTTAAAGATTTTGACAGATACCAGTGATATGTATCCACCATTACAGTATCATACAGAAGAGTTTCACTATCCTAACATCCCTCATTCTTTGCTTTTTCCTATCAGAGTCTTGATATACAAATGGGTTTCTTGGAGACAGCATACAATTGAGTCTTTTTTATCTGATCTGACAATTTCTGCCTTTTAACTGGTGTATTTAGAGTATTCACATTTAAAGTGATTATTGATATACTTTTACTAAAACCTACTATTTGTGTAACTGTTTTCTATTTGTTGCATTTGCTATTTTCTATATCCTTTGTGTGTGTGTGTGTGTGTTTCCTCTGGTATTAACTGAGCATTTTATGTGATTTTATTTTAAATAGAATAGTATTCAAAGTTATTTAAATTCCTTATCTGGAAATTTCAAATTCTGTAAAGTAAAAACCTAACAAATGTTAACTGGATCAACAGTTACCACTAAACTATTGTGTTTACCTTCTAACTATTGATGATTGTTGATTATGAGTGTCAGGTATATTGGGTCCATTTTACTCTTCTCTGTGTGGTTATATACCATTAATAATTTCTCTGGCAAAAATGTTCATTCTAAATATCATATCTTTATACCACGTTTTCTTTCTCCAGTAATCTGTTGATGAGAAATTACTAAACTCATTTTAACAGGTGTGCTGACCTTGATATAGAGACCAGATAATGACATCCCAAGGGAAAAAAATTCGCTTGAGCTAATCTCAGTTACATAGAGGCATCGACTACAGTAAATAAATTCATGGCATATCTAATATAGAAGCGAATAGAGAGGCTGAGTTCAAGAAATGTGAAGCTATTATAACATTACAAAAAATTGTCAACTGGAATTTCTTGACATTAACAGATTAGAGGATAAAATGCATTGGATCATGTCCAGGGGTGTAGAAAAAGCTTTGAAAAATACTTAACACCACAGTAAAAAAAAACCTTTAGTAAAATAACATTTGAAGAGAATTTTCATTTCCTAAAATCTACAGCAAACTTAGATAAATGTGAAATGTTAGAAGCATCAAAGTCAGAACAAAGACACAGATGTTATGGTACTATTTCTACTGCTTAAAAGTGGCCTGGAATATATAACTAGAGGAATAAGAATATCAAAATAAATAAGAGGAAGGAATATTGAAAAAAATGAAGTCACTCAGTTGTGTCTATTCTTTGCAACCCCACAGTATTTAGCTTGCCAGGCTCCTCCATCCATGGGGTTTTCCAGGTAAGAATACTGAAGTGGGTTGCCATTTACTTCTCCACTGGATCTTCCTGACCCATGGATCGAACCCAGGTGTCCCACATTGCAGACAGACTCTTTACTGTCTGAGCCACCAGGAAATCCCCCAAAACAGAGTTTGTTCTGTGGACCATATGGGGAGCTAACCGGCCACTCCCAGAGATAATAAACGGCAACAATATGAGCCTCTAATTACAAAATCCAAAGGAACCAGTGCACAAAATACTCAAGTGAGTAAGAGACTCCAAAAGCTGTTGTATATAAGATTACTATACCAAAATCAGGAGCCTGGCCACACAAAATCAATAGCTAATTAGAATAATTAAATAGAAAATTTAACAGCAGCATTATCCATAACAGCAGCAATATCCAAAACTTACCTAAAAAGAAATTTAACAAAATGTACACAGTCTTTTTGGAGGCAACTATAAAAATGTACTGATAGAGAAAGAAATCCCAAATAAATAAAGAAGAACACTAGGTTTATTCATAGGGGAAAGAATACTGTAAATATGCCAATTCTCCTTAAACTACAGATTTACTACTTGCTCTGAACTGAATTGTGACCCACCCCCATCCCTACCCCTAATTCATATGCTGAAGCCCTAACCCACCCTTGTGATTGTATTTGAAAACAGGGTCTTTAAGGAGATTATTAAAGTTAAATGAGGTCATAACAATGGGGCAATAATCCAATTAGGCTGCTGTTCTTGAAGAGGAAGTGATACTAGATATCACTCTTCCTCTGTGTATTTACAGAGAAGAGTCCCTGTGTTCAGTTCCAGTTCAGTTCAGTCACTCAGTCGTGTCCGACTCTTGCGACCCCATGGACCTCCCTATCCATCACCAACTCCTGGAGTTTACACAAGCTCATGTCCATTGAGTCCGTGATGCCATCCAACCTGTGAGAACAGCAAAAAGTCAAGAGGAGAGCTCTTAACAGAAACTGAGTCTGCCAGCACCTCTTACTGGAATTACTAGCCTCCAGAACTGTGAGAAAATAAATTTATGTTAAGACACTCAGTCAGTGGTATTTTGTTACAGCAGCCTATGCATGTTAATACACTGCCTCATATGTAGCTGCCAAGATGGCAAGCAGACTTGGGCTGCTGTTTCCTAAACTCAATCCTGGAGAAACTATAAAAACCAGAATGAAAAGAACAATACCAGCAACAAAACAACATAAATGAGAACCCCCTGGGAGAGACTAAGTCTGTGTTGAACTAGAACCTGAGTGTGGGCAGGCGGGGGCATGCCCTGAAGTTGAGACAGGTCTGTAGCCTGCAAGAGAGGCAGACAACAGGATTGGTTGGAGGAAAGATTTTAAGGTTCAGCCTGTGGTTCCTTTCACTGTGACTTGGGACCATGGATTTCTACTGCTTCACTGAAGGAACCTGAGGGATCTCCTCAGAGCCCACCTGACTGGATGGCAACCAAAGTTTGGTATTGTTTTTAACGGTATGAGTCCAGAGGCTGTGCAGTGACCACCTGAAACCTCTTTAGAGGATGAGGACTGATTTTTTTTTTAAGTTACTATTATGATCAAATATAAAGAATGGAAAGAATGAATCACACTTAACAAGGATAGGTATTCTTTCATGAAAAAAATGCATACACACACCCACTTGTTAGCGATGTAAATATATTTCTTAGTATGAATGAAAGTCAAAAAATAAAGTGGGCACACTGGACTGTGCAATGTTAGTAATACAAAAGATCTGAATCTCACAAAATTCTGTAACTTAGCCTTTTCTCCTTAGAAAGTAGAACTTTTAAAGTAGAAGTTTCCCCAAAGTCTACGTATGGCTGGCGAACAAATGGCTATGGGCCAATGTGCTTTTTCTTTTACAGCCGGCCGTTCGTCCTGGGAACCTGCCTTGCACTGCAACTTTCCTGTCTGGTATCTAGCCTGAAAGTGAAAGTGAAATTGAAACTGAAGTCGCTCAGTCCGACCCTTTGCGACCCCATGGACTGTAGCCTACCAGGCTCCTCTGTCCGTGGGATTCTCCAGGCAAGAATACTGGAGTGGGTTGCCATTTTCTTCTCCAGGAGATCTTCCCAACCCAGGGATCAAACCCAGGTCTCCCGCATTGCGGGCAGACGCCTTACCATCTGAACCACCAGGGTGTCTAGTTTAGGACTTATTTATTTTCTGTAAAGTTTGCAGTAGGGAAACAGCTCAGAGTTTTCAGAGAGTATTACCCAGGAAGCCTTTGAAGAAGCAGCTAAGAGGACACCCTACTCCCTGCCTCCACCTTGAGGAATGATGCAACAATCTCCCCGCACATATAGAGGGACCCGCACACAGCCTCATCTTTGCTTTCACTCCTGGGAAGCCCAGGGCAGAGCTGTCAGCAGGAGGTATGGGCTGACTTCCACCTCCAGGGTCTTAGGTCTCTGGAGGGGAGAGGCGAGGCTTAGAATTGTGGGAATACGCTTCCCTAGAACAGAGGTGACATCACAGAACTCCGCTCTGATCTGCCGCGCGCTAAGAGGCCCATGGCATAGCCGTTAGGCCCAACAGCCCCTCAATTCTACGTTGAGGTCTCAGGAAACGAAGCCTTTGATCTGAGGCTAATGGTCTCAGATCAAAAGCGGAAAACATCTCGGCCTTTATTTGGAGTTAAGGAGAGCAGCCTGAGCAAGGGTACGCTAAACCGGGCACACGCACACACTGTCCCTGCGGTCTCCCCTGGGAGGCCCCGGGTCGGGCTATCAAACTACGGGAGGGACGGGTCTCGGTCTGGTGGAGGGGAGGGGCGGGGCGGGGGTGCTGTGTGTGTGTTGGGGGGCGGGGGGAGGAGACATGAGTGACAACTGAAGACCCTAATAGTCCAAGCCAAAGGGGGTCCCATCAAACCCTGCTCCTGTTGTCAGTTCTGGCAGGCCCCAGCAGGGGTCGCCAACTAAGGCTTTCCTACATTGCCTCCTCGGACGGGAGGGTCTCAGGGACGGAAGGGCCTTTTTGAAAGCAGTTTAGCTTCAGAGCAGCAGAGGGGAGGATGGCCGGGCCCTGCAACAGTTGACAGGATGATTCTAAATGTGAACTGAGAAGATTTTAGACCGTACCTCACAGAGCCTGGACCTGCCAGCCTGCCACACTGACTTATCTTTAGGAGTCTCGGGGGCAAGCTGATCAGGGAGCCTTGTGGGTTCTAGAGCAGTAACCTCACACAAACTTGCAAAGGTGATCTTGGTTAAAGCCAGGGAGGAATCTCCCTGTTGAAGGCGCTCACAGCATCTCCTCCCTCCTCCAGGTGCCCTCATTGTCTGTCTTCCTGCCCACACTCCTGCCTGCTGTCCCTGATCTGTGTCATCATGCCTCGGGGGCAAAAGAGTAAGCTCCGTGCCCGTGAGAAACGCCAACAGGCCCGGAGTGAGGCTCAGCATCTCCAAGATGCTCAGGCCTCTGCAGTAGAGGAAGAAGAGTTCCCCTTTTCCCCTACCCCTCTGCTTGGTGGTAATGTCCAGAGCTCCCCTGCTTCTGGGTCAGATAGAAAATCCCAGGGGTCTGGGAGAGCCCCTTCCACTACTTCTGCAGGTGCTTCATGTACCAGATCTGATGATGGTGCTAAGAGCCAAGATGAAAAACCAAGCACCTCCCAGGCATTACCCAGCACTGAGTTTTCCTGTAGAACGCCTCTAGACGAGAAGGCAATTCTGTTGGTGCAATTTCTGCTGCGCAAGTATAATCTGAGAGAGTCCATTACCAAAGAAGATATGATTAAGCATGTCATCAAAAAGTACAAGAAGCACTTCACTGTGATCCTCAAGAAAGCTTCTGAGCTGATGGTGCTGGCCTTTGGCATTGAGGTGAAGGAAGTTAACCCCACCACTCATTGCTATGCCCTTGTCAGCAAATTTCAGTGCACCAGTGATGGCAGACTGCGGGGTGAGGAGATCATGCCCAAGACCGGCCTGCTTATGACCATCCTCTGTGTGATCTTCATGAAGGGCAACTGCGCCACTGAGGAGGATGTCTGGGAGGTGCTCAATGTGATGGGGATATATGCTGGAAGGAAGCACTTCATCCATGGGGAGCCCAAGAAGCTCATCACCAAAGATCTGGTGCAGGAAAGGTATCTGGAATACCGCCAGGTGCCCAACAGTGATCCTCCACGCTATGAGTTCCTGTGGGGCCCGAGAGCCCATGCTGAAACCAGCAAAATGAAAGTTCTTGAATTCTTGGCCAACATTCATGATACGGTCCCCAGTGCCTTCCCATCCTGGTATGAAGAGGCTTTGAGGGATGAAGAAGAGAGAGCCCGAGCCAGATTTGCAGCCATGCTTCGCACCAGTGCCCTGGCCAGTGTGCATTCTGGGGCCAGTGGCCAAGGCAGCTTCCCTCACCTGTAGTGAAATCTGAAGCATTGTCCTTAAGTAGTTTGGGCACTTAAAGGGATCACACTGCATAGCATATTTGAATAACTTACAGGTTTATGTTTTGTTGTTGAAAGTTTTTAAATGTTGCTTAAAAAATGTTCCAAATGTTGTTTAAAAAAAAAAACTTTAGTTCAGAATCTAAATGTATGAATGATATTGATTACACACTTAATGTTGTTTATGAAATTTAAGAGTAATAGTTTTGCTATTTTGTTAAACAAATTAAACAAACAACCTTCCATCTTTTTTAGTGATCTGGAATAAGAAAAGATAGCATTGGAATAGGCATTTCCTTAGAAATGTAAAAGAAATTAGAGGTAAAATAGTTGGGATCAAAAAAAAAGAGAGAAGTAAAAGATGGTGAATTCTTGTTTTCCCTTATTCCTTATATTTTCTTGTTCTGTAAAATAAAAGTTATATACCTGAACTTGCTTTGTTTATTCAGTAATGTAAGAGAAATAAAATCATACTAAATTGTTCACTGTTTTTTCCCTTTAAACATTAATTGAGCAGTTGCTCTTTGGAAGGCTCCATGTTAGTATGTATGGAGGGAGGGGGTTAAGAAAAAGAAGGCTGAGCCTTTTCCCATTTGATTAGAGTCTAGCAGCCGCTATCATATAAGAAAGACCGTGAGGTGGGATGCCTCTAAGACAAAAAAAACAGGTGAAAAGAAGGATGACTGGGGTTTGAGGGGAGGGCCAGATGAGAGCACTCAAGGGTAAATGTCCTGAGACAATACAACCTGGAGCCTTGGAAAAACCTCAAGTTCTTCAATGGGAGGTGATTTTAAGTGGAGGTGGGCCAGAGGGGGTGTGTGAGGGTGGTGAGCAAAGACCAGATCCTTGGGTCATGTGTCTCAGAGTTGAGCAATTAAGCCTCCAAAGAGGAACTGCTTTCAGCAGTTACTTTGGGATCATGGATTAACTAGAGAGAAATCTCCACCTAGGGAGGGAATGAAGGTATCCTGTGCTCCTGTTCCAGTGCTGGAGAATACAGTGCACAAACTAGGTGTTTTAGCCACATCATCACCAAGGAGTTTCTGATAAATCAGGGTGATTCTTCCTTGAGGTAGGATGCCAAGAAGTCACTCTGCCCATGTCACACTCCCTGCCCTGGACTGGAAGAAACAGAGCCTGCCTCATTAATAAGGTATTTTGACTGGGTTAATTTGAGTAAAATTTGGCAAGCCCTAAGGGAGGGTTTCCCAGGTAGCACTACTGGTAAAGAACCCACCTGCCAATGCAGGAGATGTAAGAAATTCAGGTTCAATCTCTGAGTCAGAAAGATCCCCTGGAGTAGGAAATGGCAACCCATTCCAGTATTCTTGCCTGGAGAATCCCCATGGACAGAGGAGCCTGGTGGTGCGACCATAGGGTCGCAGAGTAGGACACGATTTAGTACATAGCAAGGCTTGATTTTGGTAGGGGTTAGATGAATGAATGGAGAAGGCAATGGCAACCCACTCCAGTACTCTTGCCTGGAAAATCCCATGGACGGAGGAGCCTGGTAGGCTGCAGTCCATGGGGTCTCTATGAATTGGGCATGACTGAGCGACTTCACTTTCACTTTTCACATTTCACTTTCATGCATTGGAGAAGGAAATGGCAACCCACTCCAGTGTTCTTGCCTGGAGAATCCCAGGGACGGGGGAGCCTGGTGGACTGCCGTCTATGGGGTTGCACAGAGTCGGACACGACTGAAGCGACTTAGCAGCAGCAGCAGCAGATGAATGAAAATGGGGTGATCTGGATCTAAGGCAATGGGAGGGAGAGAAAGAGTTAGTTCTTGACACACATTTTAGGAGCTTTGAGTTACATCCAGATAGGGAAGAGTCCCCAATAGCCAAATTAAATAATAGAACCTCTATGGGGCATGATCTACTAAGGTATGTTTTCTTATTAAGCAGAATTATTGACTGACGTGTTCAGCATCCCATAGTACTGCATATTTTCAGACATCTCCTGGATTAAAACAACAGCAAAACAAAACGAAAATCTCAGCAGGAGGGTTGGTATTATCTGGGCTCAAAAAAAATCATGGCAAAAATTGTCACTCTTTACAGTTCCAATGCACACTAGTCACTATGCCAGGTGTTTCATATACATTATAGTCATTCCAACAGTCCTAAAAGACAGAGCTTATCAAACGCACTTCACTGAAGAATCTGAGGCTCACAGAATTTGGTAATGTATTTAGTTCACATTGCTAGTGACAGGGCGAAACTGGAGCTCTGGTCTGAATTCCTCCAGAGTTCACATTGTTCCACTCCTCCCAGTCTGAGGCTGACCTTGTGTCTATTAAGCTCATTTCTTTTCGCATTGCTCCATAATATCTTTCTGGCAGTGAAAAGAATGACCCTGTGGCCAAAGTACTAAAAGCAGTCTGAAGAAAGAAGGTGAAAATGAGAATGAAAACCAATTTAGGGGTTGTCTGGGGGCTTGTTTCCCTGGAATCCTCCCACCCCTCGCCCCAGAGTTCCTAGAGAGCTGACTGCCTGGGTCCCAGAATGGGTGTCCGGTCCCAGAACTTTCCCAGTGACAGCGCCCTTCCCTGGGTCTTCTCGGCGAGCCCTGTGCCCTTGTCTCTAGACTGGAACCTGACTTCCGGCCAGCTGTTCTCTGCATCCTCCTCTGAACGCTGGGCTCTGCTTGCAGAGGAACGGACCAGTCAGATACCCCGCCCTGCCTGACTCAGAGCATCCCGACTTTCTGCAGGTTCCTCACCCGAGACACCAGGACCGCAGCTGCCCTTTCTCCATGAGGGGTCACTTCCGGCAGGGAGGTTCGGACACCTGCTCATCCCCACTGGCTGCCCCCACCACGTTCTCAGTGTTTTCAAATCTGCTGGTGACTAGAGTCTGATTTGGCACAGAAACTATTGGTCGTTGGGCTTCCTTGGTGGCTCAGCAGTAAAGAATCCGCCTGCAATGTGGGAAACACGAGGTTCTATCCCCGGGTCCGGAAGATCCCCTGGAGGAGGGCATGGCAACCCACTCCAGTATTCTTGCCTGGAGAATCCCATGGACAGAGGAGCCTGGTGGGCTACGGTCCACTGGGTCGCAAAGAGTCGGACAGTACTGTAGCAACCAGTCAGGCAGGCTACTGGTCCTTAGCGTAATAACCCTGAGGTTAGAGAGGAGATTTTTGAAACCACCCTGGCATTTTCAGGAGAATTTTAATGGGCTGAATTATTTGAAGTTGGCCGCTGACCACACACACCAATAAGTAAGTTTACCTTGGTGGTCAAAACCAAACCTTCCTCCATAAGAAGCAGATGAGAAAAGATGACAATAATCACGGTGTAAATAAATATTTACATAGAATTTTTAAAAACTCAGGTGTCCTTCTAGGAGGTAGAAAATTCTTCTGTGGCAGAGGTGCCATCTTTGATAAGAAAATATTCTTGCACTGCCTCTTGTCTCTGCTTGGCCCAGAGGAAAACTCTGGTTTTAAGTAATAGTGCAAATGCTCTTATTGCCCCCAAATTCTAAAAGTGTGGATAAGTCACAATTCCCCTTCCTTATCACAAGCCTCTAAAATTCACCCCTATCCTCAGAAGCAACTACAATAAACGTTTTGTGTTATTTCAAAATTGACTGGACTTTTTCTTACATATGTGTTATAAAAATACACTGTGAGTTATTTGATGTACATGGATAATAGTGTACATATTGTTCTGCCTCTTGCCCTTGTCACTTACTAAAATGAATGTGGGATCTCTCCCTGAGAGCACATACAGATCCATCTCACCCTATTAACTACTCACAAGTATTCTTAAGTGTGTATGTGCCATTAGACATTCTCCTCCTGATGGACACAAAAATCGTTTCCCATTTGTTGCTATGATTAAAAAAACTTGCATGAATTCTTGGGCAAATATGTATGTTCTCTTATAGAAAATACATAGCCAAGTGCAAGCTAGATTGAATTGGAAGGAAGACAATGATTATAAATTTTTATTAATATTCCTGATACTCTGTTCAAATAGAGCTATACTGATTCATATTCTCACATATTAATGTATGCAGTGTGCACTCTCATGGGAATTTTATTTTATCAACCTTTAAATTTTGGTCAAACTTTTGGGTGAAAATATATTGTCTCAGTTATTTTAATTTCCCTGTTTTCTAAGTAGGTTGAGCAGAAAATTAACTTAATCTCTCATCCATAGAAACTGGGATTTCTTCAGTGATGCCTTGACTACCAGATTTCCTCTGGGCATGCTTTAGAATTCTGAAATGTCAATACAGTTTTTCTCTTCACTTTGAGAAAGAAGGATTGGATCGGAATGACCAGGTGTCAGGGAATGAGTTCGGACAGAAGACTTCCAGCTAGTAAGTAACATTAGAAAGAACCAGAGAAAGAACAGTGATCAGAGTCCATGAGAGGGAATATGAAGTTCAAAGAGGCCAGGTAGTAAGTAACATTAGAAAGAACCAGAGAAAGAACAGTGATCAGAGTCCATGAGAGGGAATATGAAGTTCAAAGAGGCCAGGATTTCATGACACAAACTGTATTTAACTTGTCTACAGTGCCTGTAAATATTTTAGACAAGGGGCCTCTTGTTCCAACTTAAGCTTTCCTCAGAAATCCAGTCCGTGATTTGATGGCAGTTAGAATGTTATATGGTAGCCATTATTATGGGACTACATTCATGCACTTCCTACAGCTTAGACCTGTCCGAAACCCTACTGAATCACTTTGTGTGTTCAGAGAGGACTGTCCCTTCTGGCTATTCAAGATTTAAGAGTCTCCCAGCCATGTTTGCCTTCCAGTAGTTGTTCAGCTCACTGCTTTCCAGGATTTTTTTTTTTAACTCCCCTGGTAGTTGCACTTTGACCAGCCACATGGAGTACTTCCCTTTTCATGAGCAGATTAATGTTCAGTGAAAGACCCAAGGGGACCTTCTACAGATTTCTGGAGCATTAACTCCACCCAACTCTCTCTCTCCAACAACTTGCCCTGCAAATTTCAGCGGTTTTCCTATTTCCAAACTCTGCTCACTCTGTCCTTAGTTCAGTCCACTGTGCTCTGTTGTGGCTTATCCTCTTCGTATTACAGTCTAGACACTGCCTCTAGGTAGAAATACAAGGTCATTTGGAGAGCCTTTCTCATCTGTTTTCCTACTTTTGGGGATCATAATCCTGTGCTGTTTTACAGTTACCTCATATATTCTGTCTATTTTAAAAGTTGTTTATAGCAACTAATGGGGAAGTCCTCCTGAATGTTTTTATAATGGTAACTTTGAAAAATGTTTTAAAAGAGCCTCTTGATGAAAGTGAAAGAGAAGAGTGAAAAAGTTGGCTTAAACCAATACAGTATTGTAAAGTAATTAGCCTCTAATTAAAATAAATAAATTGGAATTAAAAAAAAAACCCTCAACATTCAGAAAACTAAGATCATGGCATCCAGTCCCATCACTTCACAGCAAATAGATGGGGAAACAATGGAAACAGTGAGAGATTTTACTTTCTTCGGCTCCAAAATCACTGCAGATGGTGACTGCAGCCGTGTCACCACAGCTTTAAGTGACACTTGCTCCTTGGAGAAAAGCTATGAACAACCTAGACAGCATATTAAAAAGCAGAGATATTACTTTGCCAACAAAGGTCCATCTTGTCAAAGCTATGGTTTTTCCAGTAGTCATGTATGGATGTGAGAGTTGAACTATAAAGAAAGTGGAGCACCGAAGAATTGATGCTTTTGGACTGTGGTGTTGGAGAAGACTCTTGAGAGTCCCTTGGACTGTAAGGAGATCCAACCAGTCCATCCTAAAGGAAATCAGTCCTGAATATTCATTGGAAAGGACTGATGTTGAAGCTGAAACTCCAATACTTTGGCCACATGATGCAAAGAGCTGACTCATTGGAAAAGACCCTGATGCTGGGAAAGATTGAAGGCAGGAGGAGAAGGGGACGACAGAGGATGAGATGGTTGGATGGCATCACCTACGTGATGGAAATGAGTTTGAGTAAGCTCCAGGAGTTGGTGATGGACAGGGAAGCCTGGTGTGCTGCAGCCCATGGGATCACAAAGAGTCGGACATGATTGAGTGACTGAACTGAACTTTGAGACTTACAGAAAAGTTGCAAAAATAGTACAGGGAGTTTCATTATATCCCTCAACCAGGCTCATCCAATGTTAACATCTTAGGTAACATGAGAAACGCTGGACTGGAAGAAACACAAGCTGGAATCAAGATTGCTGGGAGAAATATCAATAACCTCAGATATGCAGATGACACCACCCTTATGGCAGAAAGTGAAGAGGAGCTAAAAAGCCTCTTAATGAAAGTGAAAGTGGAGAGTGAAAAAGTTGGCTTAAAGCTCAACATTCAGAAAACGAAGATCATGGCATCTGGTCCCATCACTCCATGGGAAATAGATGGGGAAACAGTGGAAACAGTGTCAGACTTTATTTTTTTGGGCTCCCAAATCACCGCAGATAGTGATTGCAGACATAAAATTAAAAGACGCTTACTCCTTGGAAGGAAAGTTATGACCAACCTAGATAGTATATTCAAAAGCAGAGACATTACTTTGCCAACTAAGGTCCATCTAGTCAAGGCTATGGTTTTTCCAGTGGTCATGTATGGATGTGAGAGTTGGACTGTGAAGAAGGCTGAGTGCTGAAGAATTGATGCTTTTGAACTGTGGTGTTGGAGAAGACTCTTGAGAGTTCCTTGGCCTGCAAGGAGATCCAATCAGTCCATTCTGAGATCAGCCCTGGGATTTCCTTGGAAGGAATGATGCCAAAGCTGAAACTCCAGTACTTTGGCCACCTGATGCGAAGAGTTGACTCACTGGAAAAGACCCTGATGCTGGGAGGGATTGGGGGCAGGAGGAGAAGGGGACGACACAGGATGAGATGGCTGGATGGCATCACTGACTCTATGGCTGGATGGCATCACTGACTCTATGGCTGGATGGCATCACTGACTCTATGGTCGTGAGTCTGAGTGAACTCCGGGAGTTGGTGATGGACAGGGAGGCCTGGCGTGCTGCCATTCATGGGGTCGCAAAGAGTCGGACACCACTGAGCGACTGAACTGAACTGAACTGAACATCATACATGTGCTAGAACAAGAAAATTAACATTGTGTTAACAGCATTAACCAAATTAACTACCCCGTTTAAACTTCATAATTTGCTCCACTATTATCCTTTTAAAAATCCTAATCAGTGTTCCATATTGCATTTAGTTGTTATTTCTCCCGCAACTGCTACAATCTACAGTAGTTCTTCAGTCTTTCCTAGTTTTTCATGACACTGTCACCCCTGAAGAGTATTTTATGGAATGTCCATCACTTTAGGCCTATTTGGTATCTTCTGATTACTAGACTGAGGTCATAATTCCTTGGAAAGAGAACCACAGAAATGCTGCCGTTACTTTCAACAATACACCGTATCACAGGGTTCCTGATTTCAATACATATTACTACTGGTGACACTGACCTTGATCACTTGGTCAAGGTGGTCTTTGCTGGGCATTTCCACTGTAAAGTTACTACGATATCTCCTGTAGTCAACAAATATGTTGGAGGGAGATGCTTTGAGACAGTGCAAATACGTTCTCTTCTCAAACGGACTGATTCTAGCACCCGTTAGTAG
This sequence comes from Budorcas taxicolor, assembly GCF_023091745.1. Taxonomy (NCBI): domain Eukaryota; kingdom Metazoa; phylum Chordata; class Mammalia; order Artiodactyla; family Bovidae; genus Budorcas; species Budorcas taxicolor. Next base: position 116,620,780 of record NC_068935.1, on the reverse strand, counting down.
ATTTATTGTTGTTGTTTAGTCACTAAGTCCTATCTGACTCTTGTGACCCCATGGACTGTAGCCCACACCTCTGTTCATGGGATTAAGTATGAAATAATCAAAACTGTGGTATATGGCTAATAGTGTCTTCCATTCCCTTCTTTAAATGCTTATTAATTGCAACTCTATTATGAGGAGGAGCAGTCATGTTTCTTCCACTTATCTGTTTAATTATTTATATCGTTATGGACTCAGGATTTTTTTCTTTTCTTTGGGTTATAATCCAGTACTATAATTATTTATTTTGTTGCTCAAAGATTTGGGCATTAAGAGGTCCTTTTCCTAATAGTTCATTCTTTCCTCATATCTTTTGAGAACATTTTCTTTGTTTTCCTGTTTCCACAAGGTATTCCAAGCTAATTTTGATTTTTTTTCCATCTCAGCCCTGAAAGAACTACCTCTCCAAGGATCCTTAGTTCCTTTTATAGAAGAATGATGCTTAAAAAAAAAAAAAAAATCTTGTCACTAAGTATGCTAATTACTACTGGAATGCCATTGTTTGTAGGTCTTCTCAGCAGCCAGGACTGGGGAATATTTGTGTATTAACTCATGTATATATACATATCTATCTCTATACCTGTGTCTATTTAATGAGTTTTTACTAATACTTTAAATTCCAATTTAATACCATAGGAATCATTTTAATCTCCCCAGTTTAACTATAATTTCTTTCTCCAATTGTAATAAATCTTAGTTTTATCTTTAACAACTTATTTATCTGTTCAAGTCTATTATTCACACAAATTAGTTGCAGAATGTCTTATCAATGCCTCTATGAGAAACACATTTACTGACTATATAACATTTGTGCACAGTTCTTTTTGTTTTTATCCTTTTAGCATTCAGTCAAGTTACTGTTTTCTAAAGTTACCTGGGTTCGTTCTTTTCCCCTTACCTTCTGTACAGTTGTGTTTTTGATTTTTATCATAGGTAGTTTCATTTGTTAGTGTTTGTATCTCATGTTGGGTTTCCCCCACATCCTGATGGGTTTTAAATATCCATTTATTAATCGCAGCATTTCTTAACCAAGCATTTATTGCTATTTATTAATTCTTTACCAAAAGACATAATCACACATACAGTCAATGGCTTCATAATATCCATTTCAGCTGGCCATGATCATAAGGATGTGCTAAAAATATTCATTCCAATATTTAAATTAGAAAAATCTCTTTGTCTTGTGCATTCCAGGGATACTTGGTTTATTCAGGTAAATGCCTCATATTTATTCATTTTCTTCCACATACTAATTCACGTACAACAGTTAAAATATTTTACGCTGCTGCACATATCAGGACTCAACCTGATCTTCTGCACTGGGCTTAATTCTTAAAAGCAAGAAATTTAATGTCTCTATATGGCCATTAAAACCAACTGAGGAACTACTATTTGTCATGATATTGATGACGGGTCCTTTATCGCTTGTGTCTTTTTTTATTACTGTTGCCAAGTAACTGAAAAACTCAGGCAGCATTGCTGAGGATAAGACCTTTCCCTATTAAGAAGAAAAAGATGACAGCCTGCTGTGTGAACAATAGGGAAACTACCCTTATCATTCCCAGCGCAAACACTTCATCACTAGGGGAGCATCTTTACAAAAAAAAAAAAAAAAAAAAAAAAACTCTTTGAAAATTTTCTGTAAAATATTCTGTTTCTGTTCACTAACATGAAACTTTTAGAGCTTTTAAAGAAAAAAATAGTATGTTAACTGGCAGGAAAAAGAAATGGAGATAAAATCCAGAAAATGTACTACACATCTGTCTACACCAAATAGTTGGTATCTTAAAACTTCACATTAGGAGAGATAGAAGTAGTTATTACTATCACACAGCATCTTGCCCTAGTTAATTCCAGCAGAATAAGCCTCCACCCACTGTGTTGTAGAGAAGGATAAAGAGTCTCAAGTCAGATCAAAGGCCAAGTTGTGATTATTGTGAAAAGAAGAGAAGAGGATTGCATACTCTTTTTTAAGCTATCTATCCTCTCAAGATTTAATTTCCCATTTGAAATATTTGCTACATGAATGTCAAAAAAGTATCAGATGGTAAAACAGTATCTGTGAAAAATAGCCTTTAAAAATGGAGGCCCATGGAAGCAGAGTTACTAAGCTCTTTCACAACATATCTTCTTAATACTCCACAGTGATTCTTTCCAAAAAAAAATTACAGACTTAAACTCTCATCTGACATTTAATCCCTTTATATAAATAAGAATTATTTTTTTAATATAACATGGAAATATAGAAAATTCATGCTTTTAGATTTATCTTCATGACTTAGATTTATTAAAAGTTAGAGATTAATCTTGCTCTATCCATCAAGAGACAATATGATGCATATGTTTAACTATATTATAAACAGCAATACTATAAGGAATTTTAATATGTATAGCAAAATTGATGTGTTCTTCTTTAAAGTACATATTCACCTTTAAATGTTTCCATGTGCTAAAAAATACTGACATCTTTATTCATACAGCCTTTCCCAGGAAGAGTTAAATTCTCCCTTTTCCATTCCCTCTGAAGAGGCAGTTGAATACCATATGTTGGTTTATTATCAAACAAACAAATATATGATATCTTATTTCCAAAAGTAACCCAAACTATTTATTGTAGGTATGATGAATAGAAATTCATTCTCCCCTCCCTCTCAGTATCTAAATGCATATTCTTTTATATAAATTACATATTAAAATATACAAACAAAAGTCTTAAAAAGTTCTAACCTCAAATAAACAAAAGCAAAATATTTTTTTTGGCCATACCACATGTAGCATGTGGGATCTTAATTTCTTGACCAGATGCCAAATTCATGCCCCCTGCAGTGGGAATACAGAATCTTAACCACTGGCCTGCCAAGAAAATCCCCCAAATAAATCCAGCATTAAGACCAGTTCAGTTGAGTTCAGTTCAGTCGCTCAGTCATGTCTGACTCTTTGTGACCCCATGGACTGCAACACACCAGGCTTCCCTGTCCATCACCAACTCCTGGTGTTTACTCAAACTCATGTCTATCATGCTGGTGATGCCATCCAACCATCTCATCCTCTGTCGTCCCCTTCTCCTCCTGCCTTCAATCTTTCCCAACACCAGGGTCTTTTCCAATGAATCAGTTCTTCGCATCAGGTGGCCAAAGTATTGGAGTTTCAGCTTTAGCATCAGTCCTTCCAATGAATATTCAGGACTGATTTCCTTTAGGATGGACTGGTTGGATCTCCTTGCAGTCCAAGGGACTCTTAAGAATCTTCTCCAACACCACAGTTCAAAAGCATCAATTCTTTGGCACTCAGCTTTCTTTATAGTCCAACTCATGGTTATTAACACCAGTAACAAAACACATTCAAGTCACATTATCAAAGATAAGTAGAATAAATGAACTTATATTCAGCTCTGATTCAGTATTTCATTTCTCCAAGCCTATGTTTCAAACTAAGAACTGGAATTTTTTAAAGCCTTTTATTGTGGTATGGCTGACATACAAAAACCTGTGTATGCTTCATATATACAACTTAATAAGGGTATAATTCTCCAGGCCAGAATACTGGAGTGGGTAGCTGTTCCTTTCTCCAGGGGATCTTCCCAACCCAGGAATTGACCCCAGGTCTCCCGCATTGCAGGTGGATTCTTTACCATCTGAGCTACCAGGGAAGCTTAATAAGTGTAGAGATAAGCATATATCCATGAAACCATTACCACAATTTATGCCATAAAGCTATCCATCACCTCCAAAAGTTTCCTACTGCCCTTTTATTTATAATAATTATTGTGATAAAACAGTTAACATAAGATTTACCCTTTAGCAAATTTACAAGTATACAATATTTTAAACTATGCTTTACAGCAGATCTCTAGGTCCTTTTCATCTTATATAAAGAAAACTTTGTGCCCTCTGATTAATAACTCCCAGTTTCCTTCTCCCTCCAGGCCCTGGCAGCCATCATTCTTTTCTCTGCTTCTGTGAGTTTGACTCAGAAAAGACAATGGCACCCCATTCCAGTACTCCCGCCTGAAAAATCCCATGGACAGAGGAGCCTGGTAGGCTGCAGTCCATGGGGTCACTAAGAGTCGGACACGACTGAGCAACTTCACTTTCACTTTTCACTTTCATGCATTGGAGAAGGAAATGGCAACCCACTCCAGTGTTCTTGCCTGGAGAATCCCAGGGACCGGGGAGCCTGGTGGGCCGCCGTCTATGGGGTCGCACAGAGTCGGACACGACTGAAGTGACTTAGCAGCAGCAGCAGCAGTGAGTTTGACTATATTAGATTCCTCTTATAAGCAGTATCATGTAGTATTTGTCTTCTATATCTGGCTTATTTAACTTAGCATAATGTCCCCCAGATCCATCCATGTTGTCACAAATGGTAGAATTTCCTTCTTTTGAAAACCCGAATAGGGGCTTCCCTGGTGGCTCAGTGGTAAAGAATCCACCTGCCAATGCAGTGGACATACGTTTGATCCCTGGCCTGGGAAGATCCCACATGCTGCAGAGCAACTAAGCCTGTGTGCCACGACAATTAAGCCTTTGCTCTAGAGCCCAGGAGCCACAAATACTGAGCCCACACAGTGCATTACTGAAGCTTGCGCACATAGAGCCCATGCTCTGCAACGAGAGGAAACCACAATGAGAAGCCCGAACACCACCGCAAAGAGTAGCCCCCACTTGCCACAACTAGAGGAAGCCCATGCATAGCAACAAGGAGACACTAGAGACAAAAAGAAAAATAAATAAAGAAATCTTCGAAAAACCCTGAATAATATAACATTTTATGTGTATATCACATTTTTCAAACCATGAACCTGAAAAGAGATTCTCCCTCACTGAAGTAAGGATATCTGTTAGACCTATTTAAAATTTTGTAAATCATGTGCATTAACACTAGTATTGTTTTCCTTATTAACACTAGTGGTTTTTTTCCCCTTAAACTGTATCTTGCTATTAAATAAATGATACCCTATTGCAGGAATGGATATCATTCAGTTGGAGAATCCAGGAGAGTGTATGCAAGTTTTTGTAGATATTGATGTACTATACAGTGTTCCTCCATGGGAGGAATTCAGTGCCTTTCATTATTTTTTAAAAAGAGTCAGTGATTCCAAGATAGTTGAGAACTTCTTTTCTAGTAGCTTTCATACTACTGGAATTTTAAGTTAAACTCTAAAATGTATTAATTTTACTTTGTTAATGGCTCTGTAAGCAGAAGTTGACATTTGTATATAGTTAAGACAATTGATAAAGAGGCAGAAGGGTTAAGCGTAAAGAAACATTTGATTTTTGATATTAAAATATTAAGTGAAAGAAGGCAAATACTCTTATTGAGTTAAAATTATTAATTTCAAAAAATAATAACATCAGATATTATTTTTACTTGAGCTGATAAATAGACATAGCATACAGATTATTATGTGAGGATTTTTTATTAGTATTTCAAAAGTTTAAAATTATGTATAAGTGAACAGAATATATATATAAGAATGAAGTATAAGTATAGTAAAGTTAGGAACTTACTCTCTCTATATATATGTATGTATGCATATTTACATACACTCAATGCTTTGTACATTGATTTAAGATGTTTCTGGCAGCCACTGAAAGAAAACACAATTTAAACTGACCTAAATAATAAAGACTTTTATTTGCCCGTATAACTGGCAGTGAAACCGTAAGTCAGGCTTAGGTTTGGCTTATGCCAATACCTTTTGCTTCATTTTCTTGAAATAATCTTGACACTAGCCAACCCCCTTCTCCCTCTTTAGTCTGTTAACAAGATAGCTATAGCAGTTCTGGGCTCCACAACAGCATATAACAATTTGGAGAGGATAAGAAAGAACTCCGGGGACCTTCCCTAGTGGTCGAGTGGTTAAGAATCCACATGCCAGTGCAGTGGAAATGGGTTTGATCCCTGGTCCAGGAAGATCCTACGTGCTGCAGGGCAACCGAGCCTGTGTGCCACAACTACTGAAGCCTGTGCACCCTAGAGCCCACGCTCTGCAACCAGAGAAGCCACGGCAATGAGAAGCCTGCACCGTAGTGAAGAGGAGCTCCTGCTCACTGCAACTAGAGAAAGCCTGTGCGTAGCAATGCACAGCCAGTGCAGCTAAACACAAATAAAATTTAAGAAGAAAGAATTCTGGTGTTTCAGCACTCCAAGAGATGTTTTTATCACTCCCTCACTACCCATTTATGTAATTTGCCCACTTCTTTCCAGTTTCTAGGAGGTAGGATGTGCTAATTAGCTTAAGCCAAACAGACTGTCATACCAACGAGATTTGTGGGGTCAGATTCCTCTGAGGTACACGAAATGATAGTACTAAATGTTTGACCTACATCAAGATACTGTTAGGATTCATAAAAGAAGGTAAAGTGTGTTGCGGAGGTTTCAGCAATGCCCACTACAACTGTATACTACTGCATTTTTACCAGATCAATCATATTTAACATTTTAATGGATGAGTATCTATAGCATGATCAAATTGTTTTTTACTTGTTATTTTGTCTTATGGCAGTGGTGTTTCTAAACATATCTCATTCTATTACTATTTCACATTTTTAAGAACTGAAAAGCTCACTGCCTCAAAAAAGGAAATATTTAAATAGAAATAAAATGTATTCTGAATCTTTCATGATTGTATTCTGTGCAGGGAGTTCTTGATGATTTCCTGAATTATGAGAGATAATATCAAGCGCCATTATTTCAGATCAGGTTAAATCTTTCTACATTAAAAGTGCTGAGACAAAAGTTCTTCAATCCATGGCTATTTTACTTATAGCATGGGTCTCAGTCTTCGAAACATTTTAAGTGAAGTTCATTTTTAAGCACGCATTAAAGTTCTACAAAGTTTCTTAGGTGAAGCTTTAAATTTGATTTATCTTTATGAGGCTGGCAGGTTTTTCTTAATGTCAGTTTTTCCTCTGTTTGTTCTTAAATACATTCCTCTCCCTTTTTTCATTTTATATCATTTGAACTAACCCCAGAAAAAATATTTCTCCTAGTTTCCTGGGTCAGCTAACATTACCTGTACTCTGCCAATGGGAGGCATTATCAGAAGGAGGGAGAAAAAAGGATATTTCTCACTCTCTCTGCCTGCCAATGGGGCATTTTTGGCCTCAGCTGCTCCTTCTCTGTGACTCCCATTCTTACAAGAATTGTTTACAACTTTCACCAGGAGCCCCTGGTTTCAGGCTTCCCCTCCCTTTGTTCCTTCAGCAAAGGCGTTGCCACAACTTTTGAGACTGCTAATCTCTGAGTTGCCTCATCATCTCTTGTTAGATTTTTCAGTGATTCCATCACTTACATAATCTCTTCCAATATTAAATTCCCTCTGTCTTAAATATTTTGAAGGGTTTCTGTTTCCAGAATGGAATATAAGTGCAAATGAAAGTGAAGTCGCTCAGTCGTGTCCGACTCTTTGCGACCCCGAAGACTTTAGCCCACCAGGCTCCTCCGTCCATGGGATTCTCCAGGCAAGAATACTGGAGTGGGTTGCCATTTCCTTCTCCAGGGGATCTTCCCGACCCAGGGATCGAACCCAGGCCTCCCGCATTGCAGGCAGACGCTTTAACCTCTGAGCCACCAGAATGGAATATAACTTGTACATAAATAAAGAGAATTTAATTTACCTGTGCTTAACCCACTGTTATGAGCTTCCCCAGTGGCTCAGCGGTAAAGAATCCCCCTGCAATGCGGGAGATCTGGGTTCAATCCCAGGGTTGGGAAAATCTCCTGGAGAAGGGCATGGCAACCCACTCCAAGATTCTTGCCTGGAGAATCCCCATGGACAGAGGAGTTTGGCGGGCTACAGTCTATGGGGTTACAGAGAGTCGCACTGAGTGACTAAGCACAGCACAACCCTCTGTTTTATGTTTTCTGCTTCCATGCTCCCACAGGAAATTGCTCTGGCAACATAATGAGCGGCAAAAATGTTGTTAAATACAATGGGCATATTTTAGTTCACTGGATATTTCTGCTTTGTTTGACATTTCTGACTATTCACTTTCTTAAACTATTTGTTTCCTTTATTTCTACAGTGCGAATCTTTATTATTTCTACCTCTCTGATCACCTTGTTTAATCCCTTTCATGACCTTCTACTCCTTTGCTCATTTAAAAATGAAGTTATTTCCTTTCATCTCATTTTTATCCTCTGCTTGGACGAACTTTCATAATCTCAAAATATAAAGTGCCATTTAAATGCTGATTGTTCTCCGAACTTATGGGTGCAGGGAGGACAGAATGGAGGGAAGAGATAGTTAGGGAGTTTGGGATGGACATGTACACATTGCTATATTTAAAATCGATAACCAACAAGAACCTCTTGTATAGCACAGGGAACTTTGTTCAATGTTATGTGGCAGCTTGGATGGGAGGGTAGTTTGCAGGAGAATGGATACATGTATATTTATGGCTGAGTCCTTTTGTTGTCCACCTGAAACTACCAAAACATTGTTAATTGGGTATACTCCAATATTAAAAAAAGTTTAAAAAAATAAATGATGATGGTTCTCAAATCTATTTCTCCATCAGTAGCATATTAATGTACTTCAGAAGCATATTATCTAGCATTACTGATAATTTCCAAAAATGAACCCGTTACCTTTTAACTCTCTGGAAACACACACATACACACACACACCAAACAAAACAACCAACCACAATAACTCTGCTCCTCTTCTATTGCTTTTCTTGTAGATGTCACTATAATCCAACTAAACATGGAAGACAAAAATGTGGGGTCTATAATTGACCGCTGTGTCTACAATGAGTCTTGCCTCATGTTATTCATGCCCATGTGTAGTCATTTTGCACCTATGCAACCAAAAGGATATTGCACAAATGACTGTGTTTGACTTCAAACACAAAAGGTTTTCAGCTTATATATTTTCCCTTTTCTTGGATAACTGGCTGTTAGGGAAAGCCAACTGCCATTTCATGAGGATACTCAGGTAACCCTATGGAGATGTTCATTGGCAAAGAAATTAGTCCTCCTGCCAGGAGCCAGCAAGGCACAGGCTTCCTGCCATCAACATCTGAGTGAGATATCTTGGACAGGCCAGCTGATTCGTAGCACTAGCTGACATCATGATGGTAACCACATGAGAAGACCCAAGCCAGAACCATGTAGGTAAAGCAGCTCCAGAATCCTCACCCACAGGAACTATGTGAAATAATAAATGTTATTATTCTTTCTAGCTGCTAGGTTTGGGTGTAATTTGTTGTGTGGCAATGAATAACCAATACAACTATTCTGTCTCTCTTACTCCATGAGTGAGTGCATGCATGCTAGCTCACTTTAGTTGTGTCTGACCCTTTGCAATCCTATGAACCATAGCCCACCAGGATCCTCTGTCCATGGGATTCAAGCAAGCATACTGGAGTGGGTTGCCATGCCTTTCTCCAGGGGATCTTCCTGACCCAGGGATTGAACCGGATCTCTTGCATCTCTCTTGCAAAGGCTGGCAGGTTCTTTACCACTTGTACCACCTGGAAAGTACCCTCTTATTTCTTACTAATTGCCAAATTCTGTCAATATCATTACAAACATATTTTGAATCCACCCTCTCATCTTCAAATGCTATTGTCTTAGTCAGACCTTCATTAACTCTAGATTGGATTTAGCTCACAAAATGATCTCTTCTTCTAGCTTGATACTTTTCAAATCCATTTCCCATTCCACTTTCTAAGTGACTTACAGAGAATTCAACTTAGCCAATCCACTTTTATGCTTAAAAATCTCCAGTGGTTCTTCTTCATTGATATTAAAGCATTTGCCAAGATGTTAAAAAGTCTTAGGTAACCTAAAAGTCTTAGGTAACCTCTCCAGCTTTATTTCTCACTATTTCTCAGAACTCAGTTTGTACAACAGAAATAAATACTGGACTGCTTTAGATCTTGATATGCAGCAGCTACATAACTCTGTCATTTCTCCTATGTTTCCTCTTCTTATAAACCTTCTATAATCTTTTTCCTGACTAATTCATTATAACAACTTTTGAGACTCAACTCAAAAATCATTTTTCCAGATAAACTTCTAAGACTCCTAGAGGTCTGATTAAATACACTCCTTTTGTTAACCTAACTTTTTTATTGCTCAGTTGTGTCTAACTCTTTGTGACCCCATGGACTGTAGCCCACCAGGCTCCTCTGTCCATGGAATTCTCCATGCAAGAATTCTGGAGAGGGTAGCCATTCTCTTCTCCAGGGGATCTTCCCAACTCAGCGATTGAACCCATGTCTCTTGCACTGCAAGCAGATTCTTTACCATCTGAGCCTCCATAGGACTATTTCAAACACAAAAATCCCTCTAGCATAGCACTTACCACATTATAATAAAATTTTTCAAGCTTCTTCTGTTTCTTCTACTAGTATACATGTGCAGTGAACTGAATGTTTGTGTCTTCCTAAAATTCATATGCTGAAGTCCTAACCCCCAAGGTAATGGTGTTACGTTGTGGGACCTCTGGGAGGTAATTAGGTTTTGAGAGTGGATCTCTCATGAGTGAGATTAGTGTACTTATAATGGAGACCCCAGTGAACTCTTTAAGCTCTCTTTCCACCATGTGAGAAAAAAAAGAAGTCAGGCTCCCCAGAACCCAACCATACTAGTACCATGATTTCAGACTTCCATCCTCCAAGAGTTTAAGAAAGAAATGTGTGTTGTTTAAGACACCCAATTTAAGGTATTTTTTGTTACAGCAGAACAAACTGAATAAGACAGTGTGGAAGAACACATCTTCACACTGGTTTTGAGCAGAAGTTTATTGGTTGCATGCTTTATTTACTTATGGTTTGCAAGTCTGCAAATGGAACAAAGAGACTCAGGATACTGAGGTTTTCTAGAAGGAGCTATATGAGAGACAGAGAGAGAATAGACAAATTTAAATAGAAACAGTGGCGGATCAAATTAATATAAGGTCAGTCCTAAGGGATGAATTTACATTTCTCAAAGAAATATTTAATAAGTAAATAATATTTCCTGTAACCAACATGACTTACTAGATTGCATGGATAAGCTGTTATATTTATAAATCTTTCTTCTTTTTACTACTTATTATGCATAAGGAGAGGTTCTTGTACCTCAGACAATAGATTAGGCATAGCTTGATCTTAAACAGATTTTTCTTACATAGTCCTTTCTTTTACAGTATTCTGAGTTAATCAGAATTTGTCATCTAAGATTTACGTCCTTATGAGATATGTTGTACCAATTTCAGCATTTTAAGTCAAACAATAAACATAATTGTAATTTTCCATTTTTAAATTATCAGTTTAAAATAAAAAGTTTATAATACTTAATGTTCAAAGTGGGAAACATCTGAATATCAGGGATTATGTCAATCATTTTTGCACATTCAGTAACTAGATAATGCCTAGCCTATATCAGAAGCTCCATAAATATCATTTATGCAAGAGTGAATTGGGTCAAAAAGGACAATAATATCATTAATATATTAGCACATTATATATGGGCTAATATGACTAGATTATCATTTATTTAAGGCCTGAGTTCTTATCCAATTATCTGAAAAAACAAACATTAAAGACTAAAACATATTTTAATAAATGGTACACTGTAACTTAGCTAGACTTGGAACAAATTTTAATAATATTGATTAGAGTCACAAATATAGTAGTTAGTGACATCAGTGTCTAAGAAGTGAGAGAGTAAGTGTAACTCATCCTATGCAACAGTTTTCGCTGGGGTGTGAAGGTGGGCAAATGAAAGATATATGCAGTTGTAATGAGGTTATTAACTTAGAATGATGTTTAAAATCTTAAGTAGGATTGTTGATCTGCTCATTTCCTATCAACTTTAATATCTTGCTCTGATAGTGAGAACATTATATGTGTAGATGAAAGGGAAATGAGAGAAGACTCTTATCGAGAGTGACAGTTGACAAGAATAAAGAAACCAGAAATATCAACAACTGTGTCAAAACATTACAATTGGGAGAATTCAGAGAATAATTTAAACTCTGAAAAATTTAATAATACCAGGGAATATTATTAACTTTTAGCACAATAAAATAAATCAATTTCATAATATTTTCTTCAGTCATTAGTAAAAAGCAAAATTAGTTTAGTATACCCTGTTATAAAGTAATTTAAAATCAAGAGAATGCACTGAAAAGAGTTTATTTCTAGAAAATGTTGCAGACTTAATTATGTAATGAACTCACCAAATGTGTTATTTCTAAATTATACAATAGAATGTCCTTCTAAAACAAGTATAATATAGAATAGTTTAAAATAGATATAAAACATATGACAAAGATAAAATATATTTACCTGCTTTATTTTCTAAAGACATAAAATATGCACAACTAAAGTTTTACCTTTCATCTCCTTACCGTTTTTACCTCCAACAGTAGCCCTCATATTGCAGTTGGTATGTATCCATCCCATGCAAGTTTTTTTTTTTTTTTTTACTTTATTTTACTATACAATACTGTATTGGTTTTGCCATACAATGACATGAATCCGCCATGGGTGTACATGAGTTCCCAAACATGAACCCCCCTCCCACCTCCCACCCCATATCATCTCTCTGGATCATCCCCGTGCACCAGCCCCAAGCATCCTGAATCCTGCATCAAACATAGACTGGCGATTCATTTCTTACATGATAGTATACATGTTTCAATGCCATTCTCCCAAATCATCCCACCCTCTCCCTCTCCCTCAGAGTCCAAAAGTCTGCTCTACACATCTGTATCTCTTTTGCTGTCTTGCATACAGGGTCATCATTACCATCTTTCTAAATTCCATATATATGTGTTAGTATACTGTATTGGTGTTTTTCTTTCTGGCTTACTTCACTCTGTATAATTGGCTCCAGTGTCATCCACCTCATTAGAACTGATTCAAATGTGTTCTTTTTAATGGCTGAGTAATACTCCATTGTGTATATGTACCACAGCTTTCTTATCCATTCATCTGCTGATGGACATCTAGGTTGTTTCCACGTCCTGGCTATTATAAACAGTGCAAACTAGTACAGCCACTATGGAGAACAGTGTGGCGATTCCTTAAAAAATTGCAAATAGAACTGCCTTAAGACCCAGCAATCCCACTGCTGGGCATACACATCGAGGAAACCAGAATAGAAAGAGACACATGTACCCCAATGTTCATCACAGCACTGTTCATAATAGCCATGCAAGTTTTTAAATTTTTCATAAGCATGAACATACATACATATGTGTTGTATACCGTCCCCTTTCTGTAAGGTTGGTTAATACTAACCAGACTCATTTGGTCAGAACCTGTTTTTACAAATATAATAAAATAGGGGGAATTGTCAGGAAGCATTTAACAGGAGGCTTCCTGTGTGCTATTTTGTATCTGTCAGGAATTCTCTGTTCCTTATTAATTCCTGAGCCAAGCCTCTCCTGGGGGCTGAAGAATCCAGGCATTTCCTTCATTAGTTTATCTATACTGTGATAAGTACCCTCTTCCTTTTTATGAACCATATGGTAAAAGCGATTATTTAAAACCCTCTCTCTTTCACATGGATGACCTCATGTTTCCTTGATAATTGTTAAGTTTTGATTTTATCTCTGCTGAAAATAGCTATCTTGTAAGACAATATAAATACCTACACAATGTCGAATAAAACACCTTTGCTCCATCAAAAAGAAATTTTTTTCCTATTTTATTTATTTAATGAAGTATAATTAACTTACAGTATTATGTTAGTTTCAGGTGTACAACATAGTGATTTGATATTTTAATGCATTACAAAATGTTCACCACCCCAAAAAATGTTCACTACTGTGAGGCTAGTTCCTATCTGTCACCACACAAAATATCATGTTACTGACTATATTCCCTATACTGTACATTACATTCTCATGACTTATTTTATAACTGGAAGTTCATATTTCTTAATCCCCTTCAACTAATTCACCACCATTATTTCTATTTTAAACATGAGAAAATTAAGACACAGAGAGGATACATGAACTTACCCAAGATGACAGGATGTAGTTTCCAGATTTGAACCAGATAAGTCTGCATCTAGAGCATGAAACTTTAACCATTAATTACACTTATTTTTTACATTAAAATTTTTATTTTGAGATAATTATAGGTTCATCTGTAGCTATAAGAAACAATACAGAGAGATCCTATGTACTTTTTACCCAGTTTTCCTCAATGATAAAACTTGTGAAACACTGCTGCTCTATCAAACAAAATACTGAAATTAATAAAGTCAAGAATAATTTTATCACCATAGGATCCCTCATGATGACTTTTATAGCTACCACCTGCCTGTCCAGCCTCATCCTCATTTCTATAACTTTGCAATTTCCAGAATGTTACATAAATGGAATAAAACAGTTTGTAATCTTTAGGGGATTGATTTTTGTTAATCAGCATAATTCTCTGGAGTTGTTTTGTATATCAATATTTCATTATTTTTCACTCAGAGAAGGCAGTGGCACCCCACTCCAGTACTCTTGCCTGGAAAATCCCATGGACGGAGGAACCTGGTAGGCTGCAGTCCATGGGGTCGCTAAGAGTCAGACACGACTGAATGACTTCACTTTCACTTTTCACTTTCATTTTTCACTTTCATGCATTGGAGAAGGAAATGGCAACCCACTCCAGTGTTCTTGCCTGGAGAATCCCAGGGACAGGAGAGCCTGGTGGGCTGCCGTCTCTGGGGTCACACAGAGTTGGACACGACTGAGGTGACTTAGCAGCAGCAGCAGTAGCAGTGTTCCATGATATGGATTACCACAGTTTGTTTAACATTGAGGGACGTCTGGGTTGTTTCTACTTTTGGCCATCACAAATAAAGCTGCTATGGACAGTCAATCAGTGCACAGGTTTTCATGTAAACATGTTTTCACTGTTCTGGGAGATATACTGCTGGGTTGTACAGTAATCACATGTTTAATTTTGTAAGGAACTATCAAACTGTTTTTCAAAATGGCTGTACCAATTTCACATCCCCACCCAACAATTTATGAGTGATCTAGCTTCTCCACATGGAGAAGGCAATGGCACCCCACTCCAGTACTCTTGCCTGGAAAATCCTATGAATGAAGGAGCCTGGTAGGCTGCAGTCCATGGGGTTGCTAAGAGTCAGATACAACTGAGCGACTTCCCTTTCACTTTGGAGAAGGAAATGGCAACCCACTCCAGTGTTCTTGCCTGGAGAATCCCAGGGATGGGGGAGCCTGGTGGGCTGCCGTCTATGGGGTCGCGCAGAGTCGGACACGACTGAAGTGACTTAGCAGTAGCAGTAGCTTCTCCACAACCTCACCAGCATTTGATATTGTCATTATTTTTTATTTTAGCCATTCTGACAGTTGTGTAGTGATAGCTCATTATGGTTTTGATTTGCATTCCCCTAATGGTTAATGAGGTGAACGTTTTTTCATGTAACTATGTGCCATCCATATATCCTCCTCAGTGAAACGTCACTTGTTATCTTTTTGCCCATTTTCTGATTGGATCTGCTGATTCTTTGCTCTTGAGTTTTGTGAGCTCTTTATATAGTATGTATAGTATTCTAGATATTAGTCCTTTGTTGGATAGCTTGTGTTTTCATCCTCTGAATAGGATCTTTCGCAGAGCAAAAGTTTTTAATTTTGATGAGATCCAATTGATCAGTCTTCTTTTATGGAACATGGTTTTGGTCTAAACTAACATTTATATAGCCTTAGATTCTGAAGATTTTTTCCCCTATTTAAAAAAGTTTTATAGTTTTCCTTTAACATTTCAGTATCAGTGTTTTAAGTTAAATTTTATGTAAGGTGTGAGGTTTACGTCAAGATACTTTGTTGTTATTTTTTTTGCCCTGGGATGTCCATCTACTACAGCACTGTTTGTTGAAAAGGTTATATTTCCTCCATGAAATTGATTTTGCACCTTTGAAAAAATAATTGGTTGGGTATATTATGTGAACTACCCCTGGGTTCTCTATTCTATCCCTCTGATAATACAACACTGTCTTGATTACTGTAGTTATATGATAGGCACTAATTTGGGGTAGAAAGATTTATCTCATTTTATTCTTTTTAATTATTCTACTTATTCAAAGGCTTATGCCTTTCCACATAAATTTTAACATAAGCTTTTCTATATTTACAAAAAATACACTAAACATGTAGATCAATTTGGGGAGAACTGACATCTTCACTATTTGAGTCCTCTAATCCTTGAAGACAGTATGTATCTCCATTTATTTAAGTCTTCTTTGGTTTATTTTATTAGTAAGATATTTGTAACTATTTTGTGAAGACATTGAGCATTTCTCCACTCTGTCTCATCTAAACAACCTTAATGTCTGGTATGCTGGTCACTCTGCAATCACCACGCTAAATAAAAACTGAAGCAGCACCTATAGTTGGCTGCTGCTAAGCTTCAAAAAGATAACATGTTTCATTAAGCTTCATACACACACACACACGTGCTACACTAAGAAATATGCAAACACCTATCAAGGGGATCATGGCTATTATGAAACACACAAATACTCTTCCATTCACTCAGCAAAGGAGACCCTAACAAGGAGGAATCACAGCGGTAACAACAAGACTGGCATTTTATCTGCCCAGGCATTCTGGGGCTATTGATCAGGATAGATGCAGACTTCTCATAGAAATTTTCAGCATACATATTCTGTATGTGATTTGCTAGATTTATATCTAAATACTTCATTTACTTTGTAACTGTAAATGATACTGTTTTTAAATTTTTATTTTCTACATGTTGATAGCTAATATATACATATGCAATTGATTTTCATGTGTTAATTTTGTATTCTACAAGATTGCTAATCTCACTCATTAGTTCTAGGTTTTTATTTCCTTGTAGATCCATTGGTATTTGCCATATGGACAAGAATGTCATCCTTAAATAGTGAAAACTTTATTTCTTCCTTTCCAACCAATCTATATGCCTTTTATTTACTTACTTATCATCATCATTATGATGCCTTGTTTCAGTGGTCAGAACACCCAGGTCTATGTCAATTAAGAATGGTAAGAGTGGGCATCCTTGTCTGGTTCTTCATATTAGGGGGAAATACTGTCTATCATCATTAAAGGTGATTTTAGCTTTGATTTTTTTGTAGATGTTCTTTAATTGAAGAAGTTCCACTCTATTCTCAGTCTGCTGAAACTTTTCATCATGAATAGATGTTGGATTTTGTCACATCCCTTAGGTGTCGACTGATATCATGATATGATATTTATTCTTTAACCTGTTGAACTATGGATTACATTCATTTTTCAACTGTTGAACCAAAGTAGTTGCATCAATATGCATGTCCATTAATGTTCTCAACCAATACTAGGCCTTCCACACTTTATAGTCTTGGGCCTTCAGAGGGGAGTGAAATGGTATCTAATTATATCAATTTGTGTTTTCCAAATTTCTAGTAAGAATATATTTTTATATTAAATTCAAGTTTCCTATTCTGTGAAATTCCTGCCTGTGTCCTTACTTGTATTAGGTTTTTGTTAACTATTTGTAAGAGTTACTTGCTTTGATACCCCTAACATATATATGTTTTGCATGCAGTATCTGTTGTACATGATATCCTACTTCATAAATTCTGCTATAACTGGCAAATTTCTTCAATATATTTCTGAGATTCAGTATTTGGCTTAATTTTGCCTTTTACATTTTATGAAAATAACACATTCCTTATACCCATTACCTTGTTAATAATTATATACAGTAAGGTTGTTTCCATTTTGTCCATTTTATGAACATTTTCTACATGGGTTTTTTGGAATATTTGTAAGAGTTCCTCCAGGAGAAAAATTATTGACCTATAGACTAAAGGCATTGTGATAGAATACTAAGATATCTTTCCATGGTTCTCATGCCCTGGCATATTCACACTTTCTCCAAGTTTCTCAATAAAATACTAATCTAGGTGTTGGAGTGAAGAGATTTTGCAGATGTCAGTTCAGTTCAGTTCAGTCACTTAGTTGTGTCCGACTCTTTGCAACCCCATGAATCGCAGCACGCCAGGCCTCTCTGTCCATCACCAACTCCTGGAGTTCACTCAGACATGTCAAATAGTCCCAAATCATTTGACTATTCTCTTGAAATCAATCAATTGAGCATAGCATAAGTGACTGTGTTCTCTGCAATTTATACTCCAGGGGTAGTAATTCTAAATTTTTGCCTCTTCATCTTTACTGTATCAGTCATTCCAATTGGTTGTATTAGCCTCTATCTCTTGAATAGGCCTTCCCTTGTGTCTCAGCTGGTAAAGAATCTGCCTGCAATGTGGGAGACGTGGGTTCGATCCCTGGGTTGGGAAGATCCCCTGGAGAAGAGAAAGGCTACCTACTCCAGTATTCTGGCCTGGAGAATTCCATTGACTGTATAGTCCATGGTGTCAAAAAGAGTCGAACACGACTGGGCAACTTTCACTTTCACTTGAATAGAAGGTATTTTGGTTTTGTGATCATTACTGATACATGTTTCCTTGTAGCATTTATCTTTGCCTTTTAAATGTTTATAGGTTCCGTGTATTTCCACTGATGCAGAAAAAAAATAATTTTCCATTTCCTTTATCTTTCTCTTGTTCATCACATGCCATCTATTTTTAAATCAATAGCATATAAACAAAAGATAGCATATCTTTTAGAGGTAGAGAAAATAGTGATTCTGAGTAGTGATTTGAGTGATTCTGAGAAGAATTCACTAAATATCACTTTTATTGTTACTAAAAGTGCATAGTGCCTAATGTCAGGGAACATAATACTTTTCTTCACTGTATACCCTTATATGTAGCCTTAAGAATATTGGAAACTGACAGAACTTGATCCACCCTGCTGGGCTGTGTTACATTTAAAGTGTACCTGAGTATTTTTAAAGAAAAAACTGCAAAATTCTTCTATATAGCAATTCATCTTTGAGTTCTTTGTCCTTCTTTTCCTTCTTCTTCATCTCTTTCCTTCACCCTCCCATTCGTTTAGTTCAGTTCAGTTCAGTTGCTCAGTTGTATCCGACTCTTTGTGACCTCATGAATTGCAGCACTCCAGGCCTCCCTGTCCATCACCAACTCCCGGAGCTCACCCAAACTCATGTCCATCGGGTCAGTGATGCCATCCAGCCATCTTATCCTCTGTCATCCCCTTCTCCTCCTGCCCCCAATCCCTCTCAGCATCAGAGTCTTTTCCAATGAGTCAGCTCTTTGCATGAAGTGACCAAAGTATTGGAGTTTCAGCTTTAGCATCAGTCCTTCCAAAGAACACCCAGGACCCTGATCTCCTTTAGAATGGACTGATTGGATCTCCTTGCAGTCCAAGGGACTTACAAGAGTCTTCTCCAACATCACAGTTCAAAAGCATCAATTCTTCGGCGCTCAGCCTTCTTCACAGTTCAACTCTCTTATCCATACATGACCACTGGAAAAACCATAGTCTTGACTAGATGGACCTCTGTTGTCCCATTCTTTACCTTCCTTTTTTTCTTCATGTCCCATAATTATGCAAATATGAAGAAAGGAGGCACCTGTAGCCTTGGAAGATGTAGTATAATTACCCTAGCATCAAAGGCCCCTCTTAATATCCCTTGGTTGCAGATCATGTTTCCTGAGAGGAGATGGATAAATGTGCCTGAGAGCCAATGAGTCACATAGGAGGAAAGGACTGAAATTCTTGCAACATCCCTTTGGAGGCCAAACTTTATTAAAAACTCACTGATGTTTTGTGATGATTCTAGACAAATCTGCTAACATGAAAGGCCACCAAGCACAAGGTCATATGTGCTGTGTAAGAGGGAGCAAAGCAGTTGAAGATCTCAACTCTTTATTAACAGAAGGGCTATTCAACTCAAGAAATAGAAATTGGGTTTCTGCTGATACAATCATTTGAGAATGCAAACATTTGATTTGATTACAAGTTCAAAAAGCAATTTAAGCAACACTTAAATTTTAAATAAGTCAATGTGTGTAAATTACCTCTGAAGCCTTTCACAGAAAGTGGCTATTCAGTTCAGTATCAGTTCAGTTGCTCAGTCTTGTCCAACTGTTTGCAACTCCATGGACTGCAGCATGCCAGGCTTCCCTGTTCAACACCAATTCTTGGAGCTTGCTCAAATTCAGGTCCATCGAATTGGTGATGCCATCCAACCATCCCATCCTCTGTCGTCCCCTTCTCCTCCTACCTTCAATCTTTCTCAGCATCAGGGTCTTCTCCAATGAGTCAATTCTTCGCATCAGATGGCCAAAGTATTGGTGCTTCAGCTTCAGCATCAGTCCTTTCAATGAATATTGAGGACTGGTTTCCTTTAGGATTGACAGAATGGATCTCCTCGCAGTCCAAGGGACACCCAAGAGTCTTCTCCAACACCATAGTTCAAAAGCATCAGTTCTTCAGTGCTCAGGTTTCTTCATGGCCCAACTCTCACATCCATACATGACTATTGGAAAAACCAAAGCTTTGACTAGATGGACCTTTGTCGGCAAAGTAATGTCTCTGTTTTTTAATACACTGTCTAGGTTGGTCATAGCTTTTCTTCCCAGGAGCAAGCATCTTAATTTCATGGCTGCAATCACCATCTGCAGTGATTTTGGAGCCCAAGAAAATAAAGTCTGTCACTGTTTCCACTGTTTCCTCATCTATTTGCCATGAAGTGATTCACCAGATGCAATGATCTTCATTTTTTGAATGTTGAGTTTTAAGCCAGCTTTTTCACTCTCCTCTTTCACTTTCATCAAGAGGCTCTTTAGTTCCTCCATTTCTCCCAGCAATCTTGATTCCAGCTTGTGCATCATTCAGCCCAGCATTTTGCATGATGTACTCTTCATACAAGTTAAATAAACAGGGTGACAATATACAGCCTTGAGATACTCCTTTCAAAATTTGGAATCCGTCTGTTGTTCCATGTCTGGTTCTCACTGTTGCTTCTTGACTTGCATACAGGTTTCTCAGGAGGCAGGTCAGGTGGTCTGGTATTCCCATTTCTTAAAGAATTTTCCACAGTTTGTTGTAATCCACACAGTCCAAGGATTTAGCATAGTCAATGAAGCAGAAGTCAATGTTTTTCTGGAATTCTCTTTCTTTTTCTATAATCCAGTGGATGTTGGCAATTTGATCTCTGGTTCCTCTGCCTTTTCTAAATCCAGCTTGAACATCTGCAAGTTCTCAGTTCGTATACTGTTGAAGCCTAGCTTGGAGAATTTTGAGCATTACTTTGCTACAGTGTGAAGTGAGTGCTATTGGATGTGTCATGGTGGAGATTTCTGGCAAAACATGGTCCATTGGAGAAGAGAATGGCAAACCACTTCAGTATTTTTGCTACTCAGTTAAGTTTCAGTTATTTATCTTATAGTTCCTCAGCCTGGCAGAAACTCCCCCATGGGGTCACAAAAGAGTCTGACATGACTTGGTGACTAAATCACCATCACGCATTTCCTCCTTTACCCATGCCTGGGGAAAGAAATAGAATTTGTGTTACTTGGTTGAAATCTGTAGATTTCCTTTGAACTTCTATTCACAGCAAAGTACATACTCCCAACTGATCCCTCCTACATCTCTAGAAAGTCCCCTTACAATTATTATTAACAGCTCTTCTGTAAAACTGCCACAATCAAGTAACTTCATATTCTAGGGCTCTTTTCTGTCCTCACAACATATGAAAGAACTTCCTGAGGCTGATAAACATTTATTGATCCAAATATTTATTGTTTTCCAATAGCATTGAAATAAAACTATTCTTAATTATGTCAATCCCCCAAATCTCAAAAAATATCTCATTATAGATGTGGTTTGTTAAATTTAAATTATCTAATTATCAAAATATTTATATATTAGGACTTCTAAATTCTTATAACACTAATAAATATTGACACTATGGGAAATTTTTCATTTTTTAACACGGTTTATTAAAATTCTCAGTTTGTGCGTTCAATAGAGTAGTACATTTAATCAAGTCAAACTTTTTTTTTATCCAAATAAATGAAGAAAATAATTAGGCCAACTATTTTGCCTAGTCGATTTCCACTCCTTTCAAAAAATCATTCATGTAGAGCATCACCTTATATATGATGACAACATTAACAACGAAAAAACGGTGTGATTTTTGAAATGGAAGTTACAAAAACTTATTTTTCCACATTTTTTAAAAAGTTACTTACATTTTGAAGATTCAAGACATATACTTTATTTCAATAGCATGTTTTACTATTGTGAGTAACAATTTGATCTACTTGCCTACTCCTCCAAAACCTGAGTCCTTGATTTTATTTAAAATTATCACATTTGTATAACCCCTACTCTCTCTTCAAAAACAGAATTCTTGTTTTTTAATAGAAATTTCATATATTTAAGGTGTACAATGTTTGACATACATGTACATAGTGAAATGATTACTCTAGTCAAGTTAGTTAACACATTCAATATTCTTGCTTTTATTTAAAAGCATCACAATTTTCAAAACGGTATTTCTCAACTTGCCACAGAGTGAAAATCTCCTTTTGGCTTTAGTTATGAGCATTTTCCTACCACATATTTTGTTCTGGAAATAGAAGAATGACTAATTTTAAATCTAAGACATATTTATAAATCTGTATCAAGAATTATAAAATCTTTTAAATAAAATTTTGGCAGGCTTTATATTGTTTTATTAACAATCACTTACAAATAAGAGGCATTTGGCAATTGCTAAACTGAATTATATTCTCATTATCATATGTAGATCTATATCTAAGATGAGTATCAATAAAACATAGAGGCATCTTGGTACACTCAGTAGGAATAAACACAATGAAATGTTTGCTCAGGTTATTAGTAAACACATGCTGATTTGTTTCCAAAAAGGCTTCAGTTGTTTTATTAAAAAAACTACCAGGGACTTCCCGGTGGTCTGTGGTTAAGACTCTGCACTCCCAGTGCAGGAGGGTGGTCAGGGAACTATGATCTCACATGCCTTGCAGCAGGGCCCAAAACAGACAAACAAAGCTACAAGAGATATTTTATACTGTAGCTAAAAAATAAAAATAAAGAAACTAGTGCACTGATAAATGGCAGTTTGTGCAATCACTTCTGATTTGGTATACTGGGATAGAAATTTTCTGAAAAAATGAGAAATAGTTTACTGAAAATGAGTATGTAGTATGTATTCTGGAAAAGTACAGGTAGTTACTATATTGCTGTAGGCCTTCATTATGAATATAAGTTGTTGCAGCCCAGACTACATCTGCAAGTTTTGTAAAAAGAGAGCCATTTAGCTGTGTTCACAAAAATGCTACAAACAAAACATTCACAGCATTTCATTTCATTCTCAGTGCCAAATCAAAGATGAAGTACTTAGAAACAGGGTATGTCTTTGTACAATTAAATGAGAACATTCAGGATGAAGGAGTGTAATTGCCCAAGGTCACACCGTTTGAATATGCCAGATCAGGAACTAGAATTCATATCTTCTGAGTCCAGAGACATTTCTTTCTAAGATTGTTTCTTTATGACTGCTACTTCTAGAATATCTGTATCCAGAGATGCTGGCTTCCTCCCCATCCCTAGCTGTTGTCATATGCCTGCCTTCATCACCTGTACTGAGCTAATTTGCTTCCATTTGAGGTAGGATATGTGACTCTGATCCTTGACAGATTTAGAGCGTATTTTTATTTCTATTCTTGTTTTGTAGGGGTGAGATTTAAGAATGCTATTTAAATACTTCTTAAATGTGCCAAAATAATATGAAGTTAGAAACTCTTTAAATGGGTGGCAATTCTAAGTAATCAAACACATTACTAAATATAGACGAGGTCATTTTGGAAAGTTAAAAGTGCAAGAACTCAAGGTATCTAATTTTAAAATTAATCTATTCTTGTATCTGTAATGGCATTAGTTCTCCTTTTCCCTTTTTTCCCCCTGTACTATTTTCTCTCCTCCTCTTACTTCACAGACAAATATTCAGATATCTAGTCCTGGGGACATGTCAGTGAGCCTCCTTAATTGAGCCAGGTGGTCTTGGAGACAGAGTTCTACAAGGGATAATAAAGGTAGTGCTTAGGTGGATGTTCTTTAAAGCCCCAGAGGACATCTAGCAATGACTGAAGACATTTTTGGTGTCATAACTAGAGTATAGGCGCTTCTGTCATCTAGGGAATAAAGGCCAGGGATGCTGCTAAACATCATCTTTGCACAAGACACGCTCCAGCGTGCTTGTGCATATGTGCTCAACAGCCCATAAAAGATCTACCATGAATTTTAAACATCAATTTCCATTTCTTTCTCAAACAATGAATTAGGATAATAGTTAAGCAATAGTTTTCTTCTTCTGTGTCAAATCTGTCTTGGGCCCACATCATACTATTTGCACTGGGATATATATATATATATATGTGTGTGTGTGTGTGTGTAAAAACTGAGTTTACTAAGAATAGACTGTAAT
This sequence comes from Budorcas taxicolor, assembly GCF_023091745.1. Taxonomy (NCBI): domain Eukaryota; kingdom Metazoa; phylum Chordata; class Mammalia; order Artiodactyla; family Bovidae; genus Budorcas; species Budorcas taxicolor. The sequence goes on along the minus strand of NC_068935.1, from coordinate 116,596,370 downwards.
CATAAAGTCCATGTAATTTCTCTCTCTAAAAAAAAATTACTGCATTCCTCTCATATGTTTGTTTTAACCCAGATTGTGGTCCTTAGTATAGCTGTAATATTTGATCTTATTCCACATAAAATTGGAAGGAAACAGCCTTCTCTATGCTGTAAAAGAAAAATTGCACCAGATCAGTAAACAGCTGAAGGAGAATATATTCAAGACAATTGCAATAGGGTCGCAAAGAGTCGGACACGACTTAGCGCCTGAACAGCAACAAATTGCAATAGAAGAGAGAGATGTAAATCAGCTTCACTGAAGAAAAAAGCAGAAAGATTTTACAGATTGGGGTGAGCTAATGGAAAAATACTGGTGGATGTAGGAGGGAGGTGTGTCAGTGTGATTAGTATATCTGTGTGGGGCTTCCCAGGTGGCACAGTGGTAAAGAACCCTCCTGCCAGTGCAGGAGACGCAGGAGATTCAGGTTCAATCCGTGGGTTGAGAAGATCCCCTTAAGGAGGAAATGGTTACCCACTCCAGTATTCTTGACCAGAAAAATCCCATGGACAGAGGAGTCTGGTGGGCTACAGTCCACGGGGTTGCACAGAGTCAGACAGGACTGAATGAAGCAGGCATGCACCTTTGCTAACTGGTGCTTATTTTAGCTAGTCTTCAACTATCACAGAACTTGGGAAACATTTCCGATAATTACATTTCAAAAGCTCCCAGGTCTTTGAAAAAGACATTCCTAGGTTGTAGAACACTTACATTTCAAAGAGACAGAGAAAAAAATGACAACTGCCAGTTTTCTTAAGCAAATGTTCTACATTTAGTCAAGAGGCTGTCTTTGTCAGTGCAGAGTGAACTGTGACATTTTAACCCCAAGTTGCTGGGAAGAATAAGTACTGATTTGAATTCAGGTCAGAAAATGCAATCTTCCAGTAAGCAATATCATGTCCCCCTCATACAATCCAATTACACATTTTATCACCTTAAGTGAGGCCTAAGATAGTGCTATTTAGTTTTATTTTGTTTTCAGGTAAGCAGCTTCAAGAAAACCAATAGTGATTAATGAAGAGTCTGAAGTAGTAAGGGCAACTGTACCTAATTATCAACTTGGTGACAAATTATAATGGAGTTAATCACAGCTAAGGCATTCAAAACTGGAGTTGGGTAGCCATTAAGGATCTTGTTTCAGACATGTCTCTGCACAGTGAGAACTTGAATTTTCTTTGAACTGTACCAGAACCAAGGATATCACCAGGCAGCTGTAGCCTTGTGGTCTCAAGGTCTCTGCTTGTAACTAAGCAACCACTTCAGACCCCCAACCAACCATTACTTAACAAGCACTCTTACTTCTTGCCAGCTCTAATTATAATTCTTGATAAGCAACTTATGTAAATAACTGTAACCTTGTGGATTTTGCCTTTATAAGCCTCCCCCATGTTATAGTCTAGCAGAACAGAATTCAAGTGCATCTTCAATCTGTGTCTCCCAGGCTGCAGTCTTAATAAGCTCCAAATAAACACGTTTTAAAAATTCCAATCAGTTCTCTATTTCTGAAATTTTGGTTAACAACCTGAACAGAATTAAAACAAAAAAGTCATTCATTTTCAGATTTTCTAAGAGCATCTTCTAAGCGCATACTATAGTGAATCAGATTTGAGGACAAAGTCTCCATTTCATAAGTTCACAGAGTAGGAGAGATAAGCCCTGGCCAAATTCATTAGAGAATTTGCATGGGACAGACATGCAGAGTCTCCTGATTTCTGAGCAATATTTTTATTTTAACTTCATATGTCTATTTATGTTACCCTTCTCTTACCTCTAACAGTACAGGTTTTAACTTCCCCTTCATCTCTAGAATAAGGCAAGTCTCTCGGTCTCATTTGTCCATAATGTTGCATTAGAAAGCATTTACCACAATTGCAAATAATTATTTGCATAATCACTTATTTTAAAAATTATGTGTCCTAATGTCTTGTGAATTTCACAAGAGCACGGATACTCATAGCTTACTTCTTCACTCCTGTGTCTCTAGCTTCCAGCTTAGTGCATGGCCAAGAGTAGGTATTAAATGATTATTTTCAATGCATTGGCATTGTGTGATAAATTCTTTGCTTCTAATCCCTAAAATCTAACTCCAGTATTTAAGTTTGAATTAGATGATTTTCCCACCTGAGATTCTTCATGTACTTAATAAGCTTGATCAGACTGATTATAATTCATTTTAACACACATAAGAGCTGCTCTTTGGAAACTCAACACTATGTGACGCTTCACATCACTTTACATTTTTATACAGTTCACTGCCAATCAACATTTGCTCAGAAGGGTTTAGTAAAAATGATGATATAAAGAATGAATGATATTTTACCCTTGCTCTCTTCTCTTCCCACTGGGCATATTGTTACAGAGTCCAAGCTCGCTCTGCTCACTGCACAATAGGCCAATGCATCCGAGAGATGAAGTGTTGAGGCAAGGAAGAGACTTCAATCAGGGAGCTGGCAGACTGAGAAGATGGCAGGCTAGCGCCTCAAAATAACCATCTTCTTGGTGTCTGGTTGCCAGGTTCTTTTACAGATTAGAGAGAAAGAAGCAATGTGGAACTCAAGTCAAAAGGCAGAACAGAGAGGGAGATGCTGTGGGGAAGTAAAGTGAAAGGGTCTTCAGTCTTGCAAAACATCTCCAAGGGAATGTCCAGCCTTCAGAAAGGGTTGCCAGTCTCTTCTATTCACAGGTGGACAGGGACAAACAATCTCTCCAGGGGCTGAACAAAGGCACTTTAGTTTACAGTCAAGCAGAGGGGCAGGATTCTCCAGGCAAGCCATTGAGTATGATTATGATAATAAAAGCAAGTCAAAGAATAGTTTCCAACATGGAGTCAGAATTGCCTTCCTCCCTGCAACAATATTACATTATCACAGTGTTTAAATCTGCATCAAATCTTATAATCCTGGGTTATTTGTCTTAGTAAATGTTTTGGAGATAGTTGAATTTTTGGGAAAGAACATTTTCAATTAAACTTTATGTATTTAATTTTCTAGTACACTATCAGAGAATTTTGACCTAAAAAATTATTCCTGAAATGACTTGTAGAAAAAAGCAATTTAAGAATAACCTATTTCTCATACAGAAAATATTGCCTCAGCTTTATTGAGATATAACTGACAGATAGCATTGTGTAAGTTTAAGGTGCACAATGAGATGATTTGATAGATTTATATATTGTGGAATGGCTACCACAATAAAGTAAGTTGATATAAATTTCACTTCACAGAAATATCATTTTTTAACTATTTTAGATGGCCAACTACTTTTCCAAGTTTTATATATATAAATAAATTTTTGTTCTGAAAAGTCTGACTTTTCATTTAATATTTCTGATATAGAACATATTGCATTATATGTTGGTGTTAATTTTTTATAAAACAAAAATGAATGTTTAATACTTTATTCTTAAAACATAAAGTATATAATACTGATATATTGATTTTAAATTTTGAAGAAAACCATGAAATTCTTATAAACTGATCAACTATTTCTCCTCCCCCTCCCTATTTTCCAGATGTTTCCCTTAACCAGATGTCTAGGACTTCCAACCAACTTCTAAAAGCTTTGTATTTTTCTCATCTTAAAAAATTTCCTTATTATAATTTTTATTCTTATATTTGCTTACTATATACCATTAAGTGTTGAATGTGTTTTCTAAGGATCAGTAAACTGCATCACATTGGACAAATCCAACCCACCACCCGTTTTCATTAATAAAATTTTATTGGAACACAGCCACGTCCATTCATTTGCATGTTACCTTTGGCTGATTTTATAAGACAAGAACAAAGTTGAAGAGGTGTAAGAAAGATCATATGGCTTGCAGAGCTTAAAATATTTACTATCTAGCCCTTTGCAACAAAAGTTTGCTGTCTCCTATCCATTGCCTGCTATATAGCAGGTGCTGAATATATGCTCATATCTTAATTACATTAGTAGATGATGGATGGCAAATGACAGGGAGATGCAGGCTTTATGTAAGAAGAGACCACTACATTCAGGCTGTTCAAATCTAAACTGATTTCTGGAGTATGAGTGGGTTTTATTATGGTTAAAGAGAAAGAAAAATGTATCTCTTCATAGAAACAATAAATATTGGGACAAGGTGGTCAAGTACACTAAAAGATATAGTTCTTAGATGTTAAAAACATATAATTTCAAATAAGAAGAGTGTACTAATTTCTGATTGCCTCCAATTTTCAGATACTGGATGCTCAGTAAGAATATTAAGTGTGGTAGAGTTCACTATTACCTAATTTAAGAAATTTTCATACCCCAGTATATTATTTATCTTAAGGTAATTTTATTGCTACTTCTACTTTCACTGTGGAACTTTTAACTATTCAAAACTGAAAATAAAGAGTCAATGAATTTCTTTCTAAAGATTGCTATAAAATGCTTAAATTATAAATTAGGAGTTTGGAATTAACATATGTGTCATGGTCTGGGCGCGGGTTGGAAAAGAATTTCCAGACATGAGACAATGAGAGGGAAATAAAGTTTATTACAGTGGGGAACACTATTAGAACAGCGGGCCAGCTCAAGGGAGAACCAATGTTGAACAGGGATCCTTAGCCCACTTTTATACCCAGGGAACAAGGAGTGGGATAGGGGTCTTGCGGGTCATTTGCTGATTGGATGAGGCACACATACTGGGTGTGGGGCAGGGGAAGAATAAGGCAAATACCTTCTCCCTATGGGGTAGGAGGGGAGACAGGTTATACTGCTCAGAAGGACCTGAAATCCATTAACAGTTACAACATGGGGGAGGGAAGGATGATAAGGGTCTGGTTTTTCTGTTCCTGCATTCCAAGACCCTCCTTGGTTTTATCTGCTCTTTTGTCCTTGGGTCACCACAATATGTACACTATATATGTAAAACAGATAATCAACAAGGACCTACTGTATAGCACAGGAACAATACTCAATATTTTGTAATAACCTATAAGGGAAAATAATCTGAAAAAATAAATATATATGAATCACTTTGCTGTACACCTGAAATTAACATAACATTGTAAATCAACTATACTTCAATAAAAATAAGTAAATAACTGTTTCATAAAAGAAAATGCTTAATGTAGAAGAACTTACAATATTTAGGGTTTTTAATCATCAGAATTATATTACAGTCCTTTGAAATATGGATAAATGAGAGCTGGCTTGAATAAAAAGTTTAATAGAAATTACACAGCAGAAATCCAGATAAGGAGAAAGAATATAATTTCTTCAGTTAGTGAAACTTGATTTCTTAGATTTCTCAAGCAGATGCTGGACTATAGAATCTCCAGAGAAGTTACTGAACACCAGATTGATAGAAATATATTTTTTTGGTCATCTATGAAGCAGTCTTGAGGACAGGCAAATATATAAAGGGACTGGCAAATGCTGATTTTTAAATTGTATTGCTTTTGTAGATTTAAAGTGGGTTTATAATTGTGTATTATAATATACTTAGTATAAAAATAGAATGTATAATTGGATTCTTCCAAATATAGAAGTGATATTTATGTCTCATTTCTACTTTCAAAATTCCTTATTTCATTTTTTCCATGTAAATTATCTCTGTCATGAGGCTTTACATTCCTTTTATCTGCTGTTTTATTTATATTTATACTTGTCTATTAATATAGAAAAATGCATAATAAAAGATATGGTTAGCAATAAATGAGCTATGAGACTACATATTTTGTAACAGTGGAAGATTGGGACATGAAACAGACGCCCTGAGCGTTAAACTTTCCGTCTCTCTGGCCACAGGGGACTGAGGCATTACCTACTGAAATAAAAAACACCTGGCTGTGGAGCTGTGAGGACTAGAAAAATCTCTGTTTGCAACCATGGTGCCCAATTTGGAAGTTAAAGTGCAATATAGCTGGACAATAAATTTAAGAAGCAAATCTACCTGCCACAAAAAGCATTACTGCTTTTCAATGAAGAGATCAGAGAAAAGTAATAGATGGGAAAGTCCTGATCTTAAAAATCCTCATTTTAAATAAAAATTATTAACACTGGAGAGAGAACTGCCATACATAATGCTTGTATCAACTATCTGGTTTGATGGATGAGGAAATGTGGCATATCTGGGCATGAGGTATTTGCAGGACAAAAAGCATAATATCAATCCACTGTTGGAGTATCTTCCATCCTCCTCCAAATGGTAGAATTCAAGAATGAAAAAGAGATCTTACAAATGAAGAAAAAGAGAATGAAATGTCAATAATGGCCTATAAAAGAACTGGCTTTTGTTTTCTTTCTTTTTTCTCTTTCTCTGTCTCTTCCTTTTTTTCCATTTATCAGTGTTTTAAGCAATCAACAAGCACTGAGTGGCAATTAGAACTTATTTTGATAAACACTGAAGATAAGATGATAAATAATAAAGCAATATAGTAAACTGATTAATAGAAATGTGCACATGGTATTACTGGACACCTAGAGGAAGAACATAACGGCATTAAGCTGAGGAATTTAGGAAAGAAATAACCTGAATATCGAGTCATTGGTATGAGTATGAATTGGCTGTGGGAAGAGGGAAAGTAAAAAGGTGAGGTAAAGATTGGGAAGAAGCTATTCTTGGCAATTAGTGTGTTATAAGGAAAGTCTTTGAGAAATAAAACTACATAGTGGATGAAGGAAACAAGTACCATTCTGGATTATTGAAGTCTGAAATTTGAGGCAGGGAAATGGTCAGTGGTAAGAAACAGGGTCAGGTCATAGACAGTCTTGTATAAATCTTTCAGAAATTTTGGAATTTGTTCTACAAGTAACTAGGATCCATGGAAGCATTTTAAGCAGCCTATTATTTGAAATATTGTTTTTTAAAATAATTTTATTTATTTATTTTTGCTGTACTGCATCTTCGTTGCTGCGCAGGCTTTTCTCTAGTTGTGGCAAGTGGGAGCTACTCTTTGCTGTGGTAGGTGAGCTTATGGTTGTGGTGGCTTCTCTTGCTGCAGAGTACAGGCTCTAGAACGCATGGGCTTCAGTAGCTGAGGCTCCTGGGCTCTAGGGCACAGGCTCAAGAGCTGTGGTGCACAGGTTTAGTTGTTCCACAGTATGTGAAATCTTCCTGGATCGTGGATCTCAACCCGTGTCTCCTGCATTGGCAGGCAGACTCTTCACCACTAAGCCACCAGGGAAGCGCCTGAAATACTGCTTTTAAAATAATGCTGGTAGTTTTTTACAGGAGGGTTTCCACAGTTTTAGTGGGGGCCACTGAATATTGATTACTCACCCAACAAGAAGATTTAGGAAGTTGTAATATGAGATGTTAGATTTACACTTGAAATATGAATGTTGTTATGAGAATGAATAGAAGGGAGCTTATTAAAAATATTTAGAGGGCAAAACTGACAAAACACTATAACAGATTTGATGTCAGGTTGAGAGAAAAAGAGATTTAAAGATGAACCTCAGGTACCTAGCTGGAATAGTTCGGTGGATAGTTGTATAACTAAATAAGACATTAAATAATCTAGAAGGAAACAAAAATTTGGTTGAGGGAAGAACAATGCAGCATTCTTATAAGCTATATTTAAGGTGCACACAGTCAGCTGGATTTAGCGTGTAGCTCCAGGAGAGATCTGGACAGCATAATGGGAAGGATGAAACAATGACAACGACTGAAATCTCACATGTAGAACAATGGATGAAGGGCAGACCATTACAAATTTTCAAAGTTTAACAGATATATCCAGAATTGGAAAAAATAATGGGTGAAGAATGGGAACAAATACTACAGGTCCAAGGCAGCAAATCATTGAAATAAGGAAACAAAACATTTGTGGAAATGAGTAGGTCAGTCCAGGCTAGCTCCACCACGTTGTGCTCTGGGTACTTCTAAACCAAAATTTGTCTGATGCAGACGAAAGGTCTACTTTTCATTTCATTTCTCTTTACTTTCTCACTTCCATCTTGAATTTAATTCATTGTTGTACTCCCTTATGTATGTACACTTTTCAAAATTATGCCAATATCCTGGTCGTCTCATTGTAAGGTGATTTGTTATTGCTATTGTTGCTGTTTACTTGCCTTCACCATATTTGTGCCAAACAGTGTGACAGATGTCAAGGCAAAACTAATAAGATGTTATTAATAATTCCAGTTCTTTGGGGGTTTATAATCTAGGTATTCAGTTCAGTTCAGTTCAGTCGCTCAGTTGTGTCTGACTCTTTGCGACCCCATGAATCGCAGCACGCCAGGCCTCCCTGTCCATCACCAACTCCCGGAGTTCACTCAGACTCATGTCCATCAAGTCGGTGATGCCATCCAGCCATCTCATCCTCTGTCGTCCCCTTCTCCTCCTGCCCCCAATCCCTCCCAGCATCAGGGTCTTTTCCAATGAGTCAACTCTTCGCATGGCCAAAGTATTGGAGTTTCAGCTTTAGCATCATTCCTTCCAATGAACACCCAGGACTGATCTCCTTCAGAATTGACTGGCTGGATCTCCTTGCAGTCCAAGGGACTCTCAAGAGTCTTCTCCAACAGCATAGTTCAAAAGCATCAATTCTTCGGCGCTCAGCTTTCTTCACAGTCCAACTCTCACATCCATACATGACCACAGGAAAAACCATAGCCTTGACTAGACGGACCTTTGTTGGCAAAGTAATATCTCTGCTTTTTAATATGCTATCTAGGTTGGTCATAACTTTCCTTCCAAGGAGTAAGCGTCTTTTAATTTCATGGCTGCAAAGATATGCTTAAAAATCACTATCATCTGCAGTGGGTCGGGAAGATCCCCTGGAGTAGGAAATGGCAACCCATTTCAGTATTTTTGCCTGGGAAATTCCATCGACAGAGGAGCCTGGTGGGCTATAGTACATGGGGTCGTAAAGAGTTGGGCACGACTGAGCACACACACACACACACACACACAAGTGAAAAAAATTAATATAATATGATTCCAGTATTTTTAGGTTCCTTCCTTTTTCCCATTTTAGAAATGTCATAACTGAAACCCAGAAAGTTGATTGACTTTCCCAAGATCACGGTACTCATTGATGTTTAAAAATATAGGTCTTCGGTGAACAAATGGATGTTGTGAGGGCTAAAAATTTCACATTTAGGAGATGGCTGCAGGATTAACTACACCCCTCCAAAGTGCATGTTATCATAGAGAGGTAACTATTTAACTGTGTTTTCTGGAAAATGCATGTTACTTAATGGAAAATTCAAACTACATGACACATTCATTTCTGTTCAATATATCTTGCGATGATAATTCCATGTGCTTAATAAAAGGAAAGAAAACTCGCTAAAAATAGCAGGTCACAGTCTTTCCTTGTTGAAAACCCTCACTCTCCTTTCAGTGCACAGAGCACACCATCCTGGCTGATGTAGAACTGCACACAAAGAAGTAGGTTGTTCCTGCTGGGCTTCACAAGGAGGAGGTGACAGAAGTCCAGGTATGAGCACATAGCCCTGGTCTCTTACATGGCAGCGTACAGCCGTCACTCCATTTCTGCACAGAGCCACATGTTGACTGCATATCTGTTAAAATGTGGCTCCCTCCAGTCCTGATCTACAGACCACTGTGATGAGAGCTCCAGGAAAGCCCTGTTCCAGAACCAAGACATTTTTTATGGCAGTGACATATGAAGATGAAAATATCTCATTCACAACTTCCATTAACTTGGCTACAGTGACTAGGTCAGGGGACCTAGGCTTCTGGTGAATGAACTCACAGATCTTCGTGGCATGCCTATAAATGTCCAGACAGCCATCATAGATCCCCAGAGAGAACTACTATCTTCCTGGTGACCGAGCAGATGGCACCACCCTCAAATGCTTTTAAATACTTGAATCAGGACACTAAAATATATTGTAACTGGCTGTTAAGTATAACACTGGAAGGACATCTTTGGAAGACATAGCCAGCAAGACATTGGTTCATAATGATCTGTGTTGGCAGATTCATTAGTGTTGGCCAAAGTCAGGATCACAAACCAGGCCTCCTTGTGACTGGGCCAGTCAAGCAAATTGTATACTATATCTTGATTCCATAGTTTGAATTCATCCACAAGCAACACAATAGTCTCTAGATATGGTTTCAAAGCTATGTGATAGTAGCTTTACTGTGAACTATATACGTTGGCCTTTACACATTGGAATAGGAAGTTTCTCTAGAGTAAGGTTTTTGAACCTTGGCACTGCTAACATTTTGGGCTGAATAATTATTTGCTGTTGGGAACCTGTCTTGTGCACTGAAAGACATTTAGCAAGGTTCTGAGCTCTGCCTAGTAGATGCCAGTAATAACATTTCAGTTCTGACAACCGAAAGTGTCTCCAGATACTTCCAAATGTCCCCTGGCAGCAAAATTGATCACAGGTGGAAACCACTGTTCTAGAATTGTATTGGTAAATATATTCATATGACTGTGTTTTGTTTCAGTAAATCAAGTCAAACTTTGTTATTTAATAGATGTTATAATATTGATATTTTAAAAATGTTTTTGATTGTCTATTTAAATAATAATCCTTTATACAAATTTAGCAAAAATATAAGTAAAAATTCCATGAATACCAAGTTTAACCAAAATTCCTAGAGAGGAAGGTATGAGCAAACACAGTAGGACCCAGGTAACAGCAGTGTGTGCTGTTCTATACATGACCATCACTATAGCACTGTAGACCAGAAACCATTCCAAATTTACTAATTTCAACATGATTTTGAAACTTATTTAGTCTTTTAGAAATGTTGGGGGTTTCTAAGACTGGAATTTATGAATATCACCTTAACATTTTTCTTCAGCTTTCCTTTAATTTCCCATATATGTAGTGTCATTTCTTCATGGTGACAGAGACTTTGGGTACAAACAAGCTTTTTACCAGAGAATATAGCTTTCTTCTGCAAGATAATCAGCCTCCATTTTGCCATCAGAATTTTCTAAAAATAATAAATATCTTCCTTCCCCCCCCCACAAAGATTATCCCAATTCTAAGTAAGATAAATTCAGTAAGATGCTTAGCATTTAATTGGCAATAGTCTTCAGAGCTGTTTCATCAGATAATTTTTCACAAACATTTTTTCAGAATATCTGGCATCAGAGAACGGGGGAGCCTGGTGGGCTGCCGCATAGAGTCGGACATGACTGAAGCGACTTAGCAGCAGCAGCAGCAGCAGCATCAGAGAAAGCTTACTTAAAGGAACAGATAATTTTATCTTTATACTATGCTTTAAAATTGTTGTTGCTGTTGTCGTTGTTGTTCAGTCACTAAGTCGTGTCTAATCCTTCGTGACCCTATGGACTGCAGCACGCCAGGCTCCTCTGTTCCCCACTATCTCCCTGAGTTTGCTCAGATTCATGTCCATTGAGTCTGTGATGCTATCTAACCATCTCATCTGCCACTTCCTTCTCCTTCTGCTTTCAGTCTTTCCCAGCATCAGGATTTTTTCTAATGAGTCGGCTCTATGCATCAGATGGCCAAGGTACTGGAGCTTCAGTTTCAGTTCTTTCAATGAATATTTAAGGTTGACTTCCTTTAGGATTGGCTGGTTTTATCTCCTTGCAGTCCAAGAGACTCTTGAGTCTTCTCCAGCGCCACAATTCAAAAGCATCAGTTCTTTAGCGCTCAGACTTCTTTATGGACCAACTCTCATGACTACTGGGAAAAAACATACCTTTGACTATATGGACCTTTGTTGGAAAAGTGATGTCTCTGCCTTAAATATGCTGTTTGAGTTTTAAACTACTTAACGCTTAACTCAGATTTTTCCTTAAATAACATCCAAATAATTGTAGCACAAATATTTAGTGTAACTATCAATGTTTTAGAAAATTCATGTGTTCAAGAGTACAGTTTAGTAATAATGTTAAGTATATTCACACTGATGTGCAACCAATCTCCCAAATTCTTTTCATCCTGCAGAAGTGAAACGCTATAGCCATTGGACAATTCCCTCTCCCCACAACCCCTGGAAACAACCATTCTACTTTTTCTCCCTATGAATTTGACTATACTTAATATCTCATATAAGTAGAAACATACAGTATTTGTCTTTGGGGACTGGCTTATTTCACTTAGCATAATGTCCTCAAGTTTCATCCATGTTGTAGCATGTCTCAGAATTTCCTTACTTATAATATTCCATTGTATGGATATTTTGTTTATCCACTTTGTTGATCCATTTATCCATTGTTGGACATTTGAGTTTCTTCCACCTTTTAGTTATTGATGTTGCTATGAACATGGGTATACAACTATCTCTTTGAGAGCATGCTTTCAATTATTTTGGGTATATACCTAGAAGTGGGATTGCTGGCTCACACAGTAATTCTATTTTTAATTTTTTGAGGAACTGCCATTCTGCTTTCTACAGCAGATACACTATGTTGCATTCCCATCAGCAGTGTTAAATTCTAATTTTCCCAAATTCTCAACAACAATTTTTTCTTTTATCTTTCATGATAGCTATCCTAATAAGTATGAAATGGCATCTTGATATGATTTTAATTTGGATTTCTCTATTGATTAGTGATGTTTAGCATTTTTTCATGTGCTTATAGATATTATAGACATTTCTCCAACATCTTCTTTGGAGAAATGTCTATTCAACTCCTTTCCCAGTTTTTAATCAGGATACTGATTGTTGTTGAGTTGCAATTATATATATATATACACACATATATATATTCCAGACATTAACCCCTTATCAGACATGATTTGTAAATATTTTCTCCTCTTCTGTAGGTTTCCTTTTCACTTTGTTGATTAGGTCCTTTGATGCACAGTCTTAAATTTTAATGTAGTCCAATTTAAGTACTGTCAGTTTTTATGTTATATCTCAAATATAAGCTCAATGACTTGCACCACTGATCCTAAAACTATGTCATGAGAAGGTTAAGGAAATCAACCAAGAATGATGTACTAATACAGGATGTCTACCTTGTTAGACATCCTGTGGGTTATATTTGTTTTTTAGTATAGTATTTTTTTTTATGCTGTCTGTATTCAGTTTTGAGGCCCTGCCTAGAAGCCAATCAGTTCCCCTTCTTTAGCAGGTGATTAAGTTCACAAATCAAGCACTTGTCTTTTTTGCTGTCACACATTGGGTCACTATGCACCAGCTCTAATCACCCTGTGTCCAAGCATCAGACAACTAGAGGCAGCTCCTAAGCCCCCAAGCCCTTGAAATTATTCACTACAGCCAATCAACAGAGAATTTGAGAAATCTGGATAACCTAACCCCATTTGCCATACATAAGCTGCCCCCTTACAGGTCCAGTTTGCTGTTGCCCTGTTCCCAGGTGTGACCCTCTGTGTACCCCTGCCTTCCTTCTCTCATTTGGAGTTGCAAGTAACAAAAAGTTCTGCCTTTTGGTACCCTCCAAGTATCTTTGTGTGTGTCCTATACATTTAAATCAATGTTATCAACACTAACCAAGGAAAAGTAAATCAAAACCAAACCAAAAATTCATGACAAAATTGTAAAGATGTCAATTTTGGTCTAGATGACACAGAAAGAAAATATTTTATGCATCCTCAATACTTTAAATACATAAAGAAACAGATAATATGAAAACAGGAAACTAAAAATAATAGCCTTAGGATAAATATCTTCATGAACCAAAGACAAAACAGAAATACTACACTTAAGTCACATACATTAAGCCTGGAGGCAAGAACTGGTGATTATGTGTTCATATCTTGTGAAATAATCATGTTATTAATGCTCTATCTCCATGGATCAAAACTTAACAAAGGGAATAAAAAACATATGTTCCTAATGAATACTGTCATAACAATGATTAGCAATATATTAGCAAATTGAAATCAACTCTTAAACAAAAAGAATACCTAATAAACAAATGTTATTAATGCCAAGAGTGGCCATAATGCACATTAAAAAAATCTCAAAATTATTAGTCATCTGGGAAATGAAAATTAAAATCACAATGCTGCTGCTGCTGCTGCTAAGTCGCTTCAGTCGTGTCTGACTCTGTGCGACCCCACAGATGGCAGTCCACCAGGCTCCCCCATCCCTGGGATTCTCCAGGCAAGAGTACTGCAGTGGGGTGCCATTGCCTTCTCCAGAAATCACAATGAGATACCACTAAATCCACCAGAATGGATAAATTAAGACCAATAACACCTGATTTGTCAAGGATGTGGAACAACTTGAGCTCTCACATACATATTGTTGGGGAGGGGTGTAAAATGATACAAGTAGCTTGGAAAAAAAGGTCAAACAGTTTTATATAAAACTGTATGAGTGTAAAGCATGAATGTAAAGATACACTCATGCTGCAACCAGGAAATATACTACTAGTTATTTACCCAAGTTATATGCAAACATGTATGTTTACACAAAACCTTGTACAAGAATGTGCATAGAGCTTTATTCATAAAACCCCAAACTAGAAACACAACTAAAGTGTCAATCAAGAGGAGAATAAACAAAGTGTGGTATATTTATATAATGAAATACTACTTAGTACCAGAAAGTAGTAAGTTCCTTGCACAGAGAATGACATGAATGAATATCAAAAATATGCTGAGTGAAAAAAGCCTTACACAAAAAAGTACATAGTGTATGAACAAATCATAGAAAGTGCTGGAACAAGCAGAGAAAATTAATTCATTTAGTTGAAAAAAAGTCAGAATAGTAGTTACCTCTGAAAGTAGGCATGAAATAAAAATGGACTGGAAAGGAAAATGTGAAAACTTTTCTGGGGTGATGACAATATCCTATATTGTAATGGGAGTTTGGGTTACTTGTCAAAATTCATCAAAATGCCTGCTTAAGATTTGTACATATTATTGTATGTAGATTTTACTTTAAATTTTAAAAAGAACTGTAAAAAATACTGACCTCTTGCTTATGAGTTGCATGCTAAAATGTATGACTGAAGTATACTGATGTGTGCAACTTTTGATAAAATGCCTACAAAAAATATCAGGGATAAAAGAATAGCTAGACAAAGATGTGATAAAACAAGTAGAGCAAAATGTTCTGTTGAATATCAGTGTTAGGTATACAAATGTTCAGGCTTCCCTGGTAGCTCAGTGGTAAAGTCTTCTCTTGTAATGCAGGAGACACAGGTTTGATCTGTGGGTCAAGAAGATCCCCTGGAGGAGGGCATGGAAACCCAGTCCAGTAGAATCCCTTGGACAGAGGAGCCTGGTAGACTACAGTCCATGGGGTTGCAAAGAACCAGACACAACTGAAGTGACTTAGCACACACAAACATACAAATGTTCACTGTAAAATTCTTGTACATTTTCTATGTGCTGGAGCTATTTTATAATATACATATGTTTAACACCAGAAAATGGCAACACCACCTTCTCTGGCTTTGTGATTAGACCTATGATACCCACTGCTTATGCAGGGGTAGGAACACTGAGATCATCAATTTGATGGACGATTCCTGAGGAGGCTCTGAGGTGGCAACTACAAGTGCTGTAGAAGGCAAACAAGAAAATGAAGGAAAAAATCTTATTCAAAATGAGATTCCTAATTACATGCAAGACATGAATAAATGACTTTTAACAAAAGAAAACCAAAATTCAGCATTTAAAATATTAGTTCAGTAAATTCCCTGAAGGAGGCTACAAAACTCTAATGAAATATAGTCAGGTACTCTAGATGGTGTTAACTGCTTCTAAGAAAAAAAAGTATAAACAAAACATCAAATTGTCATTTTACAGCATAACATTTCCTTGATGGGACTCTGGATTGGTACATGCTGTTATAAGTATATAAAGAAAGGTACGAGAAAAACAAACACATTCAATTATTACTTGATCTTGGAATGCTTCAGAAAGCAGATAAACTCTTAATGTATTAAATTAATGCATGCATGCATTCATTCAATAAATATTTATTAAACAGAACAATCCAGGTACTATCTCCATAAAGAACAGCTAATTACAAGGCCCATAAAGAGTATATGTTCGCCCTTTTAGTGTTATTGACATAATTGACACACATCTCTGTATAAGTTTAAGATGTATAGCATAATGATTGACCTACATACATAGTGAAATTACCACAGTAAGTTATTTAACATCAATCTTCTCATATACAATAAAAAGAAAGAGCAAAAAGGAAAAGAAAAAAATATTTTCTTCTTGTGATGAAAACCCTTAGTTCCTCAGGATTTATTCTCTTAAGAACTTCATCTTTACTCCTAAGGCATGGTGGATGATGAAGGTAAAGCTGGAAATAAAAATTTTACTGGGCATCCAGGATTAGCAAATCAAATTAGCAAAAACAATGTATGCAAACTATATTTCTTAGTATTAGATTTTATTTTTCATTTTGTCTCTACATGAGGCTACACAATATCAGGGTGGGCTCCTGGTTGTCACTGAATACAAAACATATTTTTAATGGAAGACCTTAAGTTGGTGGTTTCTTACACGCGGTCAGGAAGAATTTGGGTATGCCTAATTAAAGTGAAATGTATTAGTGTGGAGCAATGTTTCTCAAATAGGTTTTCATAAACGGGTTTTCACTTGAGGAGCTTTTAAAAGATACATTAAATGGCTCACCCACAACCTACTGAGTCAAGATCTTTAAGGATCTCCAGGAGATCCAGGGCTTGTGTCTTTAGCAAATATCCTAGGTAAATCTTACGGTGAGGCAAATTTCTTAAATACTGCTTTGGAAGAATCACTATTATAGATTAGGATCCTGGACTTTTAATATCTCTTATCTTTGCAATAAAGTATCCTTCTATCACATAAGAATATGGACACAGTCTACCGTGTATAAAGTCTGGTGACTTTCTGAGGTAGTATCTAAGGCATACAGTCATAAGGAAAGTGGAATGCCACATTCTGATTAGGCTTTAGCAGTCTTTGCAGAACTGAGATAATAAATATGACTGATTTCTTTTAGGGAACCTATGCTAAAGAGAAAGACCAACCTAATTTCATTTTTAAACACTACTGAAAATTTTATATATATATATATATATATATATATATTTAAAATTTGTGTACTGTCTGTATCAATTAATAGTTAAAAACAACAGTGCCAAGAAACCCCAACAATTATCAATTTTTCCTAATTCCTCAAAATAAAAGTACGGTGATTTGCATAGTCGCACATCCAGAAATCTTCTTTCAGTGCTGCAGTTTTAAAGGGGTCTAACTTCAGATTGGGCTTCCCTTGTAGCTCAGTCAGTAAAGAATCTGCCTGCAGTGCAGGAGACCCGGGTTCTATCCCTGGATTGGGAAGATCCTGTGGAGACGGAAATGGCAACCCACTCCAGTATCCCTGCCTGGAAAAGCTCATGGTCAGAGAAGCCTGATGGGCTGTAGTCCACGGGGTCGCAAAGAGTCGGGCACGACTGAGCGACTAACACTTACACTTAACTTCAGATTAATACATGAGACCTGACCTGGTAAAGAAATGATGTTGAACATCCACCTGGGAATCATCCCCTAAATGAGTAATTAATTACAACTAGCCAATGGGCAGGCTTAACCTGGGAGCTAAATACATTTTTAAATACGCAGATCCATGATCCTTAAAAGAACAAAACTCAACAGTAAGAACAAGAACAACTAAACTAAAATTAAGAATGCAAAAACAATACTACAATTTTACTTAGAAATTCTCAAGGATACACAAAATTAGAGAAACTAGAATACTAAACCCAGTCCCAGAATTAGTACTTGCCCAATTTTCTGTCTTCTCTAAAACTTTAGGAAGTAGACATTTATAAATTCCAGACATTGTGTCATTTGACAAATACTTTGCTAAAATGCCTAAATTATATATATATTTTTATTTTTAACATAATTATTATCCTATTTTATACATATCAGAATTTATAATAATTTCTTAATGCTATTCAAATAACCAGACAATATTTAGATGCTCTGATTCTAAGAGTGTATTTACGGTTAGTTAGCTTTTTTCCTTTAATTAGGTTTCAAACAAGATCTGCTGATCATGTTTGGCTCTTTTGTCCTTTAAATCTCTTTTATTCTGTAAGAGCTGCAGAGCCCCACTCCTTTTCCCCCTTGCAATTGATTTTCTGGGAAAACTAGGTCATTGTCTTATAAAGCTACTTGCATTTTTTTTTAAGTTCCATGCTTTCTAGTAGTATCATTTAACTTGTTCCTTAAAGCCATGTATTTCCTATAAACTCTAAATTAAATCTAGAGGCTGATTTGATTTAGATTCAATTTTTTTAAGCAAGTATACTTCATTACATCACATCATGAAACACATGATGTCTGGTTATACTACTTACAGTGATATTAAGATTGATATTAGTGGATCCAGATGAAACAATGAAGGAAATAATGTGAGAATGTATGCCATTATAAATGTGGAATGTATTCCATCTCACTCCATTACAAAAGTGAGTCAAATAATAGAAGAGGAATAGATTTCTTTGGCGATTTGTGATTCATCATCTTCCCTCTCATCACGGGTCTAGTAACGGGAACTTCTTTATAGACATTCAATTTTGTAGTTCTGAGGTATGGAGAATCTGTGCTTGATTCCTGCTTGAGAAAGCTCTAATTGTCTCAGGATTTGGGTGGCTGTGTTGGGATTGGCAGATAATCTTTGGAAGCATGACACGTTCAAAATTGGACTAGATAAGAGCCAATATGACATCGTATTGAGTCCTGTTCAGAGGTAGCACTACATTACAAATGGGCAAGGTGAGGGCAAAATAAAATTGTATTATGCTCACATCCCCTGAGTTGTATATTCTATATTCTAGTATCAAAAGCAGATATAGACTGAGTAGAAATACAGCAATGGAGATGACTGCAGTTAAGCTGAGACAAAGTGAAAAGACATTTCTCAGAAATTTGGCTGTGATGCGGGCAGAATAATGGAATACTCACTGGAGGAAAATGCAAGAAGGATTTTATTTAATGTAATAAAGAGGCCAAGAGACCGTGCAATAGGGTCATCTAGAGGGAGGAAGACACCATCAAGGAACAAAAATGTGCTTTCAATACTAGGGCTTTGAAAAGAGCTGCAAGTGATGATCTGGAAGAAAGAGAGATCAACTTGGATCAAGGGAAATGTGGGAGTGACCCCTAATTATAGAAATTTCCAAAGGATTCAGGAAATGGTTCCAAGAAAGAAGTTAAAGGTAGGCAACCTGATGATAACCTTTTGGGATAGAGGCAGAGTACTATTAGTAGTCATCATGTGGAAGGCTGCACAATGGAATCACTTGATCCACAACCCAGAATAATTCGATCAGAATCTCTAGAGGCAACCCAGAGATTGGTATTGTATTAAAGATCCCCAGTGATTCCAATAGGCCCTGAAGTTTGAGAACCACCATCATAATTTATATGCTCACTTTCAAGGAGAATCAAGTTTCAGTAAAGGTAAAGACATGATATAGTGATTTCAGGGAATGGTGTAGGGAGTACAAGAGAGGAAGGTTGCAGTGGGAAAAAGTTTCAAAGACTATAATGAGCATAACAGCATGGGAAGGATAACAGGTTTAAAGCTTTGGAATACCAAAGATTGGTTTTGGAATACCATAATCTTAGATTCTAACCCAGGTTCTACTACCTTTCAGCTTTATGATCTTGAGTAAATTATGTGCCTTCTTTCAAATTAAATGTCTTCACTTATAAAATTATTTTATTACTAGAATCAATATTGTTTGCTATTTATTGTTTGTCATCTCTCACTGAAATGTGAACTCCTCAAGAACAGAAACCTTGTCTGTCTTGTTCAAAACTGAATTCCCAGTCCCTAGGTCAGTGTGTGAAAATGCAGATGTTTATTACGTTTTTTGAATGTATGAATGGAAATATTTCACATTTTTTTATAGTTCACACATGCTATACACTTTTTTTTAAAGTAGTTTACACCCTCATTTTATTCAATTCCTAAAACAACCCCAGGGGATCAGTACTATGATAATTTCCAATTTTCAGATGAAGACAATTAAGCAGAGGTCAGCTAATTACTAGATAGTACATGCAGCATGGTGCATGTAAAGAATTTAGCTAATCTAAAATTTTCTCACTAAATGCTAGTTAATAATGAGAAAAGGATAAAAGGCATAGTGGAATTAACTCCCCTTAAAACTCTAAGAGGAACTCGGGTGTTAGGTTGTGTCCACAAGGTCTAATACATGAGAACTGAGTATTAGGATATCAAAAGCAAGATGATGTTTAGAAGTACGCAACTTTTGTTTACGTTCTAGATGAAGAATGAGTAAAAAAAGACACTTTCTGGCTTACTTCACTCTGTATAATCGGCTCCAGTTTCATCCATCTCATCAGAACTGATTCAAATGTATTCTTTTTAACGGCTGAGTAATTCAGAAAGAAGGCAATGAGGACCCTGTATGCAAGGCAGCAAAAAAGACACAGATGTGTATAGCGGACTTTTGGACTCAGAGGGAGAGGGAGAGGGTGGGATGATTTGGGAGAATGGCATTGAAACATGTATACTATCATGTAAGAATCGAATCGCCAGTCTATGTCCAATGCAGGACACAGCATGCTTGGGGCTGGTGCACAGGGATGACCCAGAGAAATATTATGAGGAGGGAGGTGGGAGGGGGGTTCATGTTTGGGGACGCATGTACACCCGTGGTGGATTCATGTCAATGTATGGCAAAACCAATACAGTATTGCAAAGTAAAATAAAGTAAAAAAAAAAAAAAAAAAAGACACTTTATGCTTCTCTAAAGCTAACCAAAGGGAATATGGCATGAAGTCCTATATACCAACAGAGATATTATTGCCCATCTTGGGTTTTGGCTCAGCCTCTTGTATCTATCATTGAAGAACCAGTGGGTCTTGTAAAAATTTGCTTTCGATTATTATTACATAAAGTGAAGTATTGAAAGACGTGATGGTATTTTGAGTCAAAAAACAAAATATACTTTGGAAAAGCTTATAATAGGCAGTTTTTCTTCTGCTAATAGAGTACAAAAAAAAAAAAAAAAGCTACACTAAACTCCAGTCTACTGGTCCTTATAGAAGGTGTGATGTGAACTCTCAGCACTTTCTAGCTTTAAGGTTATTAACTACAGGAGTGAAAGGTATTTCCGTCCTCAAACTCATGTTAAAACTAGCCATTCTGTTGAGATTGTTAATAATGCAGAGAGTTATTCATCAGAACATTTTCATAGGCAGAATTTATTAAGTGGAGTATTTGTATTATTTTTTAAATTGTCAAACTTCATTATAAATCACAGCCTATTTTATTTTTAATTGTAGCATTTTTCCTTTGCACAGATACTGTGCCCTTAACTTGACAATTTATTCAGATGATCTTTTTGCAGTTCATCCATGTAATCACAGCATAACAGATGACCATTAGAGGATCAGAGTTGAAAGGTACAGGAATGCACAAGCAATCTCTAAACAGGATTAAAACCAAATTGCCTGCCAAGTTGGTACCAATAGGGAGAGCTTTGCTTTATGCACTGTCCAGTAAACTGCATGTCCTATTTAGTGAAGGAAATATGTAAAACTAAATTAAAAACCATATGTCTGCTCATACAATCCCTTGGCTTCTGTAAGATTTCTATTTCTTTAAATAATGTCAATAAAATGACAATGTTGAAGAAGTGAATAACTAATGCTACCAGAGCCTCAGTGTGTATTTAAATTTTAATCTTCTAAAAGCAAACATATTTTTCCTTACGTGAATTTTTTCATTAGCCTATAAACAACATACCATAATTCTACTAAAATATCCTAACATCCACACATCATTTCTTAAGCTACAGGAAAATATGTAGCACCTTAAAGTAGGTTGGAACAGTTTTGTTTAACAAAGTACAGCTACTCAGGTGATAACTAAAGAGGAATGGAGCAGATTTAATTATTATACCTAATTCTTCACCCCCGCCCACGAACAGAATTCTGAACACATTCCCTTTGCTGTGCAACTCTGTAGAGCCTGTTAACAGATTGCTACTGCTGCTGCTAAGTCGCGTCAGTTGTGTCCGACTCTGTGAGACCCCATAGATGGCAGCCCAGCAGGATTCCCCGTCCCTGGGATTCTCCAGGCAAGAACACTGGAGTGGGTTGCCATTTCCTTCTCCAATGCATGAAAGTGAAAAGTGAAAGGGGAGTCGTTCAGTAGTGTCTGACTCTTAGCGACCCCATGGACTGTAGCCTACCAGGCTCCTCTATCCATGGGATTCTCCAGGCAAAAGTACTAAAGTGGGTTGCCATTGCCTTCTATTAACAGACTAGGTGTACTTTATATCTCTGCCTCATTAACTTTTGTGTTTCACCATATGACTAGCTTCTGACAATGGATAGTTAGTAGATGTGAAGCAAGCATTAATAGAAGCTTTAACTGTGCTAGCGTGGTCTGGCTTGGCCTCTTGTCCTTTTGTGCATGCACCACAAAAGTAACTGCTCCTCTTAGAAAGAAAGGGGCAGACCTAAACCCAATCCATAGCCTGAAACAAAGCCACTTTGACTGACCAGCAATCCTGTCAGCAAAAAACCAGAATATATATATATATATATTTTGCTTTAAGCCCCTGAGATTTGGAGTTTATTGTTTTGCAGCACTATTGAGCAGAGATCTGAGGGACACAAGGAGAAATGAAGAAACTGAGGCACAGAGGAAGAAAAAAGCCTTTCACAAGATTATATAGCAAGTCACAAGACAATCAAGATCAAACCTAGCTATTGTTCATTTAATCCAAGTACCTTATCACCTTGACTAACATATTTTTGCTAGATAGAGTAACTTAATTTGGTTGGCCAAAATGTTCATTGAGGTTTTTCATAACATTTTACAGAAAAACATGAACTTTTTGGCTGACCCAATTCTTTCCTCTACATATCTGCATATATATGGCATCCACAAATTATGACTAACTTAAAACTTTGGGAATAAAGAAGAGTTAAAATTGAATATCATTGAAAAGAACAAAGGCAGCTCTGAGTATACTAGAACTCAGGAACTCTGGGTTAGCTATCCACATAGTGTTTTACCATGTATTTGATCACTGATCCCCTCCTTTCTTTGAACCTCAGTTTGTTTAATTGCTAAAAAGAGTTAACACAATTTTTTCACAGGGCCTTTGGGGGGAAGAAAGATATTCTAAGTAACGGTCTTCTATTAATAAGTGACAGGCACATGGTATGTAACCAGTATTTTGTATTAAATATACATTTATTTTTAACATCCTAAGATATTGTGAGTCAAGAATTAAAATAATATTTTTTGCTCATTTATACTTAGCACATTGTCGATTTCAGTACATCATAGCTGATCACATCTTCTCTTTAGCTTGTAATCTAAGGCATGTGTCATCAATTTAGAAGTGAATAAAATTTTATCCTCCCAAATATCCATCTACTGTTAACAGAGAGAGAAAAGTCTCTTAGGAAGCATTACTGAAAATGCTTTGATGTTAAAAAACAATTGTGTAGAATGGACAACAAATGACAAAAGATGCCTTAAGAAACAAATTACAAAGAATTCACTCTTTAAAACATTTTCAAAGTTTTGCTATTTCTGGAATCAGTAATAGAAGTATTAGAAATGTACTTCTCTTTAACAATTTCTGAAAGGAAAGTTTTCTGTATTTACTGTATCTAAATATTAATATAATTAACAGAAGATAGCACAAAATATTGTTTTCATAGTCAATAAAGTTGATAAAATTCAAAATGAAATATCTTCACAGTTATTTAAAGGAATTTTCTGCTGAGATGCAAATTAATAACTGATACAGCTTTTTAATTTGTAGCCTACAATACAAATGTTTTTCTTAAAGTTAAAGTAAGATTCATGGAACCTCATTATTATATAAACTATTTAGAGTTGGTTATTATTACTTTCAATATACCTGGAAATTAGCAATAATCAGTAGCGGATATTTTCCTAGTAGGGTCTTTAGGTATATAGGATTCCTCTCCAATACAAACCCAGGAAATAATTGATGTTGTTGACCAGCCAATCAAAAGTTTAGGGCAATTTAAGTCTTAATCCTATTATTACTCTGTACTTGCTAGTCAAGTTTCCAAGCCCAGAGGTCTGTAACTAATGAAAGGGAAAAAAGGAGAACTGTAATGGAGTTTGTTACACTACTGAGGGTCTGGCAGAAGAAAGGGAACGATTTAGTGCCCTTATGCCTTGAATAAACTCAAGAATTTCAGATGAGTAGGCAATATATTCCCAGGGAAATATTTATTTCCAGTGAGATCATTCAAATACACATCTCTATTGAAATTTTCTTGGTTTTCACTACATCTTTTAATCAAAAAATTCTGGCAAAAAATAATAGCATCTATGTTTAATCAGACAGTTGTTCAATTAGTGAATTTAATAGTAACTAAATTAATAGGTTAACAAAATTATACTTTACTGGTATATGCTGGAATACTTGTTGGTATCATAAACAACCAATTATTTTTCCTGAATATAATGAAAAAGTGTTGTAGAAAAATAATAATTAAGGTCACAATATAAGTTATTTATTTTTCTTTAAATATTAGTATTGAAAAATAAATAAAAAGGGCAAAAATTAAAATAATGCTAAACACTGGAAATTGGAAAGATCAACAATGATGTCTACTGCTTAGAACAGGTCAATGTTTGGAAGCATTCGTAAAAGTCTTGTAGATTCCCAGAGGTCTCAAGTTTTCTTCAGTGTTTGCACTAAACTTGAACTAGCTTAATAAAACATGAAAACCAGACTTCCCTGGTGGTACAGTGGATAAGAATCAGCCTGCCAATGCAGGGACATAGGTTCGATCCCTGGTATGGGAAGATTCCACATGCTGTGGAGCAACTAAGCCCGAGAGCCACATCTATGGAGCCCACACACTGCAACTACTGAAGCCCACGCTCCTAGAGCTTGTGCTCCACAACAAGAGAAGCCACTGCAATGGGAAGCGTGCAGACCACAACCAGAGAGTAACCACTGCTTTTCACAACCAGAGAAAGCCGGTGAGCAGCAAGGAAGACCTAGTGCAACTCAAAAACAAAAAAAGAAACCTACAAAATGATCAAAGTGATCCCTTTTCCCTATATAATAATTTGGGAATGATTCAGATGATTAAAAAGAAAAATATATGATCCCAATTTTTAAAATTAATATTTAAAAAACAATTTTGGCAAAAAGAAAAATGTGGTACAGCTGAGACACTTTGGAAAACATTTTAAAATGAAAATGCTCCTTGCTTCTGGAAAACCATGTGTATACATATATGTTTACGGCTTATGTCCTTCTCTCCAGCCTTGTCTCTTACCCCTCCTTGACATATAATGTAGCTTCCAGCCACATTGAGCTAGTTATGGTGCCTACATTTTTCACCCTCGTTAGTGCATATGTGTCATTGCATGTGCCACTCATTCTGCCCAGACCACCTTTGCTTCTCACTTGGACAATTCAAGGAGCACATCTTCTGAAAATCTGTCCCACCCCTGACTCCCACTCATGGTTATGTGCTTTCTTTTGTACACTTATTGAACTCTATATATTCCCATTAAAGCAGTTCTCTCTCATACACACACTGTATTATTATTTTTCTTTCTCTCCTCTAGACAAGTGCTCTCCAAACTTCTATCATTACCCTCTCCAAAACTTTAAAAATATCTGAACGTGCGCTTTCAATAAATGTGTGCATTATGATTATATGTTTGAATATATACTTAATTTATTGATAAACATATTCCTTGACAAAATTTCACTCATAACTATTCTTACTACTGATAATCCATATATCAAATTCTTCCAAGGCTGATTTTAAATAAACAATGACTATATAGAGAAAATTTCACTATCATCACATCAGTTTTGAGAATCAACTTGGTTTCTCCTGAGGTAAAGCGCTCCACTTTATAGGCCACTCTTCCAGATTATTATTTCCTTGAAAGCAGATGCTTAAAAAATTATCTGTAACCCCAGCACTTCTGTTTGATAGATATCAAATGCACATTCCTCTTCAAATGCAATATCTATAGGTTGATACCCACTGACTTGATTTCAAGTGTCTAATTCATGGAACTGACAATTAAAGAAACAGATGAGAGCCTAAAGACAACCAAACAGATTGTGTAGATAAATAAACTCAAACACACACAGGTCAAGTGATTTACCCAGTACCACACATTCAGTGATTTATTGCCAACTAGAGTCTATGCTCCCATTTCCAAGTCCCCTCATTCCAGTAGGATGCTGTTACTATGATCTCCTTATAATTGGTAAAGAAATTTGAGAAGAGGAGGCATTTTTTAACATCATTCCTCTCACACATCTAACCTACATGAAATAGCTTGATATTTCAGAAATAGATCAAATGTACTGGGAATAACCCCTTGATTTAACTAGATTTTCTCTTTCTCTTTCAGCTGGTTATCCTGGTTCACTGAAGCTGCCAATCTAATCTGGAAGCTGTTGAAACTGACAATTTCAAAGCCTAACTTAGAATATAGTCATCCCTAGACAATTGCTGTCTGATAGAACGTTCCCTAATGATGTAAATGCTCAACATCTGCACTGTCCAATGCACAATATGTACTTGAAATGTGACTTTAATGACTGAAGAAGCAAATATTTAACTTAATTTTCATTTTAATTAATTTTACTCTAAATAACCACATGTGGCTAATACCTGCTCTATTGGAGGATCAGCTCTAGATTCAGAAAATAACATGTCAAATGTAAATGTAGAAAAAGTGCTTTGGTGGAAATGATATCTTTTCAATCTAGTGTCCATAAGAAAACTAGCATATATATATTTTTCAGATTGATGATATCTTTTTTAAAATGTATTTATTTTTTATTTAAGGATAACTGCTTTATAGAATTTTGCTGTTTTCTGTCAAATCTCAACATGAACCAGTCATAGGTACACATATATCCCCTTGCTTTTGAACCTCCCTCCTTTCTCCCTCCCCATCCCACCCCTCTAGCTTGATACAGAGCCCCTGTTTGAGTTTCCTGAGCCATACAGCAAATTCTCATTGGCTATCTATTTTACATATGGTAATGTAAGTTTCCATGTTACTCTTTCCATACATCTCACCCTCTCCTCCCCCTTCCCATGTCCATAAGTCTATTCTCTATGTCTGTTTCTCCATTGTTGCCCTATAAATAAATTCTTCAGTACCATTTTTTTCTAGATTCCGTATATATGTGTTAGAATATGGTATTTATTTTTCTCTTTCTGACTCGCTTCATTCTGTATAATAGGTTCTAGGTTCATCCACCTCATTAGAACTGACTCAAATGCATTCCTTTACCTCCTAGAGTAACAGAAATAAAAGCAAAAGTAAACAAGTAGGACCTGATTAAACTTAAAAGCTTTTGCACAGCAAAGGAAACTCTAAGCGAGGTGAAAAGACAGCCCTCAGAATGAAGAGAAAATAATAGCAAATGAAACAACTGACAAAGGATTAATTTCCAAAATATACAAGCAACTCACACAACTCAATACCAGAAAAACAAACAACCCAATCAAAGTGGAAAAAAGACCTAAACAGACATTTCTCCAAAGAAGACATACAGATGGCTAACAGATTGATGATATCTTTAGTTGGTGTGCAGAGCATTACAAAATTAATATGAACACTGTATCATATAAACCCTTTAAATGGGCCACTTGCCTAAAATAATGACAATTCAACTTAATTACATGTGCCCAACTCAGAAAAAAGTTCCACTGTAATTTTATTTAATTAATTAATTTATTTTAATTGGAGGCTAATTACTTTACAATATTGTGGTGGTTTTTGCCATACATTGACATGAATCGACCACGGATATACCTGTATACCCCCCATCCTGAACCCCCCTCCCACCTCCCTTCCCATCCCATCCCTCTGGATTTTCCCAGTGCACCAGGCTTTGAGTGCCCTGTTTCATGACTGAACTTGAACTGGTCATCTATTTCACATATGGTAATATACATGTTTCAATGCTATTCTCTCAAATCATCTCACCCTCGCCTTCTCCCACAGAGTCCAAAAGTCTGTTCTTTACATCTGTGTCTCTTTTGCTGTCTTGTATATAGGGTCATCATTATCATCTTTCTAAATTCCATATATATGTGTTAGTATACTGTATTGGTGTTTTCTGACTTACTTCACTCTGTATAATCAGCTCCAGTTTCATCCACCCTATTAGAACTGATTCAAATGTGTTCTTTTTTATAGCTGAGTAATACTGCATTGTGTATGTGTACCACAACTTTCTTATCCATCAGTCTGCCAAAGGACATCTAGGTTGCTTCCATGTCCTAGCTATTGTAAACAGTGCTGCGGTGAACATTGGGGTACACGAGTCTCTTTGAATTCTGGTTTCCTCGGTGTGTATGCCCAGCAGTGAGATTGCTGGGTCTTATGGCAGTTTTATTTCCAGTCTTTTAAGGAATCTCCACACTGTTCTCCATAGTGGCTGTACTAGTTTGCATTCCCACCAACAGTGTAAGAGAGTTCCCTTTTATCCACACCCTCTCCAACACTTATTGCTTGTAGACTTTTTGATGGCAGCCATTCTGACTGTTGTGAGGTGGTACCTCATATTGGTTTTGATTTGCATTTCTCTGATAATGAGTGACGTTGAGCATCTTTTCATGTGTTTTTTAACCATCTGTATGTCTTCTTTGGAGAATGTCTATTTAGTTCTTTGGCCCATTTTTTGATTGGGTAGGAAAACTAGCATATTTTTGAGACAGCTTGGGTACTTAGAATCCAAGGAAAGATGAAAGAAAGTAGTGAGTAGTCCTGAGAAAGAAATAGTGAATAGATGATATGCAAAGGAGAATAACCAGCTGGAATGTTATTTTTCCTTTCAGAAAATATTTTTGAACCATACTTCTCAAACTTTAATGTGCATGTGAATCACCTGGGGAGAGAGTCTTTTAAAACTACAGATTCTGGTTCAGTAAGTCTGGGGTGAGGTCTGAGATTCTACATTTCTAACAACTTCCAGGAAATGATGATGCTGGTGTGGGGACCACAGTTCAAATAGTAAGGATTTAGACAAAAGGTAAGAGATGGACAGGGGAGCCTGGCATGCTGCAGTCCATGGTGTCACAAAGAGTCGGACATGACTGAGTGACTGAACTGAACTGAAGAGCTCTGGGGAAAAAAAAAAAAAATATATATATATATATATATATATGTATGTATATTTGGTGAACAAAGGGTAAAAAGGCATTCAAAGGTAATCATGAACCATATTAAACTGGATTCAGAAGAGCATCCCATTCTGACTTACTTCAGTCTGTATGTACAGAGGAACCTATTTGCAGGGCAGGAATAGAGATGCAGATATAGAGAATGAACTTGTGGATACAACAGGGGAAAGAGAGGGTAGGACGAATTGGGAGAAAAGCATTGACATATATACACTACCATGTGTAAGACAGAGAGCTAGTGGGAAGCTGCTGTATGGCACAGGGAGCTCAGCTAGATGCTCCGTGATGACATAGAGGGGTGGGATGGGGAGCGTGGAATGGAGGCTCAGGAGGGAGGGGATATATGAACACATATAGCTGATTCACTTCATTGTACAGCAGAAACTAACACAACATTGTAAAGCTGTAAAATTTTAAAATTGTAAAATTTTATATTTCAATAATAAAATAAAAAAGAGCATCCCATACAAATTCAAATTAAATTATCTCCACAAACCAATAGATGACTTTCAATTCCCAACATTACATAATCAAATTTCACCTTCCATGAGAGGTAACAGCATCAGAGAAATTCTTTGTCATGTATCCTTGGTCACTGTGGTCCATAAAAATATTTCTAAAGGGAGAAAAGGGATGGAAATCTATTGTTCCCTGAAAGGAACTGTACTGGAGCTCACTAAAGGAAAATTCCCAAGAAATATTTCAATGTAGAGTTACCCAGGGTCATGTCTATCACTGGTAAAAGGGTAAAAGGAGAAATCGTTACTTAATTGTAGAGTTTGAATGGTAGTGGTAAGGCTTCTTGCTTGATATGAACTGAATATAGCTTCATGAGTTTCACAGCTTTGGTTATTTTCACACACATATATTGAGGTGGGTGGAAATCTAAACTTATTATTTCTAGTAAAAACCTGGGTAGACACACCCATGGCTTTGACTGTTCCTATGAAGAATTTTAGGGAACAAAACTAGGTGTAAGTAGTAGATAACTATAACAGCAAAAATGGCTAAAGAAGCTTGAGCTAGGGCAAAAGACAAGAGGCAGGTCTAGATTTAAAAATTTCTAACAGTGTAGATTCAAACCAAGTTCAGATTTGCTTTCATTCATATCTAGAGTTTGAACATCTATATACCTCATAAGGACTGAGGAATCTATCAGGTTTTAAGAAACAAAGAAACTATAGGCTTAATGCATTTTATACATAGGTTTAGAGAGGGACCATATCAGCATTCGAAGGTCTACATATTCCTGGAGGACTTATTTGATGTTCTATGGTTATATAATACCATGTTCTAATTCTTACTCCTTTATCAAGCCCATTGCTGTCCTAGAAATGCAACAGGACAACTAAATCCTCTGATGGTCATATCTTCTTGTGCTTTACAGTAAGAAAGAAATGAGTAGCAAATGATTACTTGTCATCACAATGCTGAAAGATACTGATGACTTCTGCAACTTCAAGTTTGTTAATGTTTGTATCTTTACTGATTTTAAACTGCCAAAGTGATTACATTTCCAGTCAGAGACACTGAAGTGATAGAGGTCACAATGTGTGCAATGGTGTAGACATGTTCAAAAACAGTGTGTTATTTCCCTTTTCACTCAACCACTTGGCAGTGACTTGCATGTATCATTTAGGATACTTGCAGATGTTTGCAGTATCTACAGTTTTATATCCAAGTCAGTTCTGAAAATGAGGTCATCTGTAGAACAGCTAAAAATTGTTATTTAAATAGTAAACCTGCAAGTATGCAGAGAAAGATTTCCTATTTCTGCTATGGAAGAGTAGAAAATAAATTATTTTGTAGTTGTAAAAGTTCTGAATCACAGATGCAAAGATATCTGGGAAAGAGTTGTAACTTTACTATTTTTTCCTCATAAATATATAATTGGTAGTCTGCAATTTGATAGGATCAAGTTCAAGATGTTTACTTTACTCTTTTTCATACTAATATATAATGCTCCTGAATTTTTACAATGCCTGATGTAAATACAGTTAAAAAGAAAAAATTTCATCTATCACAATAAAGTATTTTTCTTTGGCAGAGGCAAATTGCATGTCTTCATTCTAAGTCCATTTTCTTGGCTTTCCTCTCCTGCCCTCAGTCCCAAGAAGAGAAAATTCAAGCAATATAGAGATGTCAGGAATTAATGTGCTCTTTTATTAAATATCCAATAATATAAATTACACAGTTAATAAAATATAGCAAAATAAATTTTAAACCCTTCCTTCTCTCTCACTCTCTCTACACAATATATGTGTGTGAGTGTGCCCATATACACAGAAATAAACAGATAATGGATAGATGTAAAAATATATATAGACATTACATACCTATTGATCCACTATTTTGTCCTATATGCTCTTATACCTCTTCAAAACTAGTGTTTAGTCATGCTTTTGTCAAGCAATGAGAATGTTGAATATCTTGGAAATTTTGTTTGTTGATTTGTCTTCTAAAGAAGGGAACACAGGTGGCAATGAAGATGCTTGAAGGATAGGAAAAGCAAAAGTGCAAAGAGGAAAAAAAAATTTGTATTTTATACAACATTTAAGAGCTGAAAAGTAATCATTTTCATGTATATAAAATTCATTGTTTCCCAGTGAAAAAAGAAGTCAAAATCTCTGAACAAACTAAATAGTCCCATTTTTTCAACGTAAATAATTCCTACATTCTGAAGGATTACTTTAAGACATCTGATTACT
Organism: Budorcas taxicolor; assembly: GCF_023091745.1. Lineage (NCBI taxonomy): Eukaryota > Metazoa > Chordata > Mammalia > Artiodactyla > Bovidae > Budorcas > Budorcas taxicolor. The sequence goes on along the minus strand of NC_068935.1, from coordinate 116,564,553 downwards.
GTGGACAACACAGATTAAACAAAATATTAATTCTGTTCTATTCTACTCTTCTACTTCCAAGCTCTGTAAACTTTGTGGACAGCAAATGGCATCTATTATTATTATGGCTCTCTATCCACCCAACGATCCTATATTTCTCCCCACTTATGTAGGAGAAAATTAATTTCATACTAGAAAAATGCTTTGCTGGCCATCATCATGCCACAGAATGCCTAAAAGGAGATATTACTATGTGAAATTGGTGTACGTTTGTGGAGGGGATTCACTTTTACTGGGAACTCTCTCTGGCTTAAACAAAGATCGATTTTCTAACATCTACTGATTTATCTGGAGCATAGCAGGAATTAAAGAAGAGTTCATAATGTTTTATTATTCTATAATTTAAATGACTATTATAAACATCACTCCCACCTCTTCATTTTTGAGGTACCAATTTGATTTATACGGTTAGTTTAGGAAAGCTAAGGCTAAACTGACCTTCATTCTTTGTCCAGAATATATGACTCGGTTTTAAGAAGTTGGAAAAACTGCAAACATCCCTCATACACATTAAAAGAGAAGTGAGATAGAGTAAGCAACATGAATAAAATCAATGTCTTTGTTCCTACTTTAATAGGCCAAACTGGAATTATAATTAGAGAATACCCAGGAGTTCCACCAGAATTAAGGACCTGTCACTATTTTCACTCAGTTTTCCTCTTTTCCAGGGGTTAACATTTAGCTATTCAAAGAAAATAATCTTTCAGCACATGGTAAATATTCAAAGCAATTTTAAATGGCATTTTCTTCTTGACAAATTTGGTTGGTGCCACATTGATCATTTTTAACGTGTAGGTAAGTGAGATCAACTTCTGCATTAAAAGCTTTTCTTTCTTCTTAACTGTGGCTAACAGTGCCCTCCCTAGGTAATTCCAAAAGTATTCACAGAAAAATATCTCAAATTTATGATTCACTTTGGTAAATATTTAGTATTTTCTCATAACTAATATATGTGTAAAATACAATATGGAAAAACAGACAAATATATAAGTCTAGTTGTGCTTTCATTTTCCTCATTTTTTATTTGAGCATCATCTAGTTTTAATTTTGTATTAATATTATATAAACAGATTAAAATTATAAATTCAATTATTTGCTTCTTCCTAAATGTATATTCTTTACAATGTAACTTTGATGTTTCTCACATTAGAAAATGCAATCTATTATCCCAACTCTAGAATCTGGGCTGGTCTCCTGACTTACTCCTGACTCATGGAATATGGTGGAAGTTACACACTGTTATTTCCAACCTTGAGCCTCAGAGAAGCCTTTTGGGCCTCTGTTCTTTTTCTTTGGAACCTTGCCCAGTCACAAGAACAAATCAGAGCTAGCCTTCTGGAGAATGTGGAACAGAGACATGTCATCCTAGCCAGGCCAGCCAGCCCTCAGTTAATCTGTCGGTTGATCACAAGACCATGAGGGTTTAAATCAGAAGAACTTCCCAGCTTAGCCCAGCCTAAACTGATGGCAATACAGAATGGTGAGCTAAGTAAATGGTTCTTGTTCTCAGCCACTAAGTTTGAGTGGTTTATTAGGCAACAAAAGCTAATGGATACAGATATAAATAATCAAAACAAGATGTATAAAATTTTGACAGTGAATTAAATAAACATAAGTTATAGCAATCTATAAAACTCACAGCACTGGTTTTTCTCTTATCCAGAAGGCAAAGAAAAGACTAGATACTAATTCATCAAAAATGAAAATTAAAGATGAAAAATAAGCTTTTAGAATCTGTTATAATGACTGTTACTGTATTTGGTTTCCTTATTATTTGCATGTGGATTCATAGCAAATGGACTTGCCTTGTGGCTCAGCTTGTAAAGAAGTCACCTGCATATAGGGTCACCATATAGGGTGCTCAGGGCTGGTGCACTGGGATGGCCCTGAGGGATGGGATGGGGAGCGAGGTGGGAGGGAGGGTCAGGATAGGGAACACAGGTACACCCATGGCTGATTCATGTGAATGGATGGCAAAAACAACCACAATATTGTAAACTAATTAGCCTCCAATTAAAAACAACAACAAAAAACAAACAAACAAACAAAGAATTCACCTGCAATGCAGGAGACCTGGGTTCGATCCCTGGGTTGGGAAGATTCCCTGGAGAAGGGAAAGGCTACCCACACCAGTATTCTGGCCTGCAGAATTTCATGGACTGTATAGTCTATGGGGTTGCAAAGAGTTGGATAAGACTAAGTTAATAGACCTAGGATATTCTTAGTTGTCACGTATTTTATACTACTTGACTGTATTTCTCCATGTTTATTACAGAAAATCTATAATGTAGTACTGCCTTCTTCCTTTGATATGCTTCATTCCAAGGAAATCTTATTAGTTTGAGTTCTACCAGAAGCTGTCTCTGAATCTAAGAGATGAGTGAAAATAATTTAATATGGAGACTAAGGCTATAGCAGTAAAACAGTGAAAAATGAGGACAAGAAAGTCGGCCAATAAAGAGCGATTATCAAGAAACCTATCACTTTGGATGAAAGGAGCTTATTTCTCCTGAAGACACACATCTAAGACTAATCCCAGTTGAGAGATATGGAAACTGGGATATTTATACATGGACTCCTATCAATTATTGGATGCGGGATATTCCTGGGATTTATTTAGTTCAGTCAGTTCAGTTCAGTCACTGAGTCGTGTCCAATTCTTTGCGACCCCATGGACTGCAGCACGCCAGGCTTCCCTGTCCATCCCAACTCTTGGAGCTTACTCATCCTCATGTCCATTGTGTCAGTGATGCCATCCCACCATCTCATCCTCTGTCGCCCCCTTCTCCTCCTGCCTTCAATCTTTCCCAGCATCAGGGTCTTTTCAAATGAGTCAGTTCTTTGCATCAGATGGCCAAAGGACTGGAGTTTTAGCTTCAGCACCAGTCCTCCCAATGAATATTCAGGACTGATCTCCTTTAGGATGGACTGGTTGGATCTCCTTGCAGTCCAAGAGACTCTCAAGAGTCTTCTGCAAAACCACAGTTCAAAAGCATCAATTCTTTGGCACTCAACTTTCTTAATAGTCCAACCCTCACATCTATACATGACTACTGGAAAAACCATAGCTTTGACTAGACAAATCTTTGTCAGCAAAGTAATGTCTCTGCTTTTTATAATGCTGTCTAGGTTGGTCATAGCTTTTCTTCCAAGGAACAAGCGTCTTTTAATTTCATAGCTGCAGTCACCATCTACAGTCATTTTGGAGCCCAAGAAAATAAAGTCTGTCACTGTCTCCACTGTTTCCCCATATCTGCTATGAAGTGATAGGACCGGATACCATGATCGTAGTTTTCTGAATGTTGAGTTTTAAGTCAGCTTTTCCACTCTCCTCTTCTAGTTTCAATCAAGAGGATCTTTAGTTCTTCTTCACTTCTGCCGTAAGGGTGGTGTCATCTGCATATCTGAGGTTATTGATATTTCTCCCGGTAATCTTGATTCCAGCGTGTGCTTCTTCCAGCCCAGCATTTTGCATGATGTACTCTGCATATAAGTTAAATAAGCAGGGTGACAAAATACAGCCTTGACGTCCTCCTTTCCCAATTTGGAACCAGTCTGTTGTTTCATGTCAAGTTCTAACTATTGCATCTTGACCTGCATACAGATTTCTCAAGAGGCAGGTCAGGTGGTCTGGTATTCCCATCTCTTTCAGAATTTTCTACAGTTTGTTGTGATCCACACAGTCCAAGGCTTTGGCATAGTCAACAAAGCAGAAGTAGATGTTTTTCTGGAACTCTCTTGCTTTTTCCATGATCCGGCGGATGTTGGCAATTTGATCTCTGGTTCCTCTGCATTTTCTAAAACCAGCTTGAACATCAGGAAGTTCACAGTTCATATATTGTTGAAGCCTGACTTGGAGAATTTTGAGCTTTACTTTGCTAGCATGTGAGATGAGTGCAACTGTGCAGTAGTTTGAACATTCTTTGGCATGGCCTTTCTTTGGGATTGGAATGAAAACGGACCTTTTCCAGTCCTGTGGCCATTGCTGAGTTTTCCAAATTTGCAGGCATATTGAGCGCAGCACTTTCACAGCATCATTTTTTAGGACCTGAAGTAGCTCAACTGGAATTCCATCACCTCCACTAATTTTGTTCGTAGTGATGCTTCCTAAGGCCCACTTGACTTCGCATTCCAGGATGTCTGGCTCCAGGTGAGTGATCACACCATCATGGTTATCTGGGTCATGAAGATCTTTTTTGTATAGTTCTTGTGTGTAAGCTTGACACCTCTTCTTAATATCTTCTGCTTCTGTGAGGTCCATACCATTTCTGTTCTTTATTGAGCCCATCTTTGCATGAAATGTTCCCTTGATATTTCTAATTTTCTTGAAGAGATCTCTAGTCTTTCCCATTCTATTGCTTTCTTCTATTTCTTTGCACTGATCATGAGGAAGGCTTTCTTATCTCCCCTTGCTATTCTTTGGAACTCTGCATTCAAATTGGTATATCTTTCCTTTTCTCCTTTGCCTTTCACTTCTCTTCTTTTCTCAGCTATTTGTAAGGCCTCCTCACACAACCATTTTGCCTTTTTGCATTTCTTTTTCTTGAGGATGGTCTTGATCACTGTCTCTTGTACAATGTCACAAACCTCTGTCCATAGTTCTTAAGGCACTCTATCAGATCTAATCCCTTGAATCTATTTGTCACTTCCACTGTATAATCATAAGGGATTTGATTGAGGTAATATCTGAATGGTCTAGTGATTTTCCCTACTTTCTTCAATTTAAGTCTTAATTTGGAAATAAGGTGTTCATGATCTGAGCCACAGTCAGCTAACAGTTTTTTGTTTTTTGTGTTTTTTTTGGCTGACTGTATAGAGCTTTTTCATCTTTGGCTGCAAAGAATATAATCAATATGGTTTTGGTATTGACCATCTGGTGATGTCCATGTGTAGAGTCTTCTCTTGTGTTGTTGGAAGAGGGTGTTTGCTATGACCAGTGCATTCTCTAGGCAAAATTCTGTTAGCCTTTGCCGGGAGTTATTAATTGCCTGTAACTTTTGGTGTGCTGCTTAGCCCAAAACAAGCCCCAGAAGCCAAAAAAAAAACAAAAAACAAAAAAAAAACAAAAAACACCACACACATGCATTAAATTTAAGAGCTGGCCATTTGAACTTCATAAGTATGAACCAAGACAGTAAAGGTGAGAGGATATGGATGGGATGCATCTGTGTCTGCTACAACTATCATCTTACAGATTCAGTCCAGGGTTTGCTTCAGCCTACTAAGATTAAAAAAAGAAATCATGTAAACACTTTTCATTGTATTGGGTTCCTCAAATCTTTTCTTAACCTTTCAAAAATAGTGTAGAATCAGCATGTTTAATGCAAGTAAATCTACATCCAGCATTGATCTTAGGTTTCCTATAGGGTTCCTATTACAAAGAAAATGCCACTGGTTCATGACCTTTGCTTATGAAAAGGCACAGTCAATTTGGACTCTTTATTATATTTTGCTCCACTAGCTTTGCTTCAAATTACTTTGCACATTTAGTCTAAAATATAGCTCTAAGGGTTTTAATTTTGGCCCTAGTCTTCTAGTCTCCTTCAAACAAATCACTATGCCTTCTTTCTCCTCATTCTTTCTCAACTTAGCCATGAGCCTCCTATTCAATTTCCATTGCCTTTAACCAAACTGTTTTCTCCCCTGACTTAACTGATTTGACCATTCCTCTTTTCTTGGCTGCACTATTTTTTCCTGAGGAATTTTTTTTACAATCTCATTATATCCTCAAGGAACAAAGTTATGGGCATGATGGCAGCAAAGAGCTTAGAGGAAGAAGAATTGGAGTGAGGGGCTGTTCAAGGAAATGCCAAGTGAGAAGGGATATGTAGGGGGGAGTATGATGCTACTGCCTTTCAAGAAGTCAAGGTAAATGATGATGCAATTGTGGATAACTTTCTGTCTTTCATAAAGCATTACTTTCACTACAATATATATAAGATCATGATCCTAAACTTTGCCTCAACAGATTTCACCAAAATAAAGCCAGATTTGCTCGTTTTTTTTTCCTCCATCCATGTGTATGTTTCTCTTCTCATGAAAAATTGTTTAATGTGTATATAGAACAAGGCTTCTCAAGGCCTACTCTCTATGTAATTTTACATCCCCATCTCCTGAAACATTCTAAGCATAATCCAAAAGGAAAATTTTTGGCCCTCTCTCAAACATGTCATGTTGTTTGATGTCCCCACACTAATGAACAGACTGCTTCACCTCTGGGATATAATATTCCTCATGTCTCCATGGTGAACTCTTAACTTTTGACACCACTATTTGTCATCATTTTATTGGCAGGGCCTTTCTTTTCATTGATGGGTAGAACAAACCAATTTCTTTTTTGTACTTCTTCTGTATCGTGTTTTCTACCTGTATTTTTACCTATACTGTAGTTTACTAAATAGTATAAATTCATTTCAGTATTAGTCTTGAGATTCCTAAGGCCCAAAACTGGGTCTTATTTTCTTTTACTTCCCAGAGCCTGGAAACATCTGTTACATAGTAAGAATGTAATAAACAGGGTTCATTTTTGAATTAACTTTTTCTTTGATTCTCTCTTAGAACTCCTTATGCTTCTATAACGTTCTACATTACAAAATTCACATAGAAGCATACATCTAAACATTTTACTTTCCTAAAAACAAAAATAAAAGTGAATATTCTACTTTTCCTAAACCTCCTTTGATTTCTTATCTTTCAAATCAAAGAAAACCTTGCCACTTAATTTTTATAAAGCAAATGCTTACCTTCTGAAAATGTTCCATAATTAGGTACATTTCTGGAAATTATACTATAACCATGGTCATTTCATCCAAATAAGTTACTATAATAGAGTAGTTGTATCTTTTTAAGTGCTTTGCATTCTATTTCAGCAATTTGGATGAAAGAAAGAATGGCATATCCAAACAGGTGCTTAGTAATATAATTAAACAAACAGGTGCTTAGTAATATAATTATCATCAACATAATCTTAATTCTCCTGTTCAAAATATTGTTTCATTATGCTGTTACTATGACTACTTACGTAGGTGAAATCATTGTGCTGCAGTAGCAGAAACACCAAAAGGCAGTTCAGACACCAACGTTCCAATTCCATACTTGCACTTTGTTGTGTATCCTGAAGTATGACTCTAAACTTCTTAGGCCTTTGAATTTCCTTACCGAAAAGATAAAATTGCTGGTATAAATAGTCTGGAAGGTTCATCATAAATGACATCTGATCCTAGGATACAATGCCTATTTCTTTGCCTTTTCTGATACCACTGATCTATGCGCTATACATATAAATTATGTGGAATAAGCAAATTTATGGAATAGGGACTGAGTATGAAAGTGAAGAAGGCTGGCTTTGTATATGCAAATGAGGAAGAAAATCACTTAGTTGTATGTCAGCAAAGTGGAAGCCTATAAGATGATGGCTTTAAATTTGGACTGAGTTTATGTTGTCACCATGGGGATGTCAGTGACATATGCCAGCAAATTTGGAAAACTCAGCAGTGGCCACAGGACTGGAAAAGGGCAGTTTTCATTCCAATGTGAAAGAAAGGCAATGCCAAAGAATACTCAAACTACCACACAATTGCACTCATCTCACATGCTAGTAAAGTAATGCTCAAAATTCTCCAAGTCAGGCTTCAACAATACATGAACCATGCACTTCCAGATGTTCAAGCTGCTTTTAGAAAAGGCAGAGGAACCAGAGATCAAATTGCCAACATCTGCTGGATCATAGAAAAAGCAAGAGAGCTCCAGAAAAACATTTATTTCTGCTTTATTGACTATGCCAAAGCCTTTGACTGTGTAGATCACAATAAACTGTGGAAAATTCTGAAAGAGATGGGAATACCAGTCCACCTGACCTGCATCTTGAGAAATCTGTATTCAGGTCAGGAAGCAACAGTTAGAACTGGACATGGAACAACAGACTGGTTCCAAATAGGAAAATGAGTACGTCAAAGCTATATTTTGTCACCCTGCTTATTTAACTTATATGCAGAGAACTGGGCTGGATGAAGCACAAGCTGGAGTCAAGATTGCTGGGAGAAATATCAATAACCTCACATATGCAGATGACACCACCATTATGGCAGAAACCAAAGAACTAAAGAGCATCTTGATGAAAGTGAAAGAGGAGAGTGAAAAAGTTGGCTTAAAATTCAACACTCAGAAAACTAAGAACATGGCATCTGTCCCATCACTTCATGGCAAATAGACAGGGAACAGTGGAAACAGTGAGAGACTTTATTTTGGGGGGCTCCAAAATGACTGCAGATGGTGACTGCAGCCATGAAATTAAAAGATGCTTGCTCCTTTGAAGGAAAGTTATGACCAACCTAGACAGCATATTCAAAAGCAGAGACATTATTTTGCCAACAAAGGTCTGTCTAGTCAAGGCTATGATTTTTCCAGTAGTCATGTATCAATGTGAGGGTTGGAGTATAAAGAAAGTTGAGTGTCAAATAATTAATGCTTTTAAACTGTGGTGTTGGAGAAGACTCTTGAGAGTCCCTTGGACTGCAAGGAAATCCAACCAGTCCATCCTAAAGGAGATCAGTCCTGAATATTCATTGGAAAGACTGCTGTTGAAGCTGAAACTCCAATACTTTGGCTACCTGATGTGAAGAACTGACTCATTTGAAAAGACTCTGATGCTGGGAAAGATTGAAGGTGGGAGGAGATGGGGATGACAGGATGAAATGGTTGGATGGCATCACCGACTCAATGGACATGAGTTTGGGTAAACTCTGGGAGTTGGTGATAGACAGGGAGGCCTGGCATGCTGTGGTCCATGGGGTCGCAAAGAGTCGGATACGACTGTTTGACTGATTTCAACTGAACTGATTGCTAGATCTATTAAAAGCTAAGGATAGGATCTAGATTCTTTTAATAATAATAATAATAAAATAAATACCAAAAAGTGGAAAAGTTAAAAGCTATCAGAAAAGAAAAAAATAGATACAGCTTCTCAAATGACCATTAACATGAAAACAAACTGAACAATAAAGAGCAACTTTTCCTTGAGTATCAAGTATCAGAAGTCATTTAATTACTTGAGCTTACTAAGATCTGTGATCATGAGTGTTTCTAACAATCCTTCAATTAAGGATGTAGCAAACAGTGGAATGCTGTGAAAGTAATGAAAAATCTAAAGGTGACAAAGAGACCGCCACACTTACTTTGTTTTACTCTAACATTAATAAAAGGGAAAACATTTTTAGATAATGATTTTTTTCCAAAGCCTTCAGTTATTTATTTCAAATTAATAAGTAGAAAGATCTTAGAAATTACATTTCAGATCTTAGTAAGAATATAAATAGGTTTAAAAACCCTTTCAATAAATTTTGACATAACATGCAAAGGAATCTGAAGACCATCCTAAAGTTGAGGATCATATGTTCTATAATTTGCCACATTTAAGATAAAAATAGGGATACCATGCAGAAAAAATGTTACTTAATTTGTGGAATATATTCTGCAAATGTTTATTAGTGGACCAGTATATATTTCAGTCATATTGAGAAAATGACAAATGTAAATCAAGTTTTGTCAGTTCTTAGGCAGATAGAAATTTATTTCATTACATCTCTCTTTAATCACAATCACAAATATTACTACAAAATGAGTTTGGATGTGCAAAGTTTATCTTTCTCTACATATAGTGTCTACTTGATAAACTATCAAGCAAATTCTTATTTGAAAAACACAGCTCAGAGCATTCTTACTGACTCATTCTATCATGGTCTCAGCTTATCCTAGGCAAATGTGAAGTTATTTTCTACATGAAATGTCAATGAAATATTTCCTAAGCAAATGCCCTTTGGATGTATTAAAGTTCAAATTTTCTATTTACATGGTGTCATAAATCTAATTAACTATTACACTGTAACACATTTTTAAAAAATTGATAAAAAGTGAATTTTAAAACTATAACAACAAGGTAAAGCAGGGACGTTTCTTCAATTTGGTACCATGAATTTAGCTGAATTGCAGTAGTTTCCTATCTGGTCTCAATGTTGGTGCCCTAGCCCCAAAACTTTTTAAATGTTTGATCAATGTCATTTTTTTTTCAAAACACAAATGCTTCTGTTCTTACTTCAGTTCAGTTCAGTTCAATAGCTCAGTCATGTCTGACTCTTTGTGACCCCATGGACTGCAGCACGCCGGGCTTCCCTGTCCATCACCAACTCCTGGAGCTTACTCAAACTCACACCCATCAAGTCGGTGATGCCATCCAACCATCTCATCTTCTGTTGTGCCCTTCTCCTCCTGCCTTTAATCTTTCCCAGCATCAGGGTCTTTTCAAATGAGTCAGTTCTTTGCATCAGGTCACCAAAGGACTGGAGTTTCAGCTTTAAACTAGTCCTTCCAATGAATATTCAGGACTAATTTCCTTTAGGATTGACTGGTTGGATCTCCTTGCAGTCCAAGGGACTCTCAAGAGTCTTCTCCAACACCACAGTTTGAAAGCATCAACTCTTCGGCACTCAGCTTTTTATAGTCCAACCCTCACATCCATACGTGACTACTGGAAAAATCATACCTTTGACTAGACAGACTTTTGTTGGCAAAAGCAATGTCTCTGCTTTTTAATATGCTGTCTAGGTTGGTCATAGATTTTCTTCCAAGGAACAAGCATCTTTTAATTTCATGGCTGCAGTCACCATCTGAAGTGATTTTCAGAGCCCCCCAAAATAAAGCCTCTCACTGTTTCCAATGTTTCCCCATCTATTTACCATGAAATGATGAGACCAGACGCCATGATCTTAGTTTTCTGAATGTTGAGTTTTAAGCAAACTTTTTATCTCTCCTCTTTCTACAAGGCTGTTAATAACATGGCCCCTTTCACCTCTGTTTCCTCCTGGACTCAGCACCAGTCACATATTTTCTTTGCTTTTATTTGAATATACAAACACAGTCCTGCCTCAATAACATTGTATTAATTTTTCCCCTGTTTATATGCTATTCCCCTAAATATTATGATAGTTTACTCTTAGCTTTCTCAGGCATCTCCAAAAACAAAACAAACAAAAAAATGCCCTTATATCCTCCTAACGCATTTTGTCCACCTTCTCTTGCTTTTGTTTTCTACACTGTATATATCTCTTGGGGCTTCCCAGGTGGTGCTAGTAGTAAAGGACCTGCCTATCAATGCAGGAGATCTAAGAGACACAGGTTTGGTTCCTGGGTTGGGAGATCCCCTGGAGGAGGGCATGGCAACCCACTTCAATATTCTTGCCTAGAGAACCCCATGGACAGAGGAGCCTGGTGGGCTATGGTCCATAGAGTCACAGAGTCGGACACAACTAAAATGACTTAGTATGTGCGCGCGTGCGCACACACACACACACACAAATATAATGTATCTTAAAATATTATTCTCTTTTCCATCCACTAGAATGTAAGCATCGTGTGGGCAGGGATTTGATCAGTTTGATTCATTACTGCTTCTCCAGCCCCTAAAATGATGTGTGGTATGTAATAGACATTCAATAAATATTTTTAAATGCATAAATGAATAGAGACATGTGTATTCATAATAAATGTATCAATAAATATTACCGTTGGCTCTTTTGCTCTCAGTCAACTTACTTGTCAACTAAACCAATCAAGAGTATTCATAATATATCTAAATTATATACCCTAAAAGTTGGTTGAGATCTGGAAAGTGTGCATGTGTTTACTCTTTGATCCTAAACATAAACTCAGGATTATCAATATATAAGCTTTTGAGAAGGTAACATAGAGTGGCAGGACTGGAGACGGCCCAGAAAAGCTGGATTTGAGAGGCCTTGGTCTTATTTTTTTCTAAGAAGAGCATATTTGGACAATTCAACTGACTTCTCTGTCTTAATTTCCTCATCTACTACATTGGACCAATATAAATAATTACTTTCTGACTTACCTCACAGGATTGTTGTAAATCTCAAGTAACCCAAGCATTTAAATATATTGTGCAAACTTTTTTGTGGGCTGTGTTCCTGATGTTTACAAGTGTAAAAAAAATACAAATCAAAAATAAGAAAAAAATCAATTCTCTTTTGGTGCAAACAGGGAAACAGGTTCCTCCCCCTTCCTTTTCTTAAAGCATTTACTTTACAATTTCTGCAATTATAAAACCTTTCTCTGCCTCTTTGAAATGTACGTAAATCTTTTCAAAAGCTAAATAAGCTTCTTGTTAGTTTTACAACCCAGTAATGTTTCCTCAGGGACCTGGGAGTCATGATTTGAAAATGTAATCATCCAGCAAAACAGTGATCCTATCTCCTAGTTTCCCTGGAGGATAGGAGGCTAAGTTTGGCTGGCATCTGGCTCTATGTTGTAAACCTAACTCCTGTCATAAAGATACAGGAAATTCGTTTTTATTTTGGATAAAGACCATTACTCAACACAAATGATCACTTCATTTACCAGGTGAATTTTGGATGAACTTTGTGCGAGAAAGGTGCGGTCAAGTCCTCTTACCTGAGGCTTCTTATTGTTTATTGTCTACTTGGGAACAAGTATACAAAGAGTTGCATCTGTTTGGATATTAATATAAAAGGGTTAGATTTCTTTCTGTCTTCGCATTCTCTTTAGATTGCCTGTGATATATATCACACTCCAGTTTAATGCTTATTCAATAATAAAACCATTTTCTTTCTCTTCTTCTACTTTTGTGGAGAGATTTTCTAGGTTGACAAAAGATTTTTGTTTCTAATAATATTTCCCCAACTTAGGTAAACAAAAAGTGGAAGTGTTAGTCACTCAGTCGTGTCCTACTCTGTGCGAACCCATGGACTGTAGCCCACCAAGCTCCTTCGCCCATGGGATTTTCCAGGGAAGAATATTGAAGTGGGTTGCCATTTCCTTCTCCAGGGGATCTTCCTGAGCCAGGGATCAAACCCAGGTCTCCTGAACTGTGGGCAGACTGTTTACAGTCTGAGCCACTAGGAAAGCCCATAGGTAAACAAAGAGTCACATGAAAGACAGAAAAAGAATTTAAAAATGAATTCAGCTGAAATTATTAACAAATTGGTAAAGGACAAGTAGAGACTTTCATCGAGAGGCTCTTTAGCTCTTCTTCGCTTTCTGCCATAAGGGTGGTGTCATCTGCATATCTGAGGTTATTGATATTTCTCCCAGCAATCTTGACTCCAGCTTGTGCTTCATCCAGACCAGTGTTTCTCATGGTGTTCTCTGCATATAAGTAAAATAAGCAGGGTGACAGTATACAGCCTTGACGTACTCCTTTCAAAATTTGGAACCAGTCTGTTGTTCCATGTCAAGTTGTTGCTTCCTGACCTGCATACAGATTTCTCAAGAGGCAGGTCAGATGATCTGGTGTAACCATCTCTTTCAGAATTTTCCGCAGTTTGTTGTGGCCCGAACAGTCAAAGCCTTTGGCATAGTCAATAAAACAGAAGTAGATGTTTTTCTGGAACTCTCTTGCTTTTTCCATGATCCAGCGGATGTTGGCAATTTGATCTCTGGTTCCTCTGCCTTTTCTAAATCCAGCTTGAACATCTGGAATTTCACGGTTCACGGTACGGTTGAAGCCTGGCTTGGAGAGTTTTGAGCATTACTTTTCTAGGATCTAAGATGAGTGTAATTATGCAGTAGTTTGAACATTCTTTGGCTTTGCTTTTGCTTGGGATTGGAATGAAAACTGACCTTTTCCAGTCCTGTGGCCACTGCTGAGTTTTCCAAATTTGCTGGCATGTTGAGTGCAGCACTTTCACAGCATCATCTTTTAGGATTTGAAATAGCTCAGCTGGAATTCCATCATATCCATTAGCTTTGTTCGTAGTGATGCTTCCTAAGGCCCACTTGACTTCGCATTCTAGGATGTCTGGCTCTAGAGTGGTGATCACACCATCATGATTATTTGGGTCATGAAGATTGTTTTTGTATAGTTCTGTGTATTCTTGCCACCTCTTCTTAATATCTTCTGCTTCTGTTAGGTCCATACCATTTCTGTCCTTTATTGTGCCCATCTTTGCTCTTAATACCTAACTTACTTTAAGGCCTCACTCCTTTCCCCTTCCCTCAAAAGACTGAAAGGAGACCTGAGACAGCAAAATACACTGTTAAGAGACTGATATCACAGCAGGGCAAAAACATTTGTAAATAACCTATATGGCAAAGGACTTGTTTATAGGATATGTAAAGAACTTCAAAACCTCATCAAAGAAAAAATAAACAACACAATAAAAATATGGGCAAAATGATTGGATACACACTAAATCAATGAAGGTATATGGATGGCAAATAAGCAGATAAAATGATGGTCACCATCCTTGACCATTAAGAAAATTAAAATTAAAATCACTATGAAATACTACCAAAGGTTTATTAGAATGGCTAAAAAAAAATCAGAGAAACTTGAACATTCATACATTGTGATATAGTTACTTTGGAAAGCAGAAACAGAAACAGTCTATACCATGTGACCCAGAAATCCCACTTCTCCCCCAAACAGAGAAAACTTATGTTCACACAAAAATCTGTATGTGGAAGTTTTTAGCAGCTTTACTCATCACAGAACTCTGGAAAGAACCCAAACTGTAGTCTGTAGTATATCCACACAGTGGAATACTCTTCAGCAATAAAGCTTAAAAAAAAATCTAACTATTGATACATGCAACAATATTGATAAATCTCAAATGCTTTTTGCTAACTGAAAAAAGTCAGATCAAAAGACCACAAACTAAATGATTCTATTTATATGACATTCTGTAAAAGGTAAAGCTATAGGAATGGCGAATAGATCAGTGGTTGCTAGGGGTTCAGAGTAGGAGAAAGAACAGACTACAAAGGAAATGCCTAAAGAAAGTTTTTGATTTGATGGAACTGTTTTGCATCATGACTTTGGTTATAGATACATGACTCTGTAAATGTGTCAAAATTAATAAAACTACACACAACAAAGTGAATTTTACTATATATAACATAAAATTATATTTAGAAGGAATAAAATATATTAATGTGATAATTTGTCATCAGTTACTAATAAATCTCAACTATGCCATGTTGAATCACATAAAAGCTCCAGGTTTTTTAAGCATAACTTAATTTTGTTTTAGTGTATCAACAATGGATCAAAGAAAAAGCGATTATTCTTGTATTTTCAAACTGAGGACAAAATGGGAAAAGAACATAGATTATTTTATGACAAAATTTTTGTCTGTTTCATCAAAAGGAGGTGGTATCATTTTTGAAATATCAGGATTGCCTCTAGACTCTCCCTGGAGAAAGGATAGTAGAGATTGAAAGGTTGGATCAGAAGGCACAGAAATAGTTCAGGATTGTGGGTATGAATTATAAAGACAGATTAGTCAGAGTTGACTAATAGAGTTAAAGAAATGATGGTACAGAGACTTGAAATAAAAAGGGACAGATTGATTCTAGTAAGCTGTTTGAGCCAGTGTAATGACTGATTAGAAAAACAAGAGGTTTATTGATCAAATTTATGAAGGGGATTATTTTATAAGCAATTCAACCAAAATGTCTTCACAAAATGGTACTTAGGATATAGAATTAACTGCCACAATGGCTTATACGAGAGCAAAAGAACTAGATAAATACGTATCTTTTACAGCAAGAGCTTAAATGAGAAAATTATTGATAGGCAATGTGTAATTATCAAAAATTAGAAATAGGGAAGTGGACATTAGAATTCAGCTCAAATCATGTTACAAATAACTCATGTGGAGATTGTAGACTATAGTTCATCAGGCATCCGCCAGGTTTATACAGCACATTTAAGGGTTTGTACAGCATCTAGTTAATCTGATAAATGTAAGCAGCCTAGTTCAAAGAGACAAAGTAAGGAAGAGGGCTGAATTATCCCTTGGAATATAAAATTTTAAAAAGGTTTTTGTTTTTGACTACTCAGGGTTGAATTGCTTTTCCTTTATGAGTAAAAAGCCAACATGCTCAAATGAAAATTCATTAATTTCAGTCAAATAATACCCACATAAAAATTAAATGCCAACCCTAAAAAGGGCATTATGATTTCCCTGTTTGTCAAATGTTTACACAAATTTTGTCTCCTTAATCTAACTGCTGCAGCTCTCTAAATATAATTTCATTTGCCCTCCTTTCTGACAACATGTAAAAGTTACTTATCAAAAAGAAACTCTCACACATTATTGATGGAATTTTAATTGGTACATATAACAGCCAAGAAGCTACCATGTTTTTTCCAAAAGAAAAAAGGAAGGAAGGAATATATTCTGCCCTCAAATACCTTCCCATTTAGTGGGGGAGTCAGTTGCAATTTTAAAAAATAAAATGATACCTTAAAAATTTGTAACAGAATTAAATTTATCTAGAGCCTAGACAAGCATGTACCTTGTTCTTTCAGGGATAATATAGCCTTGAACTTGGCAATGGACATAAAGTATACGAAAACAGTTCTAATAAGGAGAAATAAAAGAAAACTACACAGATTTTTAGTATTTTGGTGGAAAAATTCTTCCCTTGTTCCTCCTGCCACTGGCCTTCAGTTATGACTTTTTCTGGAAAAGATTCCTATTTTGTTGGACTATTTATTTAGCAAATGTCCCCTGGAGGTCTTCAATTAATCAGACTCTTTTAGACACAGGGAATACAGTGATGAGTAAGACAAACTCCTTTCCTCCACAGAGCTTTCATAACTAGTGGAAGAGTTCAATTATAAACAAATAAATACATAAATAAAACCAGATATTTTAGAAAGCTATGTGTAAAGTTTTATATAGAATTTTATATCATTTCATGTAAAATATCTCGCCAAGAGGCCAAAACAAAATCATCCTAAGAATACCAGTTCCTTCTCTCCTTCCACCCTCTTTTCTTCCCTCATTTTCTTCATTCTTCTAATCTGCTATTGGCCTTTCTTTTTCTCTTAATTTTTACTTGTTTAATTCTCTTGCTGTGTATATTTTCCACTATTCCTTTTTTCCCCTCTCTAAAAATTATATTATTCTGTTGTAATTTTTACTTTTACAGATAACTGCAAAAAAGCAGTCCTAATGCAGTGGTACCAACACTTGGAAGAGCCTTTTCACTGTGAGTTTGAATGTCAATGGCCCATCCCATTTCATACACTTATTATTAGCCTCCACTATTAAAGCTGATACTATTCTCAGTGATTAGAATCTATGTGTGGCCTAAGCAATTCTGACAGGAGCAATTCAGGACCAATGATTTTCCACCCTGACTGCCCTGGGTGTTCTCTCTCTATTCATATCTACAATTATTCTCTGGAAAAGTGGCAAGTGATTTAACTCTTCTCTTAACATCCCAGTTGTATTTCATCTTTTCTCAAATAGAGGATCCCATGGATGAGAAGAGTCCATCAAGCAGGAGGCAGGTTATAGTGGTTTCCCCTTCCATCTGCAATCATGTCACATCATGTGAGGCTGTCATATGGTAGTTTACTTATAATATGGTAGATACTAAAATCGATCTGAGTGCCATTTCTACTTCATTATGTCATGGTTTACACACCCTGTGCATTCATTCTTCACATGTATTTAAAGAGAAATCATATATAGACACTCAGATACTAACATCAGTGAAATTCAAAAGGATATATGGTTATTAATCTTCCTTGAAGTGCTTACACTTTCATACTCTAAAGGAACCTTCATGTATATGGATAGAAGTAAAAATATTGTCTTGTTAGTTTCTTTTAAAATAGTTCAAATCTTACTTTTAGGCATTTTACCAATAATCTCCACCTTGAATGATTTATAAAACATTACAAGAAAATATGGGCTTCCCTGGTGGCTCTTCTGGTAAAGAATCTGCCTGCAATGTGGGAGACCTGGGTTTGATCCCTGAGTTGGGAAGATCCCCTGGAGAAGGGAAAGGCTACCCATTCCAGTATTCTGTCCTAGAGAATTCCATGGACTGTATAGTCCATGGGGTCACAAAGAGTCGGACACGACTGAGCGACTTTCACTTCACTTCACAAGAAAATATTTCAAGGAATTTATCTGCCATCTTTTCTTCTTTCTGAAGACTGTTAGTTTCATACATTTCAAATAGTTTCATACATTAAAGGCAGAAGATTTAGAGTTAAAAATTGATTCAGGAACAAAGGTAAGGAACAAAGCCAAGGAGTGATCTACAGAAATAGAAATCTGTGCTTAATCGGTAAGATACTAGTTGGTTTCAGAAATAGCCTTTGTTTAATCCACTGCACCAATCCATAATAATCATGCATTACCCTAGTCCTCTCTAGGACTGCTCAAGACAGGAATCACCATAGCAACTCTTCTTAAATTAAAAAATACCATGTTAGTGATTTTAGAAAGGAAAAGCTATAGGTGTTGAACTCACAGCTTTTATCCTCCCCATCACTGGGGTTCTTTAAAAAGGCGAGCCATTTTACAGGTGTAAGCCTTTTCAAACATCCATATTAATGTCTAAAAAGCTTAGCTGATTAAGTGTAATTTCACAGCATTGATCTTCACTCCAAACAAAGCCCACTTTCTTCTCTCCACAATTAATATTATAATCTCTGCTTCACCTTCAATGGACCTTCACTCACCTTTCCCTGGTGTTTTTTTTTTTTTTTATAAACCCATGTCCTTATGCCTTCTAAATTTCACTTAAAATGTGTCTCCTTTTTATGGCCTCTAAGCCAGAACCTACTTAGGACATATCACTCCTATCACTTTAATGATTCATTTTCTCTCTCTTCTCTCAGTTTTCTTGCCACTTGTTCTTATGTACAGCACTTAGGTTCTTTCTTGGGACAGCTGCATGCAGTTAGTGATGTGTATGCTTATATGTTCTTGTCACTTGAGTTTAGAGACATTTTTCTATATATCCCTTGTCACTTGCTGATTGATATGGCTGGCAGATGGCATTTTTTTTTAGAAGTATCATCAACTGCACAAAATATGCTGACATTTCCAGTAGTAAATAATGTTAAGACAGTCATGGTTGAGAAAGCACAGTTCCTGCTTTAACAAAAAAAGGAAAATCATAGACTTGTAAGAAAATGATAGGGTAGACCTTAATTTAAAGTGTTCTAGAAAATGATCCCAGTACTTATAGTAAAAATTTGCAGAGAATATTGCTTTTCCCTTCATTTAAAATGTATCTGCTGTGTGCATTCCAATCACTGTCCAAGGCACTTAGAAAGTCACAGTGAATAAGAAACACAAGAATCTTGTTTTTATGAAATTCACATGCTTTCTGGTGAAAGCAAACATAAATAAGCAAACAAATATGTAAACATGATAACTGAGAAGATACAGAAATGTGCTAATAGTTGACAAGCAGCATATCCATAGGTAGTGTGTGTGTGTTTGGGGGACAGAGGTGTGTGACAGATGTTATTGATGCCCTGCCATGTATCTCTATGGACTGCCTTGAGTTCACCTGCAACTATGTTAGAACACCATCTGGAACCTCAAGCACTTGCATATTTCTGCTTCTCTGTCTGACGGCTTTTTCCGGCACTACAGCAGTAGGCTTGACTAGGCACAGCTCGGCAGTGCAGGGGGCAGGGTTTGGCTCACTCCTCAACCAGCAGGGGATGAGAGTTAGTATACAAATACCACAGCCTCCTTCTCCTCTGATGGGACAATTCTGTCATGTGTTCCACATTCTCTTAGAGTATCTCAGAAGGATTTAGGTCCGTTTTATCGCTGCAGCAACCTATTCATTTTTCTTCACTCTTCTGCCTCACTTTTACCATTCCTTCATTTGTGTTTCATAGAATCAGCTTCTACCTACATTCAAGTCCCTGTCTCAAGATTTTCTTTGGGGGAAAACAAATTAACATAGTCGGAGGGGAAAACTGAAAATTTCAATTGAGTAATTAAGAAAGGTAGTGTTAGAAATGAGAGCTAACTGACACGAATTTACTACCCAAGATGTGGGGTAAATGTGGGGAAGAGAGTTCCCAGTGAAAATAAGAACAAATGCAAAGTCCCTGAGGTGAGCAATGTTCAGTTAGCACCAAGAAGACCAGAGTTGGCTAGGGTAGGGTGAATAAGTGGTAGGCAATGACATCAAAGGGGCAAGTAAGAGACATATTTTATAGAACTGTGTAGATGATACTAAGGAGTTCAGACATACTGTAATTATAATAAGCCTTGTTTTAATCAAGGGAGTGATATAGTTTTAATTTCAAATAAATCTCTGGCTGTTTTTTTGAGAAGACATTTTATGAAGACAAGAGTTACAAACTAACAGAAAGGAATAAAGAAAACAAGTTATAAAACTATTGTACTAGACTAGGTGAGAGAAAAACCTAAGCTTCTCTTAATGAGGAAAAGTAGAAATAGAAAGAAGGTTCACACCTAACATACATTTTTAATTGAAACTAGTAGGACTCATTGATAGATTACATGGAAAGGTAGTAAAAAGAAAAGAAAGAAACCAAATTCCATTAAATATGAAAAGCCACACTGAAATGAGGATAGTCACATGTAAACTATTATGTATAGAACAGACAAATGACAAGGTCCTATTCCACAGTCCAGGGAACTATATTCAATATCCTGTGATAAACCAGAATGGAAAGAATATGAAAAAAGACATATACATATCTGAATTATTGATATTTTGTTGTATACCAGAAACTAATATAACACTGTAAATCAACTACACTTCAACTTAAAAAGAAGAAATGAAGACAAGACAGGAGACATAGACTTAGGACAGAGTAGCATCTGACAATTTAAGACAAAGGAGGCAAGAATATACAATGGAGTAAAGACAATCTCTTTAACAAGTGGTGCTGGGAAAACTGGTCAACCACTTGTAAAAGAATGAAACTAGATCACTTTCTAACACTGCACACAAAAATAAACTCAAAATGGATTAAAGATCTAAATGTAAGACCAGAAACTATAAAACTCCTAGAGGAGAACATAGGCAAAACACTCTCCGACATACATCACAGCAGGATCCTCTATGATCCACCTCCCAGAATTCTGGAAATAAAAGCAAAAATAAACAAATGGGATCTAATTAAAATTAAAAGCTTCTGCACAACAAAGGAAAATATCAGCAAGGTGAAAAGACAGCCTTCTGAATGGGAGAAAATAATAGCAAATGAAGCAACTGACAAACAACTAATCTCAAAAATATACAAGCAACTTATGCAGCTCAATTCCAGAAAAATAAACGACCCAATCAAAAAATGGGCCAAAGAACTAAATAGACATTTCTCCAAAGAAGACATACGGATGGCTAACAAACACATGAAAAGATGCTCAACATCACTCATTATCAGAGAAATGCAAATCAAAACCACAATGAGGTACCACTTCACACCAGTCAGAATGGCTGCGATCCAAAAATCTGCAAGCAATAAATGCTGGAGAGGGTGTGGAGAAAAGGGAACCCTCCTACACTGTTGGTGGGAATGCAAACTAGTACAGCCACTATGGAGAACAGTGTGGAGATCCCTTAAAAAATTGCAAATAGAACTCCCTTATGACCCAGCAATCCCACTGCTGGGCATACACACCGAGGAAACCAGAACTGAAAGAGACACATGTACCCCAATGTTCATCGCAGCACTGTTTATAATAGCCAGGACATGGAAACAACCTAGATGTCCATCAGCAGATGAATGGATAAGAAAGCTGTGGTACATATACACAATGGAGTATTACTCAGCCGTTAAAAAGAATTCATTTGATTCAGTTCTGATAAGATGGATGAAACTGGAGCCGATTATACAGAGTGAAGTAAGCCAGAAAGAAAAACACCAATACAGTATACTAACACATATATATGGAATTTAGAAAGATGGCAATGACGACCCTGTACACAAGACAGGAAAAAAGACGCAGCTGTGAATAACGGACTTTTGGACTCAGAGGGAGAGGGAGAGGGTGGGATGATATGGGAGAATGGCATTCTATCATGTATACTATCATGTAAGAATTGAATCGCTAGTCTGTCTGACGCAGGATACAGCATGCTTGGGGCTGGTGCATGGGGATGACCCACAGAGATGTTATGGGGAGGGAGGTGGGAGGGGGGTTCATGTTTGGGAACACATGTAAGAATTAAAGATTTTAAAATTAAAAAAATAAAAAACTTAAAAAATAAAAAAATAAAAATAAAATAAAAATAAAAAATAAAAACAGGAACCAGATGTGCTCCTCTGGAGAAGAAAGTAGAGAGTCCGGGGGCGGGGGGGTGGGGGGGGGACTTGAGGAAGAGCTGAAGCAACAACAAAGCAGAATGAGACTGGGAAGTTAGTAGACTAGGCAGAAGACAAGCACTATAGTTTCATGGACATGCAAAACAATATACAAGAAATATCAGGAATGTGGAAGTGGCCAACTGTGTGGAATGTTGTTGACAGTAATATTAAGAGAATAGAAATTCAACCATTTGATATGTCACCTTTCAGATAACTGATAAGAGCAGCATGAATTAGTGGGCATGGAAAATGGATTGCTGTATGCTGAAAAGATAACAGAATTTAAGGATGTTTAACTAGGGAACCGTGAACTTCCACATGTTCAAGCTGGTTTTAGAAAAGGCAGAGGAACCAGAGATCAAATTGCCAACATCCACTGGGTCATGGAAAAAGGAAGAGAGTCCCAGAAAAACATCTAATTCTGCTCTATTGACTATGCCAAAGCCTTTGACTGTGTGGATCACCACAAACTGTGGAAAATTCTGAAAGAGATGGGAATCCCAGACCACCTGACGTGCCTCTTGAGAAACCTATATGCAGGTCAGGAAGCAACAGTTAGAACTGGACATGGAACAACAGACTGGTTCCAAATAGGAAAAGGAGTACGACAAGGCTGTATATTGTCACCCTGCTTATTTAACTTCTATGCAGAGTACATCATGAGAAATGCTGGGCTGGAAGAATCACAAGCTGGAATCAAGATTGCCGGGAGAAATATCAATAACCTCAGATATGCAGATGACACCACCCTTATGGCAGAAAGTGAAGAGGAACTACAAAGCCTCTTGATGAAAGTGAAAGAGGAGAGTGAAAAAGTTGGCTTAAAGCTCAACATTGGGAAAACGAAGATCATGGCACCTGGTCCCATCACTTCATGGGAAATAGATGGGGAAACAGTGGAAACAGTGTCAGACTTTATTTTGGGGGGCTCCACAATCACTGCAGATGGTGACTGCAGCCATGAAATTAAAAGACGCTTACTCCTTAGAAGGAAAGTTATGACCAACCTAGATAGCATATTCAAGAGCAGAAACATTACTTTGTCAACAAAGGTCCATCTAGTCAAGGCTATGGTTTTCCCAGTAGTCATGTATGGATGTGAGAGTTGGACTGTGAAGAAAGCTGAGCGCTGAAGAAC
Source organism: Budorcas taxicolor (assembly GCF_023091745.1). Taxonomy (NCBI): domain Eukaryota; kingdom Metazoa; phylum Chordata; class Mammalia; order Artiodactyla; family Bovidae; genus Budorcas; species Budorcas taxicolor. The sequence goes on along the minus strand of NC_068935.1, from coordinate 116,541,232 downwards.
TGATGCTTTTGAACTGTGGTGTTGGAGAAGAACTGTGGTGTTTTTCAGCTACTTCTGAAAAACTTATTTGTTCTTTTTTATTGATAGCAAGAATTGTGTGAATTATTGGAGAGGGTTATACACATGGCAGAAATACGAATGTTATTTCTAATATGGTACTGCTGCTGCTGCTGCTAAGTCGCTTCAGTCGTGTCTGACTCTGTGCAACCCCATAGACAGCAGCCCACCAGGCTCCGCCGTCCCTGGGATTCTCCAGGCAAGAACACTGGAGTGGATGATAACAAATCTTAGAGAGAGACAGAGAAACAACTTGCATCTCATCTTATAAAATATGGATCTGTGGAAATTTAAAAAAAGAAGTGCAAAGACTGAGGGAAGACAGAAGGACAGAGCACGCTGTTAGGCAGATGCAGAAGGTGCCATTTGGTGTCCTCTTTACTATATCAGACAGGCAAGCAATACTTGGATTAGATAAATGTTAGGCCCAGTATATATGTAATAGAAAACAGAAAATCATCCAAAGGTATAGTGAGGAAAATTCACCTCAAATAATGTTTCTTACCTAATTAAGATGGCAGCACTTGACAAGAACCCAAGCATGTCATATCACAGTGGAGTGTCCACATCTAACACAGAGAAAGGACAGATACAAACATCCCCTGATTAGATATCCTACACAGACCTCACTGCCACTGTCTTACCCACAGCTGCTGGATAAATGAGTTACCAAGCCACTTCAGAGCTTAGTAAATGATAGGAACCTAGTAATAGCAATACAGTAGAAAGCAAAAGGATCCCATTTACCACACTGGAGAAATAAATACCACACTTGCTTATGATGCTCATTGTTCAAATAAACAGAAATCTAAGCTTGTGAAATATGTTCTATATGATAAAAATATTAGAAAATCAAAGGGAACAAACATTTGAAAAGTACAAAAATAAAGAGCAATCAATATATGTTATGTCATCTCAACTAATTTCAAAAATATATGGATTAAAAAAAATAAGAATAGATAACGAAATGGTGAGACAATGGAGTTACCCAGAAAGGAGACTGAATAAGATGCAGATGCAAGGATTAGGTAGCTAGTTCATAAGGAAAGTGATGAAAATATAATTTTAATGAAAAAGGTAAATCATGTAAGAATCAGCAAAGAAAAAATCATGATTCTAAAATAATGGAAAAACAATGTGGAGGGCAAATCTGAGATTCTCTTCAAAAATTACATGGAAATATTGATAAGATAAATAAAGAAGAAATGATAAATGTGCATAGAATGAAAATCCAATATACATAAAATATACGTATATAAAGCAATCAGAAGAATAAAGACAAATGTTACAAGGATATGATAGTAAATCAATTATGAATATAAATAATGATACAAAACTACAAGTCTAAAGCCAGGGATCAGCAGTCCCAGATAATGTTACTGAAAGAGGAAATAAAATATCTCTAGATATAGGCTTGTAATGTACAGTTTTTACCAACATGATGGAAATATCTCAATCCTCCAGGTAGAAAGGGAGGAAAATCAATCACTTCTAACAATCACACCTAATAGGATATTATTGTTGTTCAGTCACTAAGTTGTGTCCGACCCTTTGTAACCCCATGGACTGCAGCACCTCAGGCTTCCCTGTCCTTCACTATATCCTGGAGTTTGCTCAAACTCCTGTCCATTGAGTCAGTGATGCCATCCAACCATCTCATCCTCTGTCGTCCCCTTCTTCTGCCTTCAATCTTTCCCAGCATTAGGGTCTTTTTCAATGAGTCGGCTCTTCGTGGGTAGCATAAGTATTGGAGTTTCAGCTTCAGCATCAGTCCTCCCAATGAATATTCAGGGTTAATTTCCATTAGGATTCACCTAATAGTATGGCTCTTATCAAAAAGACAAGAGCTAGGTGGACCAGTGGTTAAGAATCTGCCTGCCAATGCAAGGGACACAGGTTTGATCCCTGCTCCAGGAAGATCCCACGTGCTGCAGAATAACTAAGCCTTTATGGACTGCGGCCTGCCAGGCTCCTCTGTCCATGAGGATTCTTCAGGCAAGAATACTGGAATGAGTTGCCATGCCCTCCTCTAAGGGATCTTCCCAACCCAGGGATCGAACTCACAACTCTTATGTCTCCTACATTGGCAGGTGGGTTCTTTACCACTAGCGCCACCTGGGAAGCCCAAACTAAGCCTGTGCCACCACAACTATTGAGCCTGTGCTCTAGAGCCCAAGAGCCACAACTACTGAAGCCTGAAAGCCTGTGCTCTGCAACAAGAGAAGCTACAACAATGAGAAGCCCTCACACCTCAATGAAGAGTAGCTCTGGCTCACTGCAACTGGAGAAAGCCATGCTCAGCAACGAAGACTCACCACAGCCAAAAAATAAAATAAATAAATATTAAAAAATATTTTTTTAAAGAACAAGAGATAAATACTGACAAGGATGTGGAGAACAGCTATAAACCTCTGGGCACTGTTATGGGAATGTAAATTGGTCCAGCCACTACAGAAAACAGTATGGAAGTTTCTCAAAACATTAAAAATAAAACTACCATTTGATCTGGCAATACCACTTCTGGATATACATTCAAAAGATATGAAATCTGGATCTCAAAGAGATATCTACTCTCCTCATTGCAGCATTATTTACAATAGCCGAAACATGGAAACAACCTAACTGCCTGTCAGCATATGAACGGATAAAGAAAATGTGGTATTTACACACAATGGAATGTTGTTCAGCTGTTAAAATAAAAGGAAATCTTGTTATTTATGACAACATACATGAACCTGGACAACATTATGCCGAGTGAAATATGCCAGACAGAAAAGGACTAATACTACATAGACTTTTCTGTGTGGAATCTAAAGTAGTCAGATTCATTGAGGCTAAGAGTAGAATGGTGGTTGCCCATGGTAGGGTGGAGGAGGAAATGGGGAAATATTGGTCAAAGTGTACAATGTGTTAGTTATGCAAGATGAGTAAGTTCTGGAAACTTAATAAACAACATGGTTACTGTAGTTAACAATACTGTATTGTATACTTCAAATTTGCTAAGAGAGTAGATCCTAAGTGTTCTAACCACACACACACACACAGAGAAAGAAATGTTAACTATATGAAGTGATGAATATGTTGATTGGCTGATTTAGCAACGTGTACATGTATCAAAACATCATATTTTACAGATTCACAGATATAAAGATCAGACTTGTGGTTGCCAAGAGGTCGGGGAGGGAGAGGGATTGGCTGGGAATTTGGGGTTGATAGATGCAAACTATTACATTTAGAATGGATAAACAACAAAGTCCTACTGTACAGCACAGGGAACTATATCCAATCTCCTGGGATAAACCATAGAGGAAAATAACGTAAAAAAAATACAAACATCTCAGATGTCTTTCTTCACAACTATAAGAATAGATGAGTAGAAAAATCAAGTGATTTTTATCAAAATGGGATCATATAACTGCTATTTTAACCAAAATTGTTTCCTTTAATGATACTTGAATTTCATAGAGGAAAAAAACCTAAAAACTAGAGGAGTTACTGTACTTTAAATAAATCTTTCTCATGGGAAATATTGTGGCATAAAAGATCTTCAAAGGTCAAAAAAGAGACAAAAATACATAAATGAAATAAAGATTATGATGTTTTAACCCATCATGTTTTAACCTTAAGTATACAATTTCTATTTGTCAATTATTCCTCAGTAAAGCTGAAAACATTTTTAAACAACTTAAAGAAAAAACCTTACTGATCTGCTCTCTATTTTAAACTAAAGGGAAGAAATCAAAGAAACAGTATATACAGTTTGGGATGAAAATGAATCCCATCCCTCAAAGATGTTTTGTTCATATATGAAGTGTCACATGTTCAGGAAATTAGGAAACAGGTCACTCAACTCTGAAGGAGTATCTGGAGATGAATCAAAGAAACTCAAGAACAAGGGAGACATGAACTGGTAGAAATTATTAAAGCCATTTAGCAAAAAATTTAATTTTAAATAATTGTCATAAATGTTATTACAAAGAGAAATCAGAAGCGTTCTAGGTCTTAAGTTAGTAAGAAAAACAGAAACCAAAATAATGTTTAAAAATTAGGATAAAATGTTGTCATAAATGTTATTACAAAGAGAAATCAGAAGCGTTCTAGGTCTTAAGTTAGTAAGAAAAACAGAAACCAAAATAATGTTTAAAAATTAGGATAAAATGTTGAGTCTGAAAGTCTAGATTTTACCACCAACATTTACAGAAAATGGATCAATTTCTTTTCATGTATGGGATGGAAAACATCAGAAGGTCCAGTTTAACTCCTAGAATTGTCAAATAAAGGAATATTAACTCAAAATTTGTTGGCAGTTATATAAGACTACAAGAGTATTTTTCTTAATTGAGGAATTACTAAAGTAATTAAGTAATTTAAGTAAATTGCAAAATGAAATCTTAATTTCTGTAGATTTTCATACATTTATATATGTAACCACCATCCACATCAAGTTAGAGAACCTCTTCAGCATCCAAAAAGTCTCTCTTGTGCCCCTGCCTAGCCAATATTGCCCCCTACAATGATAAATACTATTCTATTCTCTATCACTACAGAATGTTTGCCTTTTTAACTTCATATGAATGGAATCATACAGTGTGTACTGTTTTGTGCCTGACTTCTTTCTCTCAAGGTTATGTCTTTGAAATGTGTGTACTGTTTTGTGCCTGACTTCTTTCTCTCAAGGTTTTGTCTTTGAAATTAATCACATTGTTCCACCTATTGGTAGTCTGCCTTTTCTTTGTTGTAGTGTTCCATTGCATAAGCTTCCCTGATAGCTCAGTTGGTAAAGAATGCAGGAGACCCTGGTTCAATTCCTAGGTCAGGAATATCCCCTGGAGAAGGGATAGGCTACCCACTCCAACATCCTTGGGCTTCCCTTGTGGCTCAGCTGGTAAAGAATCCGTCTGCAATATGGGAGACCTGGATTTGATCCCTGGGTTAGGAAGATCCCTTCTGGCCTGGAGAATTCCATGGACTGTATAGTCCATGGGGTCTCAAAGAGTCGGACATGACTGAACGACTTTCACTTTTCCATTGCATAAATATATCATAATTTATTTATGATATAAACAATTTAACTTGATAGCATCTAGATTGTTTTCAGCTTTCAACTATTATGAATAAAACTTCTGTGATCATTGTCATATATGCCTTGTACATGCATGAACACTTGTTTCTATTGGGTATATATGCAGGAATAAAATAGGCTGATTAAGTTGTTGCATAGCATAAGTAAATAATTTTACATATTTCCCACAAAACCACTGTGCAAATTTACATCATCACTAGCAATGTAAGTGCCCTAAAATTCCATATCTTGATAATGTCAAACATTTCAGTCATCCTATTACCAATAGAAAAATTAAGTCTTGCCTTCTAAGTGGCAGAGAAAAGAAAAAGCATGTAGCAACTTAGTCCAGAAAAATAACAAAAGGAGAAATAAACAAAAATACTATAAAGTAAAATGAGAATAGTAAAATACCTAACACAGCATGTCTTTCAATATTATACTACCTTGTTAAGCCCTGTGTTAAATACACCAGACACTTCCACTCCTGTTTTGAAATGCCTCTATAGAATATGTATTGATGGCTCATCTCTTTTTAAGGTTAACTACCAAGTATATATGGATTTAGTGTCTAGATGTACAAGAAACATATTTTTAATTGCCACACCAGTAAGTAAGTAAATAAACAAACCAAAATCCAGCAAGTGAAGATTCTCTGAAAGTGGACTTCAGAAAATAGCATGAATACACAACTATAGGAGTGGTTAAGAAGATCAAACCCTGCTACTAAATTCACACAAAGTGGAACAGCTGCTGCAATGAAACCAAGCAGTAGGCACTGGGAATTTCAGAGCTCTTGATTCTGGTTCTTTCTGCTCAGTGTCATCAGCTGTAACAACTGATTAATGTGAAAGAAGATCAGTGACTTTCTCTTCAGTAAACTGTTAAGCTATCATAAACTCAAGGCTGCTAACATTTGCATAGGTATAGCTAAGATAATTTTAAAATGTAATAGAAAAACTAGTTAGCTGCATGCTGAGGATGTGAATAGCTGATTACAATTCCAAATCTAAATTTAATTGCAACCAGTATTTTCCAGGTTCCCATCCATTACTACGAATATTTGAAAATTTATATCTGGTAGTAAATAGTATTTCTGTATACTATTTCCATATCAAAGTTAAATAATTTTGAACTTGAAGAGATTTTAAACCATGAGTCATCATAATCTATACATCTTAGATAAAATTACATACATTTCTACTCTCTGCCAAAAACAGTATTTGTTTTTGCTTTTCTTAACCCTAAAAACATTAAAAAATATTTGTGCTTCCTATTCAGATTTTTAAAAAAATAGCTTATGTGGCCAACGATATGGCCATATGATTAAGCATATTTTTTAAATGCTGGAGAACGTTCAGAAAGATTTCATCTGCTTAATTAATTCCCCTAATGCACTTAATACCAGTCACTACAAGCTTGTTGCCTTTTTCTATAAAAAGAAAACTTATGAAACAGGAAAACACTTACCATTGCATAAATATGTAAAGTGATATTCAGTGCCAAAACCATCATTACCTTGGAAAATGCCATGAACCCTTGCTTCCTATTGTGGCAACTTATAAATATCTCAGCTAATTTTTAATGTATTCCTTCTGTATCTGCAATGCATTACCTTTGTTTAATCTTCAGCAGTAATATCTAATGCACACAGTGAAACTGAATGGGATTTCCTTTTGTCACTGACAGTAACAGATAGTTCTTGATAATTATGATCCATGTGTAGCTCCTTCTTTCATTAGAGGAGACGAGCATACAATGCCAAATCAACTGCTGGAGCAGATCTGTCATCAATCTCAAACCACTTGCCAATGTCGTGAATGTGCATATCTCCACAGAGTAATATATCTGTGTCATCTCATTGTCATATATCCTGAATTATTTAGAAAAGCAAGGTAGAAGGGAAAAAAACAAATATGAGTGTTTTTCTGCTTTATATGAAATGTGAGATAAATGGCCACTTACTGAGTCTGTATTTTCTTGTGTCTGTGTATTTGTGTTCATACAGGCACAAGTTAAGGTGGGGGAAGAGGTATGTTTACTAGTTTGTCCATTTAATGTATTTATTACATGCTATAATATTCCATCTATAACTTAACCACCAAAAAACAAGGATAAAAAATTAGAAAGGGGAATTTATTTTTCCATTTCCCTTAGTCAACGTTAAAAGGCCCACTTCCCCTGAAAATAAGCCAATGATCAGAGCTACATTTTTTAAGATACACAGTCAAGATGATATAAAATAGGCAGAACACTGAGGGATATCGAGGTGAGTTCGTATCATGGATGAAGATTATGGCCACTACCAAATAGCAAAAATATATAGTTATGTGTTTGCTTAGTAGGATCTATCAATGAGAAATGGTAGGGCAAGTACCCAAATTACATAAATATCAATAGATAATGTGACAGTTCCAGAAAAAAACATCTATTTCTGCTTTATTGACTATGCCAAAGCCTTTGACTGCGTGGATCACCACAAACTGTGGAAAATTCCTAAAGAGATGGGAATACCAAACCACTTGACCTGCCTCTTGAGAGATCTGTATGCAGGTCAGGAAGCAACAGTTTGAACTGAACATGGAACAACAGACTGGTTCCAAATAGGAAAAGGAGTATATCAAGGCTGTATATTGTCACTTTGCTTATTTAACTTATATGCAGAGTACATCATGAGAAACACTGGGCTGGAAGAAGCACAAGCTGGAATCAAGATTGCCAGGAGAAATATCAATAACCTTAGATATGCAGATGACACCACCCTTATGGCAGAAAGTGAAGAAGAACTAAAGAGCCTCTTGATGAAAGTGAAAAAGGAGAGTGAAAAAGTTGGCTTAAAATTCAACACTCAGAAAACTAAGATCATGGCATCCGGTCCCATCACTTTATGGAAAATAGATGGGAAAACAGTGGAAACAGTGACAGACTTTATTTTGGGGGGCTCCACAATCACTGCAGATGGTGATTGCAGCCATGAAATTAAAAGACGCTTACTCCTTGCAAGAAAAGTTATGACCAACCTAGATGGCATATTAAAAAGCAGAGACATTGCTTTGCTGACAAAGGTCAGTCTAATCAAGGCTATGATTTTTCCAGTATTCATATATGGATGTGAGGTTTGGACTATAAAGAAAGCTGAGTGCTGAAGAGTTGATGCTTTTGAACTGTGCTGGAAAAGACTCTTGAGAGTCCCTTGAACTGCAAGGAGATCCAACCAGTCCATCCTAAAGGAAATCAGTCCTGAATATTCATTGGAAGGACAGAGGCTGAAGCTGAAACTCCAGTATTTGGCCACCTGATGTGAAGAACTGACTTATTTGAAAAGACCCTGATGCTGGGAAAGATTGAAGGTGGGAGGAGAAGGGGACCACAGAGGATGAGATGGTTGGATGGCATCACAGACTCAATGAACATGAGTTTGAGTAAACTCCGGGAGTTGGTGGTGGACACAGAGGCCTGGTGTGCTGCAGTCCATGGGGTCGCAAAGAGTTGGACATGACTGAGCAACTGAACTGAATGTTTTATAATACAGAAAATTGTATTTGGCTCATTATTGACATCTTGGTGTAAAGGCAGAGTGTGATTGCAGTAGACCCTTGATATTAGCAATCAAGATCTAAAGTTAATGCTGATCTTAAAACCATGTAATTTTAGAGAGAAAATCTAAGGGCCCAGGCAGAATCCAAGATCTTATTTATTTTTGCTCCCCAGCAAATATTATATATCATGCTTCTAACATACTCCTGACCTTGCATTTTAAATAGTTAACTTCCTCTAGCACCAACTGTATTTTATTTGTATTCTTAACTTTCAAGTCTCAAATTATTCCCCCAAATGTAGTGGATGGTCAATAAACATATGTTGAATGATTGAATGTGCTGAGAAATTACAGACATGTGACAGGCAATAAGGAAGACAATCAACCACCACCACCAATGTTAATGCTAGAAGAAAATTTGCAATTATCTGAGAAGGAATAAAAAATATTCAATTTTCCAGTCACTGTTGTGGTTCTGATATTAAGGCCAGATGGCTTTTAATAAGCAGAGTCTTCAATATGACCTCTTTTTGTTTCTTGACTTTGTAGATAATTGAGTTGAATACCAAAGATACACCGTAAGGCAGTTGATATTTCTTAATAAAAATAATATTGGCTGTACAGCCCAAGATGAAAACAAAGTGGAACATAGTCACTTAGAAATATCAGATGTTTTACAACAAAGATACCTCTGTGATAAGATTTTATCTACTCTCTTTCTTCCAGAATATTGTATGTTATTACCATTCTGAATGGGCTTCCCAGGTAGCTAAGTGGGTAAAGAATTCGCCTGCAATGCAGGAGATGCAGTGAAACAGTTTCAATTCCTGGGTCGGGAAGATCCCCTGGAGGAGAGCATGGCAACCCATCCAGTATTCTTGCCTGGAGAATCCCATAGACAGAGGAGCCTGTAGGGCTATAGTCCATGGGGTTGCAAAGAGTCAGACACGGCTGAAGCGACTTAGCATGCACACATACACCATTTTGAAGAAAAGATTAAGGAACTGTAAGAAGGCTTAGGATTATTAACACTTTGGTAATCACAAATATATATATATGCCTTTCTCTCTAAGTCGTTTTAAAAAGGACCTTACCTGATTCTCACATGGCACGTCCATGAAATTTCATAAACTTCATTGTATGGACCAAGTGGTCTTGATTTTAATTAACTTTCTCTCAGTAATCATTGACAAATGTTACTTAGTAGTCTTTAACGGCACGTCACACACTCAGATACACTGAATTAGAGCCCAAGAATCACTGTCTACTCATTGTCTACTCACATACTTTCCTCCCCTTCCGTCCTCTGATTCCTGAGGAATTGAACTACCCTAAGTCCAACCAGTCCATTCTGAAGGAGATCAGCCCTGGGATTTCTTTGGAAGGAATGATGCTAAAGCTGAAACTCCAGTACTCTGGCCACCTCATGCGAAGAGTTGACTCATTGGAAAAGACTCTGACGCTGGGAGGGATTGAGGGAAGGAGGAGAAGGGGACGACAGAGGATGAGATGGCTGGATGGCATCACTAACTCGATGGACATGAGTCTGAGTGAACTCCGGGAGTTGGTGATGGACAGGGAGGCATGGCGTGCTGCGATTCATGGAGTCACAAAGAGTCAGACACAACTGAGCGACTGAACTGAACTGAAATATGAATAACATGCTTTAATTTCAAATACTTTGCATACAGAAATGCTGAAAGGTATCTCTTACTCTCAAATAATGGATACTAAAAAGCAACCTTCTAAGTGCCAGTCTATTGGCAGCTTAAAATACCAGCTTATTAGCTCACAGTTCTGTATAGGTCAGAATTTGAGCTAGCATGAATGGATTCCCAGCTCATAATCTCACAAGACTGAAATCAAGATGTCAGCACTCTCATCTGGAACTTGGGATCCTTTTCCAGGTTTATTCAGGTTGTTAGCAGAATTTACTGACTTGTGATTGTAGGACTCAGGTCCCCATTTCCTCACTAGCTATCATCTGGGATCACTCTCAGTTCCTAGAGGCATCCCACATTCTTTGCCATGTAGCTTCCTTCATCTTCAATGTCAGTAACAGAGAACTTCCCTCTCATTGAATTCCTCACACTTCCAACCTCTTGCATTAGGAAGAGTTCAAGATCTTTCATGGACTCATCTGATTAGGTCTGAAGCACCCAAGATAATTTCCCTATTTTAACATCAACTAATTTGAGATCATAATGGCAACTGCAAAATCCCTTTTGTCAAGAAATTTAACATAATCATGGCAATATTATCTCATTATATTCACAGGTTCCACACACACTCAAGGGCAGAGGATTTCACAGGAGTGGGCAAAGAACATTGAGAGACACTTTAGCATCCTTCCTATCACAACCATCTTATACTTCTAAGTCGAAAGTGTTAGAAAGCTTACAAAGACTGAAATACTTTGCTGTTTATCTTTGCATAGTGCTGTAAAGTACACTGAGTTGGCAGCCCTACTTCACAGATATGAAGATGAGAATTACTGGGACTGTACTGCCATAGTGTCTCATGAGGCTGTTATCAGCTTTCTTTCACAACCAGAATATCAACTTTTAGCATGAGAGAAATGCCATACATAGAATTTGCATAAGCCTTAACAGTATACTCAGTTCAGTCACTCAGTCGTGTCCAGTTCTTTGTGACCCCATGGACTTCAGCATGCCAGGCCTCCCTGTCCATCACCAACTCCTGGAGCTTACTCAAAGTCAAGTCCATTGACTCGGTGATGCCATCCAACCATCTCATCCTCTGTTGTCCCCTTCTCCTGCCTTCAATCTTTCCCAGCGTCACGGTCTTTTCAAATGAGTCAGTTCTTTGCATCAGGTGGCCAAAGGATTAGAGTTTCAGCTTCAGCCTCAGTCTTTCCAATGAATATTCAGGACTGATTTCCTTTAGGATTGACTAGTTTGAACTCCTTGCAGTCCAAGGGACTCTCAAGGGTCTTCTTCAGCACCATAGTTAAAAAGCATCAATTCTTCAGTGCTCAGCTTTCTTTATAGACCAACCCTCACATCCATACATGACTATGGAAAAAACAAGAGCTTTGACTAGACAGACCTTTGTTAGCAAAGTAATGTCTCTGCTTTTGAATATGCTCTCTAGGTTGGCAATAGCTTTTCTTCCAAGGAACAAGCATCTTTTAATTTCATGGCTGCAGTCACCATCAACAGTCATTTTGGAGCCCAAGAAAATAAAGTCTCTCACTGTTCCCCATCTATTTGCCATGAAATGATGAGACCAGATGCCATGATCTTAGTTTTCTGAATGTTGAGTTTTAAGCCAACTTTTTCACTCTTCTCTTTCACTTTCATCAAGAGGCTCTTTAGTTCTTTCTTCACTTTCTGCCATAAGGGTGGTATCATCTGCATATCTGAGGTTATTAATATTTCTCCCAGCAATCTTGATTCCAGCTTGTGCTTCATCCTGCCCACCATTTAGCATGATGAACTTTTCATAGAAGTTAAATAAGCAGGGTGACAATACACAGCCTTGACGTATTCCTTTCCTGATTTGGAACTAGTCTGCTGTTCCATGTCCAGTTCTAACTAGTGCTTCTTTACCTGCATACAGATTTCTAAGAAGGCAGGTCAGGTGGTCTGGTATTCCCATCTCTTTCAGAATTTTCCACAGTTTGTGGTGATCCACACAGTCAAAGGCTTTGGCATAGTCAATAAAGCAGAAATAGATGCTTTTCTGGAACTCTCTTGCTTTTTCCATGATCCAATGGATGATGGCAATTTGATCTCTGGTTCCTCTGCCTTTTCTAAATCCAGCTTGAACATCTGGAAGTTCCTGGTTCATGTACTGTCGAAGCCTGGCTTGGAGAATTTTGAGTATTACTTTGCTAGCATGTGAGATGACTGCAATTGTGCGGTAGTTTGAACATTTTTTTGCAGTAGCTTTCTTTGGGATTGGGATGAAAACTGACCTTTTCCAGTCCTGTGGCTACTGCTGAGTTTTCCAAATTTGCTGGCATATTGAGTGTAGTATACTAAGTACATTCAAATATACTTGTTTCATGTCCTCTTTACAGCAATCATGTTGGTTCCATTTAAAAACAAGGCACTGAGAGCCAATGATGTCACACAATGTCAAAGACAAGTAAAATGGGGACATGAATGTACAACATTCTTTATAGAAAGCCACATTCCCCTGCTTTCTATTCCTCATAGCCAAATTGGTACCATAGAGAGGATTCAGTATATTATCCAGGACAATTTAGAAGAAAATATAGTAAAACTGAATATTTTCTATGGTTCCTGAGTAGTACATTCCTTCATTCCAACACCCCAGGATCAAAGTATGCTTTATTATTTTAATTTTACTTTTCATTTTCTCTATGATCCATGCCCTCAAATTAGAACTTCAGGAAACTCTTAAAATTCAAAGAATTGTAAGTGACTGAAACATGTAAGGGATGATCTTTCCCAGTTTGTATGTCTTTAGACTGGATCCCAGACTTAAAGGTTAGCTTTAGATATTAGATACTGAATGAGAAAATTGCATTTGTGTGTGTTCATGCATGCACACACAGATACTTTAGGTGGAGAGGAATGTTGAGGAAAGCCAAATGCCTGAAATCACATCCCAGACCTGCCTGCTCTGCTTATGTTAAGGCTAACCTGGGTTTGGGCTATTCAAAAAAGTTAAGACTCTATTAACTATCCTGTAAAATTTCCAAAGATGAAGGAAATGTTCTTTGTCTGCTCCAGTACCCACTAGCCCCATGTGGCTATTGAGCACTTCAATGTGGCTAGTGTGACTAAAGAACTGAATTTTTTGAACTTATTTAATTTTAATTAGGTGGCGCTAGTGGTAAAGAACCTGCCTGCCAATGCAGGAGACCTAAGAGATGTAAGTTTGATCCCTGGGTCAGGAAGATCTGCTAGAGGAGGGCATGGCAACCCAATCCAGTATTCTTGCAGGAGAAGTCCATGGACAGAGGAGCCTGGAGGGCTACCGTCCATGGGGTCACAAAGAGACAAGACTGAAGTGACTTAGCATACACACAAGTCAGACACCACTGAAGTGACTTAGCACACACAGAGGTACCTAGTGTTTACTGTATTGAACAGTGAAGCTCTAGGTCCAAAGGTCAGTTAACAAACACCAGTTAAAGACAGAGCCTTTTAAAGATATTTATGGCCCATGAGCCACAACTACTGATACCACGTGCTGCAACTACTGAAGCCCATGTGCCTAGAGCCTTGTGCTTAGCAACAAGAGAAGCCACCACAATGAGAAGCCTGTACACCACATCGAGAGGGTATTCCCCCTCCTCACCATTCACTGCAACTAGAGAAAGCCTGCACCCAGCAACAGCCAAATATAAATAAATAAAAAATAAATAAAGATAATTATGTTTGCATATTTATAATCTTTTCTTGAATGCAAAGTATTCTAAGTGATTATAGATGATCAATGAAATATCTTAGTTTGCAAATCTAAAAAGCTTACATATATTCTAGACCAATGATTCTTATGGTCACCAGATCAGCAGCAGGAGCAGCATCTAGGAACTTGTTAGAAATGTAAATTATCAAGCCCTTCTCCAAAATCTGATAAACAAAGGTTGGGGTCCAACAATCTGCATTTCATAAGACCTCCAGCTGATTCTAATGCACTTTTGAAAATCTCTGTTGTGGAGCAATAACAGTGTACCAAATAACTAATTAATTAGCACAGTAAGTTATTTTCTGTATTAGATACTTTAGTAAATAATTATGTAACACTTCAAAAAATTATTTCAGATATCAATGGCAATGGCATGTATTTATTTTATGATTCTGTTTTTAAAAAATGAAAAAGCCGAGGAGGCACATCATCTTCTCAGGCTGATGGATGACTTCTTCTACTGGCATATTTCCTGGGTTTCTAACAGCTGTCCCAGTGAGAAGAGCTCCTGTCAGATATTTTGTCAAACAAAATGCTGCAGCAGCTTTGAGACTCCTGCCAACGAGGGTCTTTAAGGTGCATTGCAGCTTTGGGGGTAGAATAAAGGTCTCTATGGAATCATTTGGTTTTAAGCCAAATGTGTCTGAAACTATTCAATATCAGAGAAACTACGTGAAAAGTGAAAATTTTCAATTAATCAGTCATTTTTACGCCTAGCACACTGATAAAAGCAGTATTCTTTTCATTCTTTCTTTCCATTTTAGTCTTTCATTTTTCCCTTCAGTAAACCGAAATGAGCCATGGTTTAAAGATCAACAACTTCTAATTTGTAAATGGCTAGCATTTCATTACAAAGCAAAGTTCAAATTTCATTTTGCCACTAAGAAGAATCCCATCTCATTTTTCATTGAAAGTGGTCTTTGCTATTTCAATTTTCTTTATATTTTAATGAATCACCTTTCACTAAATGCCAGAGAGTTAAGGTAGACAAAATATGGGATTAAAATCAGGCTGATGGGGATATGAAATCCAAGAAGCATAACGCCTGTGTGCCTTTGAACAAGCTATTTAATTACCCTGAGCCTCAGTTTCCTCATCTACAGAAATGGAACCAATAACACAATTTAAAGAATGATTTTGTGAATTAAAATAGTAATAAATGTGAAAGTACCTAACTTACATTAGTTTTAAAATGTTACCAAAGCAGGGCCACAGGAAAGAATACATTCTTATGATTAAAATGGGTATTTCCTCTGAAAGAAGCCAACATATTTTAATATTATTATTATGTGGAATATGTTATTTTAGTCTTTTGATAGTTTTTTCATTAAAAAACAATTAAAATAATATATCCCATTTCTCTTTTTAACTGAAGGTTTTTATTACTTTCAAACATTTCTTTTCAGATAATTACATTCCTGATGAAGATACTTAGTTTCAATTTCATTTGATCCTTAGTGCCTGCTTTAGTGCTTGATGGCTTATTAATCTATATTTTTATAAGCTTACAAATTAAATCATTGATAACATACTTCTTTTTATCCTATTTTAGTGTGTTTTTTTCCTAGTTTTCTGTTTTACTGAGGTATAGTTATCAAATAAAAACTGTATATATTTATGGTGCACAACTTGATGCTTTGTATATATTATGAAATGATCACCACAATCAAACTAATTAACATATCCATAACCGCACATAGTCACCATGTTCTTTCTTTTTTTCTTTTTTGTTTGTGGTGAGAACCCTTAAGATCTACCTTCTTGGCAAATTTTGAGTGTGCCATACAGCATTGTTAACTATAGCCATCATGTTGTATATTGTATATTTGATCTCCAGTACATATTCATCTTGCATAACTGAAACTTTGTACCCTTTGTCCAACATCTTCCCATTTCCCCCTCCCTCCTGCCCATGGCAACCACTATCCTACTTTTGATTCTGAGTCTTAATATGTTACATTACACATTTAAATGACATCATGCAACATTTATTTTTCTGTGTCTGATTTATTTCACTTAGTATAATGTCTTCCATGATTTCAAACCTAAAGAAAAGTTGCAAGAAAACGCCATTATGGGGACTTCTCTTGTGGTCCAGGGGTTAAGAATCTGCCTTGCAATGCAGGGGCTCACAGGTTCGATCCCTGGCTGGGGAACTAAGATCCCACATGCTGTGGAACAGCTAAACCCATGTCACAACTAGAGTCCGTGTACCACAAAGGAAGATCCTGTGTGCTACAACTAAGACTCAAACCAACCAAATAAACAAATTAAAAAAAAAAAAAGAAAAAAAAAAAGAAAATGCCATTATGGCCTTCATCAGATTCTTTAATTGTTTATATTTGCATTTTATCCCATTTGCTCTATCAGTCTCTCCTTTCATATGCACTCTCCACCTACCTGCCCCCCCCTACACACACACCCTTCAGTGTGTATTAACCAAAACACAGGAAATTTAGCATTAATATGACATTATTTAAACATCAGCTCATATTCAGGTCTAGTCAGTTTTTGCAATAATCTCCTTTATATCTATTCCCTTTTATTGCCAGTCCAAGATCCAATCCAAAGCCATCTCTGCATTTATTTGTCATGTCTCCTTAGTCTTCTTTCATTCTAAGAAATTTCCTCAGCATTTCTTTGTCTGTTTCTTGATCTTGACAGTTTTCAAACATACAAGCATTGTTTACAGTGCTTATCTATTGTTTCTTCATAATTAGATTCTATTTGTATGTTTTTGGCAAGAATAGAAAATTACTTCTAATCATTCTTAATTACATCCTATAAAAAGTTACTTTACAAGCATACAAAAAAAAGATATGAAATTTATTAAGACTATTTACTCTAGATACAAATCACATAATTGATGACCCAATGTTATCAGAAATAGTTTAATATGGTGGAAAGAACACAAATTCTGAAGTCAAATTGTCTGGGCTCCACAATTTTCTAACTGTATAGACTTGACATTAAATCTCTGTACCTTGTTTGAGTTCCACACTTACAAAGAAGGATGTTAGTAGCATGTACCTCATTTGTTTAGCGTGATGATTTCTATGCAAATCACTGGAAATGGTGACTGGTATATACTGAGGCTAAATAAGTACTTCTGATCATTGGTGCAATTAATAACATATATACTTAAATACATGGTTAGTCTTTTTATTTTTATTTGTACCCAAATCTTGCCATGTATACTACACCAAAGATGGTACAGTGGTAAAGAATCCACCAGCCAAGCAGGAGATGCAGGTTTGATTCCTGGGTTGGGAAGGTCCCCTGGAGAAGGAAATGGCAACCCACCCCAGTATTCATGCCTGGATAATTTCATGGACAGAGGACTGTGGTGGGCTACAGTCCACGAGGTCTCAAGAGTAGGACAAAACTGAGCAACTGAACATGAATGCAGGCACTTGCCCTGTATACACGTTGATTTTGTAAAATATTCTTTAATTCCTGCTTGCAACAGAGAAGTATCATTTTAAAGGCTCAAAATATAATTAAATTACAGAGAAATAAATACATATGGAAACATTTTCAAATCTAAAGTGATACATTTTTCTTTTGAATATTTGTATTTTGTTCTTCTTTCTACTTAGGAAAATAAATTAGCATTCTTCTGCTTCCTTAATGCATTTTTATAAAAATACCAACCATAACTTATCTCAAAACTGTTGATGATAGTATTAACTTACTACTGTTGATAACTTCTAACTATATGGTGAAATATTATCATTACACCTCACTCACAGTGCTCTAGCTGATTTTTGCTTCTTTGACGACACATTCTAACTAAACTAAACTCATTTTCTCAAGTAACATTTAGAGTCACTGGTGACCTTGATGGATTCAAATGAGATGAATTCCTTATATTTTGAAAGACAGTTTTATGTGAATGTTATTCACTAGTGTTTTGAAATATGAAAATCTCCTCATCTGTATTGCAGAAATGGAATAACTTAGGAAAGATTTGCTAAAGAATTCCCTGATGATAGATAATTACTAGAATATATACTTCAACCTGGTCAATAGCAAGGGAAATTAAAATAGCGTTATGTGTCTTTAGCATGTGGTAGGATATAGTTAAAAAGCCAGGAATCATGAATTTGCATGAATGCTAACCGTGACCCAGTATAGGAATATGATCTGTTGCTTTAAATAGATGTGTGCACATCAAAATTGTGAGCTCTAGTTGAGAATTAAAATATTTTATTGATTTTTATTGTGCCTGTCAAACAGAATAAAATTTTAGCATTCAAAAAGACTTAAAGACCATCTGTTGTAATCCCCAAAAATTTTGATGAAGAAACTTGTATCTAAAGAGGTTAAAAAGCACAGATAAATGGCATACATTCTAGAATTATAATGCAGAAGTTTCCCTTCTTCAGCTTCCAATTTAATTCCAATTAAACTAAAACAAATTTATTAATTTTCCAAATTATTTTAGGCATAAAGGATCCGCTGATTAAAAGCACTTGGTATCTGCTGTGGATTAAATTGTGCCTCTCCA
The DNA here is from genome assembly GCF_023091745.1 of Budorcas taxicolor. Classification (NCBI taxonomy): domain Eukaryota; kingdom Metazoa; phylum Chordata; class Mammalia; order Artiodactyla; family Bovidae; genus Budorcas; species Budorcas taxicolor. The sequence goes on along the minus strand of NC_068935.1, from coordinate 116,522,659 downwards.
AAATTCATATGTTGAAATCCTTAATTCCCAATGTCATTGTATTTGGAAATGGGGTCTTTTAGGAGGTCAGTTCAGTTCAATTCAGTTCAGTCACTCAGTCGTGCCTGACTCTTTGCGACCCCATGAATCACAGCACGCCAGGCCTCCCTGTCCATCACCAACTCTGGAGTTCACCCAAACCCACGTCCATTGAGTCAGTGATGCCATCCAACCATCTCATCCTCTGTCATCACCTTCTCCTTCTGCCCCTAATCCCTCCCAGCATCAGTCTTTTCCAATGAGTCAACTCTTCTCATGAGGTGGCCAAAGTATCGGAGTTTCAGCTTTAGCATCATTCCTTCCAAAGAAATCCCAGGGTTGATCTCCTTTAGAATGGACTGGTTGGATCTCCTTGCAGTCCAAGGGACTCTCGAGTCTTTTCCAACACCACAGTTCAAATCCATCAATTCTTTGGCGCTCAGCTTTCTTCACAGTCCAACTCTCACATCCATACATGACCACTGGAAAAACCATAGCCTTGACTAGATGGACCTTTGTTGGCAAAGTAATGTCTCTGCTTTTCAATATGCTATCTACATTGGTCATAACTTTTCCTGCAAGGAGTAAGCATCTTTTACTTTCATGGTTGCAATCACCATCTGCAGTGATTTTGGAGCCCCCAAAAATAAAGTCTGATACTGTTTCCACTGTTTCCCCATCTATTTCCCATGAAGTGATGGGACCAGATGCCATGATCTTCGTTTCCTGAATGTTGAGCTTTAAGCCAACTTTTTCACTCTCCTCTTTCACTTTCATCAAGAAGCTTTTTAGTTTCTCTTCACTTTCTTCCATAAGGGTGGTGTCATCTGCATATCTTAGGTTATTGATATTTCTCCTGGCAATCTTGATTCCAGCTTGTGCTTTTTCCAGCCCAGCGTTTCTCATGATGTACTCTGCATATAAGTTAAATAAGCAGGGTGACAATATACAGCCTTGAAATACTCGTTTTCCTGTTTGGAACCAATCTGTTGTTCCATGTCCAGTTCTAACTGTTGCTTCCTGACCTGCATACAGATTTCTCAAGAGGCAGGTCAAGTAGTATGGTATTTCCATCTCTTTCAGAATTTTCCACAGTTTATTGTGATCCACACAGTCAAAGGCTTTGGCATAGTCAATAAAGCAGAAACAGATGTTTTTCTGGAACTCTCTTGCTTTTTCCATGATCCAGCGGATGTTTGCAATTTGATCTCTGGTTCCTCTGCCTTTTCTAAAACCAGCTTGAACATCTGGAAGTTCACGGTTCATGTATTGCTGAAGTCTGGCTTGGAGAATTTTGAGCATTACTTTACTAGCATGTGAGATGAGTGCAATTGTGCAGTAGTTTGAGCATTCTTTGGCATTGCCTTTCTTTGGGATTGGAATGAAAACTGCCCTTTTCCAGTCCTGTGGCCACTGCTGAGTTTTCCAAATTTGCTGGCATATTGAGTACAGTACTTTCACAGCATCATCTTTCAGGATTTGGAAGAGCTCCACTGGAATTCCGTCACCTCCACTAGCTTTGTTCATAGTGATGCTTTCTAAGGCCCACTTGACTTCACATTCCAGGATGTCTGGCTCTAGGTGAGTGATTATACCATTGTGATTATCTGGGTCGTGAAGATCTTTTTTGTACAGTTCTTCTGTGTATTCTTCCCACCTCAATATCTTCTGCAGGGTAAATGAAGTCATAAGGGTGGGGCCCTAATCCAATAGGACTGATATCCTTACAGAAGAGGAATAGACACCAGAGAGATTTCCCTCTTGGTGTGTGCACACACGAGAAAAGGACACATGAGTCAACTGTGAGAAAGCAGCTGTGTGCAAGAAAGGAAGAGAGGTCTCACCAGAAAGGTACACTACTGGCATCTTGATCTTGGACTTCTAGCCTCAGAACCATGAGAAAATGTAGTTCTATTGTTTCAGCCACATAGTCTATGGTATTTTGTTATGGCAGCCCTAGCAGACTATGCCACTGTTTACTGTAAACATACAGGGTTATTAATTTTACATCAGAAAATCAGTACAGCACAAAAGAAAGAGCAGTCATTTTAACTTGGGAGAGTAATGAATAAGAATAAATTGAACAGAGAAGGTGATTTTTGTGCTAAGTATTAAAAGATGAGTGGAAGTGATTGATAGGGGCTGAATTGAAGTAGTGATACCATGTGGTTTTTACACCATTTCATTTTCCTCCTGGACCACAGGAAGAATATATTCTTCCTCCTCATAAATCTAGATGTGTCATGTGATTGGTGCTATCAAAGCAATGTTACTGACTGTGATGTAAGACACTCCTAGACATGACGTTTGAAACAACCTTTACCATTCTCTATGTCTCTCTCTTGTGGCTTCTTCCTGATCTCAGTGGATTGAATCCAGTGGAGAACTCAGAAGTCACCAGGGGACAGTAGAGCCTGAAGATGGAAAGAGCCAGGATACCTTAGTCACAGCCTGAGGGAAACCCTTTCCAGTTAGGTGATCTTCAGTAGACTATGCACAAGGAGAATGCGATATCATGGATTCTCTGGTATTTTTTCCTCCTTACATTTTAATTTCTCTATAATAATGATTCTTCTTAAAATTAAAGTGATAAGGAATCAATGTACCATAGTTTAACTGGACAAATTCCTTTTTTTTTCTTGGCACTACATAAAATAATGCACCTTATATTAAGGTGGCATCTTAGGTCTGATAAAATGCGGTACATTTTTTAAGTTAAAGCAATGAGATTGTGGAAATTTTGTTATAGCAAGGAGCATTAACTACTCTATTAAAAGTAGAGTGGGTTCCCAGATAAAAAAAGAACTGTGTCAGCAGGCACTCAAGATTAAAAACAGTTTTGTTTGTTTTAGAAGCTGAAAGCCATTAGGTCTGAGTGGAGTACAAATTATGGAGTGGCAAGTGGCAATAACTACTACGGAGCAGAATGAGTGGAACTAGCAAGTGCTCTGATACCTAATAATACATTTCCTTTTGGTGGTGAACTGCATAATCAGGAATATTTATTTGAATGATGCTTGTGGCTTTTTCAGTATGATTCTAGTAATGGAAGCATACTTTAAGAAATATTTTGAGAGAGATAAGTCAAATAATTAGTTTTGGTGGGCTGCTATTTTACTTGGTCACTTAAGAATAGCTGTATGTATGGTGTAAAATTATTTTACTGAAAATAAGATTGGGACATATAAGCATTTTATGTTAACATGGTTATTTTCATATAATACATTTTCACATTGCAAAGTCTCTATTAACTCTACATTTCAATCCTCAACTTTTGCCTAGAAGCACTGTAATCTTAACAGATTTGTTGATCATTCCCTTAATACAGTGTAGAACTTCAGTTGTATGCAAACTTTAGTACATAAATATTAGGAGTCACAGATGCAATTCAAACTTTATCCCTCTAGGGTTTAAAAGGAGCTAATTTCAGTGAAAGAAACAACATATTTACACCTTTTAAATCTGAGGCAGCTAACCTTAACAGGAGTTCATCATACAATGGTAGAAGTATTGGCATGCTTTCAGCATTCTCTGAAAAGAATTTTAAAATGTAATTAACATGTACCTGCATAGACTGAGAAATCTGCTTCTTTTATCATATTTGGGTTTCCCAAATGAATGTTTTTTATCAATAAAAGCATGGTAAAGACAGACTTAAAAGAGCCAATGAAACAAGAATAAGATACTCCCAGTTTGAAGATCTTGGGTTGATTTATCAGTGTTACCTCAGACTTTTTAATAATAACTTCCTTTTATTCTCTACAGTTCTGATCCCCAAAATGAAACTGTATTTTGTGTACTTTGATTATAAAAACATACATACCTTGTTATGCTATCAAGTGAACAAAATAAAACTTGTTTGTGCTCTAATAACTATTCCAGTCTCCAGTATAATCTAGTCTAGAGGGGTCCAAGCTGTGTCTGCTGCTGCTGCTGCTGCTGCTGCTAAGTCGCTTCAGTCGTGTCCGACTCTGTGTGACCCCACAGACGGCAGCCCACCAGGCTCCCCCGTCCCTGGGATTCCCACTGGAGTGGGTTGCCATTTCCTTCTCCAATGCATGAAAGTGAAAGTGAAGTCGCTCAGTCGTGTCCGACTCCTAGCAACCCCATGGACTGCAGCCTACCAGGCTCCCCTGTCCATGGGAGTTTCAGGGAAGAGTACTGGAGTGGAGTGCCATTGCCTTCTCCCAAGCTGTGTCTAGAGACACAAAACAAGGCAGATGGTGAAGGAGGAAACAGAACTGGCTCTATCTTGAAAGCAAGACTCCATCTTGGGCAGGACTGTGGACTTTGAGCTATATTCCCAGTATCTATGGAAATGACATACCAACTGGAAAACCAGGCACCCCCCGCAAGGAAGAGCCCCAGGGCTCTCTGTTGCCTAAAAGAATACCCTAATTATCTGTGTAACTGAATAGAATCTACATTCTATTATGCTTATTGGGGTATGACCACAGGCCTATTGATAATTGTCTACTGTTGACTACCTAGGCTTAAGGCATATGAATCATGGGTTATCTTTGATTTTATCTTTCTTTTTCCTTTGTTCAGACTAGTTTCAGGGAATTTGGGGAGGCGGTTTTGTGCACATACACTTAAGGTATATAAGATTTTCACAAAAATTGGTCAGGGTCCCTGGCTAAGAGGAGACACTGCCTTGGGCCCACAGGTGTAAAAAACTTCACTCCACTATTTGCATTGTCCTTCTGAGTGAGTTTGTTTCCCGAATCGTGTGGCTACAATAATGGGGCTGATGGAGTCTGAGTAAATAAGAAGTCAAATTCTCTGTTTTCCCAAATCAAACCAAATCATCCACTTTTCTCTATTTTATGTGTTGAAATACAGATGAGGTTTCATTTTAAAAATTATTGTGCAAAAACTTCTAAAGCCCATTTATATTCCAAATGTCAGTAAAGCACAATAATTAAACAGGAGGACAATGGTGTCAATCTGCATTGAAAATCCTTAACCAGCACTTGCTAATTGCAGACATTTGAGTGAATTATCCTAACCTTCTGGATCTGAATTCCCTGTAAAATGAGGTTAATAATTCTTTCTCATAACATGGATTTGAGGATTAAGTTAAATGATACATGTAAAACTATGCTACACCAAGTTCATAGCTGTCTGTCCATGACCAGGCTACAGTGAGATTGGGAGTTTATGCCAAAATATAAATCAGCTATGTTACCAAGCACACTATTTCATTCAGCCAACTTTCTCTTTTTCTTGGTATGACTTTCTCAAAGAAGGAAGCAGTGTTTTAAGTTTCATTCTGGCCCAAGTCCTTATTAGTTGAGGATTGGCCTCTTGGGGAGCACTGAATTTTATGTATTTTCCAGCTTTCTTGAGATATAATTGACATACAAGTTTTATATACACAGAGTAAAGAAATAAAATAGGTGATTAAATAATTAATCACACTAGTGAACTGTAAGTAGAAAAAAGGTGGGAGAGCCATGTAAGTCAATGATGACTTAAGACAGCAGGTTTGCTTGACCACAGAACATGCCTCCAAACAATAAAACAATAGTGATATGAGACCCATATCCTACCCAATGAGCTCAGTAAGTTAATGATCCCTAGGGCATGCTCTCTGCACACATAAAAATCAATAATTTGTGAACCTAGCTTGATTATGTTGTTGTGGAATCCAGAGTCGCAAAACACACCTCGGAGGACACTCAAGACAGTGGAGTACAGTTTATTACACCAGCGGGTCCAAGGGAAATCGGTTCCCAACAAGGACCCTGATGTTTCTGAGAGGCCCAGTTTTATACCCCCCACTACGTGACTGGTTATGTTAGGGGAACCACACTGATTGAAACTTTCCACCCTGGCCAGGCACCATGGTAGCTATTTGCATAAGTTGTTTTACAACAGGACGTCCTGGTAAGGAACATGGAACTAATCAGTCTCCACCAACCGGAAGAGTTCGGGAAAGGTCAAAAAGAGATACCACAGGTCTGACCACCTCTCCTTCTCTCTAGCATCCATCTTGGCTGAACAAGGCGTGCGCCAACAGGAAGGACTCTGAGTCAGAATGATTGGCTAAAGACAACCCAGAAACTAATCCCATCACCATAAAACCCCAGACTGTGGCAGAGTTGTTCTCCTGGGTTCCCTTACTCTACTGCTCTCCACCCGGGTGCCCTTTCCCAGCAAAATCTCTTGCTTTGTCAGCACATGTGTCTCCTCGGACAATTCATTTCTGAGTGTTAGACAAGAGCCCAGTTTTGGGCCCTGGAAGGGGTCCCCCTTCCTGCAACAGTTACCTGGTAGCAACCTCTTTGTTATATATGATTGAGTTTTACAACAAGTAGGCACTAGGAGAACAAACAATTAGAGTTAAAGGTGGGGAAAATGATTATACATCAAGGAGGGCTGTCGCTATGGTTAATCTAAGAGGGGCAGCCTGACCTCAACTACAATCTCTGTTTGTCATCTGTTGGGAGGGAAGTCTCCAGAAGACCTGGTTTTCATTAGCAATGGTTCCCTCATTCTTGGGCAGGATTCAGGCCCAGTTCACATCCTTTCTTTAAGATGGATGATCGGCTTCAAGATGGAGACTCTCCTGACTTCCTCACACTGGCCCCAATAATATAGGGACAAAAAAACTTCCCTGCTTAACCTAGAGGAAGAGTTGATGATGGAAACATGATGTCTACTCAAGAAAGACAAAGAAGGTCTTCTCCCCCTCCCCATTTTTTCTTTGACTATAAAAGTATAGCCTGGTAAGTTCTCGGGGCATGGGATTTCTCACCCACTGCCCATAAACTTCACAAGCATCCTATTCTAATAAATCACTCCATATCTATCACTTTGTCTCTTGCTGAATTCTTTCTGTGCTGAGACATAAAGGACTCTGGTACTGGAGTTCTTTGGAGCCCCTGAAATGACACCTAATGGTTTCAATTTGGTGTAAGTTTAAAATGTACACTGTGATGATTTGATACTTATATATTGAAAAATGATTATTACCACAGTAGAGTTAGTTAATAAAGAAGGCTGAGTGCTGAAGAACTGATCCTTCTGATTTGTGGTGCTGGAGAAGACTCTTGAGAGTCCCTTGGATGGCAAGGAGATCAAACTAGTCAATCCTAAAGGAAATCAACCCTGAATATTTATTGGAAGAACTGATGCTGAAGCTCTAGTACTTTGGCCCCCTGATGCAAAGAGCTGACTCACTGGAAAAGATCCTGATGCTGGGAAAGATGGAAGGCAAAAAGAGAAGGGACGGCAGAGGATGAGATGGCAGAGATCACTGATTCAATGGACATGAATTTGAGCAAACTCCAGGAGATAGGAAAGGACAGGGAAGCCAGCCATGCTGCAGTCCATGGGGTCACAAAGAGTTGGACACAACTTAGCGACTGAACAATGACAACAAAGAGTTAAGTTAATTCCTCCATCACCTCACAAAATGAACATTTCATTTTTTGGTGATAATATTAAAGATATACTCTCTTAGCAATTTCCAAGCAGTTAATATAGTATTGTTACTACAGTTAGCAGATTATAGATTACTGAATTTATTGACATAACACTTTTTTATAGAGTCTTTATGATTTTCTATTATAGGATAGAGACAGTTTTACTTCTTCTTTTCTGATTTGGTGGCCTTTTTAAATTATTATTATTTTTTGCCTAATACTCCAGCCAGAACTTCCAGTAAGTGGTAAGAGTGGGCATTCATGTCTCTTTCCTGATCATGGCAAGAAAGCTTTCAACCTTTCACCACTGAGTATGATGTTAGCTGTGGACTTGTCCACATATATGCCACATATGGCTTTTATTACATTATGTTCCTTCTATACTTGATCTGTTGAGAGTTTTTGTCATGAAAGGATATTGAATTTTGTCCAATGCTTTATCTGCATCTACTGAGATGATGATATGATGATTTTTATATTTTGTTCTATCAATGTGATGTATCACATTTATGGATTTGCATATGTTGAACCATCCTAATGTGTTTGGCAGAGAGACAGTTCACTCTGGGTTTCTGCATGTGTCAGCTGGTAATGTCCTTGGGCAGGCAGAGCTTACTGATTGGGGCAAGGCCATTGCCCAAGCTCTGAGATGGAATGGCAGTGGTGCCACTGGCTGAGAACAGTTGGATAGAATTGCTGGCTTGGCGGGATGGGCTGTAGGATAGGCTCTACGATTGTCTGGGTTGTTTGGTTGGGCTTCCTAGAGAATAGGGCTGGGTACTATACTTCTGTAGGTGGGGCTATGAATTAGCTTTCCTGCCCTTGGCAGGCAGCAGAACAGCCCCAAGAGTTGCAGTACTCTCTGTCTGGGGATGTGAATCAAGTAAGGATGTAGGCTGAATTCCCCAGCCAAATGGGGACACCAGTTCTGCTCTGCAGATAAGGAAAACCACTGGTTGTTCTCTCTGTTCAAGTGACACTGTAAGCAGGGTTGTTGAATGGGTCTGCAGCTTCCTGTGTACTCTAGTTAGGTTACCCAGTCAGGTGGGTGGAAGGTTGCATTCAGTCATAGGCAGGGCTACAAATTAGTTTCCCTGTATGGGTAAAACTGACTCCAAGGATAGCAAGGTTCTTTGCAGTCTTAACTTAATCCGACCAGTGCCCCAAGTTCCTTAGCTGAATTAGGAGGCTGGCTTTGCTGTGCAGAAGATTGGCTCTGTCTGCCAAACTCTCCACTTGAGTGTCGCTGGGATACAGAGCTTCCATGTGTTCTGGATAGGCTTTCTGGTGGGGCAGGGCCAGGAGCTACACTCAGCAGAGGTGGGGCTATGGCAGCTCCTCTGCCTGGGTGAGCAGTGGGTGGGGCAGACCAGGCTGCAGGGCCAGCAAGGCTTTTCCTTCGAGGATCCAAGTCAGGCAGATTCACACCCTACTCAGTTCCTTGGTCAAATTGTGCCACTGTTTTGGTTCTGTAGATGAGCACAGTCACTGGTTGGGATTACAACTTGTGTACTGTAGGTAGGAACTCTGTCTGCCCAGATCTAAGTGTTGTGAGCTCCTCTCCTCTTTTCAGTCACAATCAAATTCCCAATGACCAAGCCCTGCAGGTTCCCCCACAATCTCGCACAGTGCTAAGAACTGTAGGGTAGACCTCTGAGTCTACAGTTCTTGAAGACATTCAGCTTGCTTACCACTGTGGGTTGTTTCTTAGCAGTCCCTACTCTGGACAGTATGACACAGTATCAAAAGGCAAAAAGATACCACACTGAAAGATGAACTCTCCAGGTTGGTAGGTGCCCAATATACTACTGGAGAAGAGTGGAAAAATAGATCCAGAAAGAATGAAGGGGCTGAGCCAAAGCAAAAACAACGACCAGTTGTGGATGTGACTGGTGATGGAAGTAAAGTCCGATGCTATAAAGAACAATATTGCATAGGAACATGGAATGCTAGGTCCATGAATCCAGGTAAATTGGAAGGGTCCAAACAGGAGATGGCAAGAGTGAACATCAACTTATTAGGAATCAGTGAACTAAAATGGACTGGAATGGGTGAATTTAATTCAGATGACAACTATATCTATGACTGTGGATAGGAATTCCTTAGAAGAAATGGAGTAGCCATCATAGTCAACAAAAGAGTCTGTAATGCAGTACTTGGGTGCAATTTCAAAAATGACAGAATGATCTCTGTTCGTTTCCAAGGCAAACCATTCAATATCACAGTAATCCAAGTCTATGCCCCAACCACTAATGCCAAAGAAACTGAAGTTGGATGATTTGATGATGACCTAAAAGACCTTCTAAAACTAACAACAACAAAAACAACAAAAAACGTCCTTTTCATCATAGGGGACTGAAAGGCAAAAGTAGGAAGTCAATAGATACACAGAGTAACAGGCAAGTTTGGCCTTGGTGTACGAAATGAAGTAGGGCAAAGAATAACAGAGTTTTGCCAAGAGAACACACCGGTCATAGCAAACACCCACTTCCAACAACACAAGAGAAGACTTCACACATGAGCATCACCAGATGGTCAATACTAATATCAGACTGATTATGTTCTTTGCAGACAAAGATGGAGAAGCTCAATACAGTCACCAAAATCAAGAACAGGAGCTAACTGTGGCTCAGATCATGAACACCTTACTGAAAGTTTGAGACTTCAGTTGAAGAAAGTAGGGAAAACTGCAAGACCATTCAGGTATAACCTCAATCAAATCCCTTGCAATTATACAGTGGAAGTGACAAATAGATTCAAGGAATTATCTGATAAACAGAGTGCCTGAAGAATTATGGACAGAGGTTAGTGACACTATACAAGAGGCAATGATCAAAACCATCCCCAAGAAAAAGAAATGCAAAAAGGCTAAATGGCTGTCTGAGGAGGCCTTACAAATAGCTGAGAAAAGAAGAGAAGCTAAAAGCAAAGGAGAAAAGGAAAGATATAACCATTTGAATGCAGAGTTCCAAAGAACAGCAAGGAGAGATAAGAAAGCCTTTCTCAGTGATCAGTGCAAAGAAATAAAGGAAAACAATAGAATGGGAAAGACTAGAGATCTCTTCAAGAAAATCAGAGATACCAAGGGAATATTTCATGCAAAGATGGGCACAATAGAAGACAGAAATTGTATGGACCTAACAGAAGCAGAAGATATTAAGAAGAGATGTCAAGATTACACAGAAGAACTATACAAAAAAGATCTTCATGATCCAGATAACCACAATGGTCTGATCACTCACCTTGAGTCAGACATCCTGGAATGTGAAGTCAAGTGGGCCTTGGGAAGCATCATTAGGAACAAAGCTAGTGGAGGTGATGGAATTCCAGCTGAGCTATTTAAAGTCCTAAAAGATGATGCTGTGAAAGTGCTGCATTCAATATGCCAGCAAATTTGGAAAACTCAGCAGTGGCCACAGAACTGGAAAAGGGCAGTTTTCATTCCAACCCCCAAGAAAGGCAATGCCAAAGAATGCTCAAACTACCACACAGTTGCACTCATCTCACACACTAGCAAAGTAATGCTTAAAATTCTGCAAGCTAGGCCTCAACAGTACGTGAACTGTGAACCTCCAGATGTTCAAGCTGGATTTAGAAAAGGCAGAGGAACCAGAGATCAAATTGCCAACATCCGTTGGATTATCAAAAAAGTAAGAGAGTTCCAGAAAAATATTTACTTCTGCTTTATTGACTATGCCAAAGATTTGACTGCGTGGATCACAACAAACTGTGGAAAATTCTTAAAGAGATGGGAATACCAGACCACCGGATCTGCGTTCTGAGAAATCTGTATGCAGGTCAAGAAGCAACAGTTAGAACTGGACATGGAACAGCAGACTAGTTCCAAATCAGGAAAGGAGGATGTCGAGGCTGTATTTTGTCACCCTGCTTATTTAACTTCTATGCAGATTACATCATGCAAAATGCCAGGCTGGATGAAGCACGAGCTGGAATCAAGAGAGCTGTGAGAAATACTAATAACCTTAGATATGCAGATGACACCACTCTTACGGCAGAAAGTGAAGAGGAACTAAAGAGCCTCTTGATGAAAGTGAAAGAGGAGAGTGAAAAAGTTGGCTTAAAATGCAACATTCAGAAAACTAAGATCATGGCATCCGGTCTCATCACTTCATGGCAAATTGATGGGGAAACAACGGAAACAGTGACAGACTTTATTTTCTTGGGCTCGAAAATGACTTCTGATGTGACTGCAGCCATGAAATTAAAAGATGTTTGTTCCTTGGAAAAAAGCTATTACCAACCTAGACAGCATATTAAAAAGCAGAGACATCACTTTGCTGACAAAGGTCCGCCTAGTCAAAGCTATGGTTTTTCTAATAGTCATGTATGGATGTGAGAGTTGGATCATAAAGAAATTTGAGCACTGAGGAACTGGTGCTTTTGAACTGTGGAGTTAGAGAAGACTCTTGAGAGTCCCTTGAACTGCAAGGAGATCAAACCAGTCAATCCTAAAGGAAATCAGTCCTGAATATTCACTGGCAGGACTCATGCTGAAGTTGAAGATCCAATACTTTGGCCACCTGATGCAAAGAATTTACTCCTTGGTAAAGACATTTATCAGAGAAGGTCATGGCAACCTATTCCCATACTCTTGCCTGGAAAATCCCATGGACGGAGGAGCCTGGAAGGCTGCAGTCCATGGGGTCGCTGAGGGTCGGACACGACTGAGCGACTTCACTTTCACTTTTCACTTTCATGCATTGGAGAAGGAAATGGCAACCCACTCCAGTGTTCTTGCCTGGAGAATCCTAGGGACGGGGGGGCCTGGTGGGCTGCCGTCTACGGGGTCGCACAGAGTCGGACACGACTGAAGCGACTTAGAAGCACCAGCAGCATGGTGTACTGCACATGCTCCTCTATCTACTGTATCTCAAAGAACAAAGTGAATTGTTTGACCACCTTACATGTGTATCATATTATATCTTGTAATATTTCCAGTTCTCTCTATTTTGGACACTGATATTTAATAGGTAACTGCTTATTTTAATCAGTTGGGCTGCCAGGTCAAAATGAGTGTAAGAAATTATGGAAGCAAAATGCTTTATATAAGACATAAGAATATTTGTCAGATATTTATGAAAATTCTAGGTCTACCTGCCTATCCAAATTAAGCACAAATTTTAATAATTAAACTAAATTCATGTAATTAACCTACTAAAAATGTACATAAAAATCAAAAGATTTAACATTTAATCTTAATATGATAATTGTCGATAGCATATGCTAAAATAAAATCCTTATAGACATTAAAAGATTTATCCAAAATAGCTAATAAGTTATAAATTATAGCAAAGTCCAACCACACCAAAGTCCTAAATAAAATATCTCATAGATAAAATATTGGAATTATATCCATATTTAGCTATTTATTAGATTTGTAAAGTAAAATGCTTATACCCTCCATTTTGACATCAGTTTCCTCCAGTAACTTGTTGAAAATGATGCAAACTTACCAGGTTATCATGAAAATTAATTGATATAAAACATGTAAGACACCCCATAGGGTGCCTGACCCAATATAGAAGAGCAAATTCAAATAGAACGGCAGTGCAGCTGAATAAAAGGAGGCAGGATGGAACTTTTAACGTCTCTTTGAAATATGAAAGATGACCCTTTGCACAATAACATATACTGTTAAAAACTTAGCCTTAAACACTTTATGACTTCTTTACCAGCTGAGCCACAAGGGAATCCCATGACTAACTGTAGTGGACATTGAAGTGCTGCCCAGATTCCCTTCAGAAAGAAAGGATCGATTACCCCAGAAATAACTGCTGCTGATTGACAGCCCTCATGCTGCCAAGCCCTCTTCAGTAATTGCCTCTGCTGAAGCAAACAGCCTCAGCCCAGGTCACTTCACCATTCCAGATGACCACATCTTATGACTGATCTATGAGTGAGTAAAACGGCTCATTTCTTTCATCCAAACTCAGGACACCTAAAGATCCATCATATCTACAGAATTCTCCACGGGTTGGCTGAGGCTTCCATTTGCTACTCAACTTCTCCCTCTGCTCAATTCCATTTCTGCATATTTCCCTCCACACTGTTTATCCCAAGAATACTCCATAATGAACTTAATCTTCAAGTCAGAGTTAGCTTTCTGGGGAATTCAATCTGCTAAAACAATACACACAACTTCTAGATGTTACCTCATCACATTATTGTGAAGATCATTACTATCATCTTCAGAAGTAAACTGAGACATGGAGAAATTAAATAATTTTCCCAGTGTCATGAAACCACTACCCAGGATTTAAGCCTACATTTCACACCAAATGTAGTGAACTAAGCCTGCCATATTCACTCTATCTCTACTCCTCTCTCATTTAGAACCACCAAACATCAGAGAGAATGTAACAGTTAAGCTTCTACCCCAGGGAAGGAAGCCTTGTATTTATTTCCAAGTAAGTAGTTGAAAATTCCATAGAAAATTCCTTAGATTGAGCCTGTAGTTTGGCAAAACCAAATAAAAAAACAATGTTTCTGTAAGATGAAATTATTATTGAATGTGTTATGCAGTTTATAAACTCATGGTTAATATTTGCATTCTACTATATTAGGCCTTTCCAGTCAGTATCAAAGTAGATCTTCAACTTTTGAAGCTGAATTTGTTTTTAAAAACCTTTTTCTCCAATTATGGATTCTAGCCAAAATAAAAGTCCTTGAAAGTTAGAATATCACAAGTTCATTTATAGTAGTTATCAGAGGCATTAACAATCAGGTAAAAAACATCTGTCCTCATGAGTTTCGTGACAAATTTGTAAAGGATAGTATTCAGTTTATTTGTTAAAATCTAAACTTTGAGCTCTTCACAAAGTAATACAAAGACTACAAATTTTTTGTTTTCTTAAATGCTTTTTATATTTATTTCCATTGGTATGCTAAGTCACTTCAGCTGTGTCCAACTCTTTGCAACCCCATGGACCATAGACCACCAGGCTCCTCTGTCCATGGGATTCTCCAGACGAGAGTACTAGAGTGGGTTGCCATGCCCTCCTCTAGGGGATCTTCCCTACCCAGGGATCAAACCCACATCTCTTAAGTCTTCTGCACTGGCAAGTGGGTTCTTTACCACTAGTGCCACCTAGGAAGCCCCCTCATTTCCTTTAGGCATTACAATAATCTCTGTTACCTGACTTGCTCAAAATATTTTTAAACTAAGCTAACGTCATAATGTTAAGCTGTTTTCCTGAACGACATAGCTGGCTAAGGTGCTCCTGGAAACTTTGTTAGCAAAAGGTAATAACATTTAATATGTTAGTTAATATTGAAACATGTGCTTAATCAGACAGAAACAAACAGTGTCTGTGGGTCCTGGCCATACAAACATGGTGAATTTAGTTCTTTATGTATTTGAAGTCAATGCTCACCATCAAAGCTTTCCTCAGTGACCTCATGGCAGAAGTCTGTATTTGGGAAATTGTACTCATCTCACACGCTAGTAAAGTAATGCTTAAAATTCTCCAAGCAGGCTTCAGTAATATGTGAACTGTGAAATTCCAGTTGCTCAAGCTGGTTTTAGAAAAGGCAGAGGAACCAGAGATCAAATTGCCAACATCTGCTGGATCATCAGAAAAGCAAGAGAGTTTCAGAAAAACATCTATTTCTGCTCTATTGACTATGCCAAAGCCTTTGACTGTGTGGATCACAATAAACTGTGGAAAATTCCTAAAGAGATGGGAATACCAAACCACCTGACCTGCCTCTTGAGAAACCTGTATGCAGGTCAGGAAGCAACAGTTAGAACTGGATATGGAACAACAGACTGGTTCCAAACAGGAAAAGGAGTACGTCAAGGCTGTATATTGTCACCCTGCTTATTTAACTTATATGCAGAGTACATCATGAGAAACGCTGGGCTGGAAGAAACACAAGCTGGAATCAAGATTGCCAGGAGAAATATCGATAACCTCAGATATGCAGATGACACCACCCTTATGGCAGAAAGTGAAGAGGAGCTACAAAGCCTCTTGATGACAGTGAAAGAGGAGAGTGAAAAAGTTGGCTTAAAGCTCAACATTCAGAAAACGAAGATCATGGCATCCGGTCCCATCACTTCATGGCAAATAGATGGGAAACAGTGGAAATAGTGTCAGACTTTATTTTTTGGGCTCCAAAATCACTGCAGATGGTGATTGCAGCCATGAAAGTAAAAGAAACTTACTCCTTGGAAGAAAAGTTATGGCCAACCTAGATAGCATATTCAAAAACAGAGACATTACTTTGCCGGCTAAGGTCCGTCTAGTCAAGGCTATGGTTTTTTCAGTAGTCATGTGTGGATGTGAGAGTTGGACTGTGAAGAAGGCTGAGTGCTGAAGAACTGATGCTTTTGAACTGTGGTGTTGGAGAAGACTCTTGAGAGAGTCCCTTGGACTGCAAGGAGATCCAACCAGTCAATTCTGAAGGAGATCAGCCCTGGGATTTCTTTGGAAGGAATGATGCTAAAGCTGAAACTCCAGTACTTTGGCCACCTCATGCGAAGAGTTGACTCATTGGAAAAGACTTTGATGCTAGAAGGGATTGGGGGCAGGAGGAGAAGGGGACGACTGAGGATGAGATGGCTGGATGGCATCACTGACTTGATGAATGTGAGTCTGAGTGAACTCCGGGAGATGGTGATGGACAGGGAGGCCTGGCGTGCTGCGATTCATGGGGTCGCAGAGTTGGACACGACTGAGCGACTGAACTGAGCTGAAAGAGAGGAAGAGTAAGCTAATGTTTTAATGTATAGTGCTGCCTGAACTGGTTTACTCTGAAACTGACATATGTTTATAGAGATTAAACAGAGTTTGGAGACGCCCTCACAATGTGTTCAATTTTCTAAGTTTTACGAATAGTGAAAGGGTATGTCGGAAAGGCTCAAAATAAAGATAAATATATTTACTCTGTTTCCATCTCATCCACATTTTAAACTCTCCAATAATGGTGATTTTTCCTGAACACAGTACAAAATGTTAAGTAACAATGAGCTAAAGAAGAAAGTATTAAGACTAAGGACCTGGGATTTGAATAGGCAATCCTAGACAGAGTCACTTTGTACAAATCACCATGAGAAGATTCAAGAAAACTAGAACAAAAGAGACAAGTAGAATGCCCTTTGCTGATCATTTGTTTCATTTAAGAGATTCTTCATGAAAGATGTAGATTAAAAACAATAGATGCAGCTAAAAACTAGGAAGCTTTAGGGAGGCAATTTGATACACTTCAAGAGAACACTTAATCATGGATGCTTTATTTGGGCCTGGAAAGTGAATAAAGACTCTAGTACAGTTACATCTATACTATATTTCTTTAAATGAGTTTCTTCAGGCCTCACATGAAGGGAAAGGAACTTGAAAAATTGTGAAATAGGCAAAACTGGCTTTTAGCACGCCCTGCTGCATCAGTTATCAATTGCTATGACACACTGGATAACAAATACTAAATCTTAGTTACATATAATACTATGCATTTGCTTCTTATGCATAAATGGATAGGCTGGGGATCACCCTATTTAGGCTGGACTTGCCTGGAGCAGGTCTGTTCATGACTCTTTTTCCTTGTTGAAGGACAGGCAAGCTCAAAAATATCTCTATGGCAATGGCAGAAGCATAAGACCATAAGCAAAAACACCATGAAGCCCTCTTAAGACCAAGACTCAGGCTGGTTATGTTGTCAATTTCACTGCATTCTACTGGTCAATACAAATCACATAAATCCAAAAATCAAATGACAAGGAAATATACTCTACCACTTAAATAAGGAGAGGCAAAAATAAGTAAATATTTCTGAGCAGTAATATAATCTATAATACCTTTTGGTTCTTCTCTTCTCTCCTCCTCTTCTGCCAGCCCTTTCTTTAGCCCTGGAGGAACAATCAATTAGTAATAAGTTATTGATTTGGACAAAATGTTTGTTCATGGTTTTCTGTAAAAAATAGACACTTTTTGATCAACGCAATAAATAACAAAATAAGAGAGATTTGAGAGAAAAAATTTTATTTTGAAAAAAACAAACATTGGACAAATGTAATCACTGATGATGTCATTCTGAACATCTCATGGGAGCTATACTTCTGGAGAGGGCCTTCTTAGGTGAGGGCATTTTGGACCAGAGACACATGAGCCCTGAACACCAGGAGAGTTTTCTTTCTTTCCTATTTCACTTTTGGATCTTTTTATTTAAATAAGACTTCTTTTCTCTGTTTCTGCTTTAGAAATACTCAAACTCTTCCGCAGCCATAGGAGCAAATCAAATGATGTGTTCATCATAGTTGGCAAGCTACCAACTTATTAGGCTTTACTGGCCTAGTGAATTGTTAGTAATTTAGTAAGAGAAAACCATAACATCATAATTATAAAATAATCCAAAAGCCAGTCTACTAAAACTGCAACATTATCATTTCCATTTGTGTTCTTTATTAGCTATGAGGATTCAAATTTCCAAAGACCTTTGGGCTCTTTAACACACATACTATACTCACAAACAGCTGCAAACTGCCAAGAATACTGTTCCAGGTTAAACAGGGTAACAGAGATAATGTCTTACTTAATTTCTATTTGGGCAATTTATTTTCTATGTCACACCTACAAAACTTCCAAAGTACTACCAAATACACAAATATGCTCAGAAATAAATTATTTCCTTAAAAACTTTATAGGATTCTCAGTTGAGTTAGTCCCTCCCCCAACCCATCCATCTCCCCCAACATCACCACTTGACAAAAACACAATCTCTCTCTTGCACTCTCAATATCAGTTCTCATTTTATTTTTTAAAAACAATTCTTTTATACAATCCCCATTTCACAGATGAGGACTACTAAGACTGTGAAAAAGTGAATAACTTATACAGAGTTTATATACTAAGTAGCCTGTAGAATTGATGTTTTAGCTTGTATAATTGATATTTTAAATGCAAGTAAGTCTAATTCAAAAACTCATCCTTTCTCCACACAGCAAATTTCAATAAACTCTAGGAGGGAAGTAGAGAGCAGTACTGCTTATTAAATGGATAGTGGAAAGTCACCACAGTAATACTAATAATCATAGCTACACTTTATTGAGTGATGCTCCTTGCTAGGCATAATGCTAAACTCTTCAAATAAATTGCCATTTCCCCCAATAATTCTATTATTTATATTTTATTATTACCTCCTTTAGTTGATGAGGAAACAAGCACAGCACTCCCAAATCATTCCCCCAAGAGTACACTGCTAGCTTTGAATCTAGCATTTGAACTCTTAAACTATTAATATGTTCCAAACCATGGGTTATTCCAGAACTACGTACAGTGATGGAACAGAAATCAGGTGAAAGATCAAAATTCCATCTCCTGACTGGCAGACTACACCATTGGACAACATTGCCACTTTGTTCGGCAATACTTTTTTATGTTCATTGGCAAAAATTAGAGCATGAAGTAATCAGATATGTAAGTCAGTACTTTGACCACCTGATGTGAAGAACTAACTCATTGGAAAAGACCCTGACGCTGGGAAAGATTGAAGGCAGGAGGAGAAGGGGATGACAGAGGATAAGATGGTTGGATGGCATCACCGATTCGATGGACATGAGTTTGAGTAAACTCTGGGAGTTGGTGATGGACAGGTAAACCTGTAAAAGAGTCGGACATGACTGAGAGACTGAACAGAACTGAAGTCAGTCCAAGGACTTCCCTGCTGGCACAGTGGATAAGAATCTGCCTGCCAATGCAGGGGACATGGGTTCAATTCCCGGTCCAGGAAGATCCCACACCCCTCAGGGCAACTAAGCCTGTGTGGAACAACTACTGAGCCCTCACACCCTAGAGCACATGCTCCACAACAAGAGAAACCATCACAATGAGAAGCCTGTGCACTGCAATGAAGAGTAGCCCCAGGTCACCACAACTAGAGAAAGTCCACGCAGAAACAAAGACCCAGGGCAATCAAAAATTAATCAATGGAAAATAAATTAATTAAATAAAATTGAAAAAATAAATAAATGGCATTCAGATAAAAGAAAAGTCAGCCCAAGACATCAATGAAAACATCAGAAGGTAATTCCCAGGCAGAAGAGTCCAACCTGAGCTTTCTCAGCACTAGGCAGCTATGAATCCCAAGGCATGGGAATCCCAGAACAAGTGATGATATCAGGTTGGAGAAGGAAACCAATGGCAGAGTGTCAAAATTAAATCCCAATCCTGAGATGAGCTAACAGAAATCTTTGGTCTAGGCATTTATCCTCAGTTGCCAGATCTTTAAAATGGAGAAAAAAAAAGTGGGAGGTAGTCAAGTGTCATTCAACTTTATTCTCAGCATTAAAGTTCTATTTTCTATGTTTTTGAAAGCTTTCACAATTTCTATTAAAAAATACATTATTCTAATACATAGTTAAAAATGGACATGAAAACGAACCACTCTCTCCTTAAAGGTAGGCAGCTCCATATTTTATCATCTCTGTCAAGTCCCAGAACACTTTAATTAGCCACTCTCAGTAGTTTTACAGTAGGACTTTTGGCTCTGCCCATGTATACACTAGGACTTTCTGTAGAGATAGAGGTACTTAAAATTTCAAGTAAATTCTGTCCTTCAAGGGGTCCAAACTTAGATTTTAAACTATATAATTATGTGAAAATAAAAGAAGTCTCTTTTGTGTTTTTGTTATTTGTACTATATATTTTAAGCATGTACAGTCAATTAGATTTTTGAACTACATTTTTTTCTCCCCTGTTACCTAGGATTTCCCTGTTTTCTAAGATGAGCAAACACTGTAATCAGTTTTCCTCAGACTTGAAATTATCAGTGCTATAACTTGAGTTCAGATGGTACCTTCCTTCCAAATTGTCGCTTTAGTTATTTATTGTGAAAAATTACTTTTGGGGGCTGAAACTTTTTACATGCTCTTAGCCCAAAAGTGAATTATTTCAAGGAATTTAACTAAAATACATCCAGATAAGGTTTACATGCCTGCCAAATGTCATTTTAAATAAAGAGAACAACTCCTCCCAATTTCTTTTGTGAAGCATAGATGAGCAAGAAAAAAAATCTCAATTTTATTGGCACTTATTATTTTCACTAAAATAAAAAGTTTCCTTTCTTTTTTTTAAAGTTTCTATGAATTATCCTCACATAGTGTGTGTAACTGTTTGAAACTAGCACAAAACTATATTTGTTGACTGTGTGAGGAGTAGATAATACTCTTCCCTGGTGCTGTGCAACATTTGAGATAAAACTCAGAAAAGCGATTCCATGAAAACTGCTCCAGCAAACTTAATAGGTTTTTGTGGCAATTAAGAAAATGAGAGATAGGTAATGTCAAACTTCAATTTGGATTTTCTGTATTATACATACTGATACTATATGATCAAAATAATATTCATAACAATTAGTCATGAACATGAACTTGCAGTGTTTTAAAAACACTTCTCAATCCTTTGGGAACCATAGCAGATGCTGAATTTAGAAACAGAAATTCCCCTTATTGTTATAACTTCCAAGTCTCCTACGTGGAGTCATTTTTACACCCTTTAAAAAAGTAATTGACCTTTTTTTGCCTGTAGAGTGGCAAGAAAAAATAAAATTAATACCAAGAAAATGTGCACAAGTTCTGGAAAGTAAGATGGAGGAAAAAGGCAGACTACAAAACACATAACCAAATAAATTATTTTTATTGTATACTATTGACCCAAGTAAGACGGTAGGTGTTGCAAGAGGGCATCAGAGGGCAGACACACTGAAACCATAATCACAGAAAACTAGTCAATCTAATCACACTAGGACCACAGCCTGGTCTAACTCAATGAAATTAAGCCATGCCCGTGGGGCTACCCAAGACGGGCAGGTCATGGTGGAGAGGTCTGACAGAATGTGGTCCACTGGAGAAGGGAATGGCAAACCACTTCAGTGTTCTTGCCTTGAGAACCCCATGAACAGTATAAAAAGGCAAAACGATAGGATACTGAAAGATGAACTCCCCAGGTCAGTAAGTGCCCAATATGCTACTGGAGATCAGTGGAGAAATAACTCCAGAAAGAATGAAGGGATGGAGCCAAAGCAGAAACAATACCCAGTTGTGGACCACAGGACCAGAAAAGGTCAGTTTTCATTCCAATCCCAAAGAAAGGCAATGCCAAAGAATGCTCAAGCTACTGCACAGTTGCACTCATCTCACACGCTAGTAAAGTAATGCTCAAAATTCTCCAAGCCAGGATTCAGCAATACATGAACCGTGAACTTCCAGATGTTCAAGCTGGTTTTAGAAAAGGCAGAGGAACAAGAGATCAAATTGCCAACATCCGCTGGATCATGGAAAAAGCAAGAGAGTTCCAGAAAAACATCTATTTCTGCTTTATTGACTATGCCAAAGCCTTTGACTGTGTGGATCACCACAAACTGTGGAAAATTCTGAAAGAGATGGGAATACCAGACCACCTGACCTGCCTCTTGAGAAGCCTATATGCAAGTCAGGAAGCAGCAGTTAGAACTGGACATGGAACAACAGACTGGTTCCAAATAGGAAAAGGAGTACGTCAAGGCTGTATATTGTCACCCTGCTTATTTAACTTATATGCAGAGTAAGTACATCATGAGAAACGCTGGAGTGGAAGAAACACAAGCTGGAATCAAGATTTCCGGGAGAAATATCAATAACCTCAGATATGCAGATGACACCACCCTTATGGCAGAAAGTGAAGAGGAGCTACAAAGCCTCTTGATGACAGTGAAAGAGGAGAGTGAAAAAGTTGGCTTAAAGCTCAACATTCAGAAAACGAAGATCATGGCATCTGGTCCCATCACTTCATGGCAAATAGATGGAGAAACAGTGGAAACAGTGTCAGACTTTATTTTTGGGGGCTCCAAAATCACTGCAGATGGTGATTGCAGCCATGAAATTAAAAGACGCTTACTCCTTGGAAGGAAAGTTATGACCAACCTAGATAGCATATTGAAAAGCAGAGACATTACTTTGCCAACAAAGGTCCGTCTAGTCAAGGCTATGGTTTTTCCAGTGGTCATGATGGATGTGAGAGTTGGACTGTGAAGAAAGCTGAGTGCCGAAGAATTGATGCTTTTGAACTGTGGTGTTGGAGAAGACTCTTGAGAGAGTCCCTTGGACTGCAAGGAGATCCAACCAGTCAATTCTGAAGGAGATCAGCCCTGGGATTTCTTTGGAAGGGATGATGCTAAAGCTGAAACTGCAATACTTTGGCCACCTGATGCGAAGAGTTGACTCATTGGAAAAGATTCTGATGCTGGGAGGGATTGTGGGCAGGAGGAGAAGGGGACCACAGAGGATGAGATGGCTGGATGGCATCACTGACTCAATAGACGTGAGTCTGAGTGAACTCCAGGAGTTGGTGATGGACAGGGAGGCTTGGCATGCTGAGATTCATGAAGTTGCAAAGAGTCAGACGCGACTGAGTGACTGAACTGAACTGAACTGAACTGATTGATACTGTGAACTAAGTATAGGTTTTCCCATTTATAGCCATAAAACCTAGGTATTAAACAAATCTGCTTTAACTAAAACCCAAAATCTAATGGAAATTTAGAATGCCAGAGTTAGAATGAATATCCAACCCACCTTCCTGATCTAATCAATGAAGAAACTGAGGCCTAGCCTGATTAAATGAATTGTCCCAGAATCCAATGGTATTTTACATTTACATGCAAAACAGAAACATGCTTACCCAAGTTAAGCTATGGTGCAAGTCTTCCATACAAGAATATGCATATTTCATACCTATCCAAACCTTCCAAGGTAAGCACACAGCAACATACTTGCTCATAGTGAGGACACTGCTTTGCTCTTAATTTAAATAAATTTACTCCTTGCGGTTTCCTTCTCCTTAACAACCCAATACAAAGTTCATTCATCCAATATTTCTTGAGCATCTACTATGTACCAGGCTATGTTCTAGACAATGGAGATGAAGAAGATTCATGATATTCATTACACTTAGGTATATAAATGGATATAGTTTGAATTATTAATTTATAGTTTTGGGAAAATTATTCATGATCTTTTCCAATTTCACCCCTGAAAAAATTAAATTTCCTTTGTTAGGCTCAATTTGCTCACTAAAAAAGTAAAGAATCATTACCATTAACATACATACATACATCATTAACATACATCAATGCTATGTTTACATAAGAAAAAATGAAATTTAATTAATTTGACCATTTAGACAAAGTAAACCTTTTAAACTTCTTTGATTTCCTCAGTAATTTAGACTGATTTTATTAAACAAAAATTTATCCCTAAAAGAACTAATAATGGTACTACTAGAAATCCTATGGAATTTTAATTAACATTTCTATAGGAATTTGTAAGTGATCAGTTACTTGCAAATAGCAGAAAAATCACGGCTTAATTTGTCAACAAAGGTCCTTCTAGTCAAGGCTATGGTTTTTTCAGTGGTCACGTATGGATTTGAGAGTTGAACTATAAAGAAAGCTGAGTGCTGAAGAATTGATGATTTTGAACTGTAGTGTTGGAGAAGACTCTTGAGAGTCCCTTGGACTGCAAGGAGATCCAACCAGTCCATCCTAAGGGATATTGGTCCTGGGTGTTCATTGGTAGGACTGATGTTGAAGCTGAAACTCCAGTATTTTGGCCACCTGATGTGAAGAGCTGACTCATTTGAAAAGACCGATGTTGGGAAAGATTGACATCAGGAGGAGAAGGGGACAACAGAGGATGAGATGTTTGGATGGCATCACCAATTCAATGGGCATGAGTTTGGGTAAACTCTGGGAGTTGTTGATGGACAGGGAGGCCTGGCGTGCTGCGGTTCACAGGGTCACAAAGAGTTAGACACGACTGAGCAATTGAACTGAACTGAACTGAAACATCAATGGCAATGGGTGATTTTGGTGCTGTAGACTCTAATCTCTCCCCTTCTCCTTTTAGTATCAGATTATATAGTACTGTGTGTTACTGTAGGGCTCTTACTGTATCTATCTCACTTCCTCAAACAAACCTGGGAGATAGGCCTGTCATTTGGTGCCACTTTATAGTGAAGGAAACTAGGTCTCAGAGAAATCAAATAATTTGCCTAATTTGGAAAGGGACAGTTCTCTGGTTCCATATATATTTGTAGACGTGAGCAACTGAGTGCACATTTATTCTACTGAAAGAAAGGCAACACACCTGTCATGAACCTCAGTGTCTCCAGAGGCAGGGCAGCTAGCTGTCTCAGACAACCTTGGTGCACTGGTCCCCACACTGCTCGAACACTGATGAGTTTTGTTCTCACGTGTACTGTGTGCTCAGTTGCGTCTGACTCTTTGTGGAACTATGGACGGTAACCCACCAGGATCCTCTGTTCATGAGATTCTCCAGGCAAGAATACTGGAATGTGTTGCCATTTCCTTTTCCAAGGGATCTTCCTGACCCAGGGATCAAACCTGGGTCTCTTGCCTCTCTTTTATTAGAAGGTGGATTCTTTATCACTAGCACTACCTGAGAAGCCCAAGTGTTTTCATATTTGTCCCCTAACAAAGAAAAGCAAAGGCAGGCCCATGTCCTTAGCATGTCTCTTCGTGAAAAGGTAGGAATATCAAGATATTTGTCTTCTCTTGCTACCCTTGCCAAGTCATTTTCCCCCAAAATATGTTCCTTAATCTATTCTTTATGATTCTGTCTTGACCGATCACACAGGATATGGCAAATATCTAGAATAATGGCCATTAAAATCTGAAACAAGAAAGCAAAAACATGTTCTCTCTAATGGAGAGAGAATGAAAACAGAAAAAACAATGTATATTTAATTCAGATCCTTTGAGAAGCAGATGCCAATATGGGATTAGATGTCCAAGAGATTTACTGTGAAGAACATCAATGAAGGAGAAATGGGGAGGTAAACAGAGAGGACTGGAAGAGTCCTCACACTGTGATGCAGGTCTAACTCCTGTGGAAGAGAGAGCGCAGAAAAAAATGCAGTGCAGTTCTAAGAAAGTTACAGCAAAGCTGACGGGGAGTCCTTGAGCCAAGGTCAAGGGTGAGAGGAGTTCTGTTTCCCAGAAAGGGTCTGTCTTAGTAGCCCTGCCATGCTTAGTCACTGGCTGAGAGCAGCTCATGGGAAGTGTGACCTCAGGGCCAAGACCATGACGGATTTCAGAGGGCAGTAACTGGGGTCCTCTGTCAATTATGCTCCCTGCAATCAGAGATCTGAGAGGCTCATTCTCATGGCTGCCACAGTGTCATTTTTAAGTAAGAGAAAACCACAATAATTTGTAGTTATGCTTGGAAACCCCAAGAAGATTAACAGCAAAACATTTATTATTTAAAAGACAGTTTAAAATTCATCTCTGGGGCTGGTGATGTTCTGGAATTAGGATGAAACTGCTTTGCAGGTAAGTGAGAATACTCTACGTGCTGTGCTTTAAGGTATGATGCAGCAAGAACTTTATTTATTCATGATAGTTAATATCCAGAAATAATACTAATAAACCAAGCACCATATATAAGCTTCCAAAATCTCATGACAATCTGTTCAGCTTTCATCTGCCATGTTAATAAGTAGAAAAGCAGAATGTATTTTATATAGATTATATCATAGCAGTTTTAGAATAGTAGAATATTAAAAACAACAATATATCTAGCAAACAAAAATATGTCTATATATATATGTGTGATGAAATAGTATAGCTATATAATAAAACAAGCATTTCAAAACATTTGTGCTGAAATGGTAAAATTAAAGTAAGTCAAATTTAGCAGTATATACATCTGTTTCTGAAGTATGATCTTGGTTACACACACACACAGACACACAAACACACACACACAGAGAAAAGCAAATGCAAAGAAACAAGCATAAACACTTAGGCAAAACTTCTAAGGGAATTAGGAATAAATGTGATGTTTGCCTTTCATGCTTTTATTCTCTTTTCAGATTTTTCCATTACACATAATATGCAAAATCAGAAAATAATTTTATACAATTATTTTAAATATTATTAAGTATATCATTTTAAATGTTGTAAAGAATTTATTATTTTTATAATACTTTATAATATTTAAATCTCAGCTATGAGTTTGAGCAAACTCTGGGAGATAGTGAAGGACAGGGAAGCCTGGCGTGCTGCAGTTTATGGAGTCACAAAGAGTCGGACATGACTTAGCAGCTAAACAAAGAATTATAGCAGAAATGTGGTCACATTGATGCTGTTTGTCAAACATGTCTGGCCTCCCCATTCTAAGCCCATGGTAAGAATATACTTCCTAGTGACCTCTAACGGGGCTTCCCAAGTGGTGCCGTGGTAAAGAATCCACCTGCCAGTGCAGGAGACACAAGAGATGCAGGTTTGTTCCCCGGGTCAGGAAGATCCCCTAGGGGAGGAAATGGCAACCCACTCCAGTATTCTTGTCTGGAAAATTCCATGGACAGAGGAGCCTAGTAGGTTACAGTCCATGGGGTCATAAAAGAATTGGACACGACTGAGTGACTGAACACGCACACCCACATGACCTCTAACTAAATCAAAACACTGAATTGAGAGCAGAAGCATGATGTGTTCATGCTGAGGCATTTAATTGCTAAGGTAACCTACTATGACACCTGAATGACTGAACTGAACTGAACCACAGGACACAGGAAAAGGTTTTAAAAATCAGTGGCTGGGGAGCTCCTTCTACGGAGAAAAATTGGAGTCTAATCAAAGAATATCCCCCACATTCAAATGTCTGCCCAGTAACATGTCAGATTCGCTACTCTACAAGTCCCCATCTTTTATTTTCTCATTAGGAGTTTTTAGTGCAGTTATATTGAACTTATTCCTTCACTGTATATGATGGGCTGGGTAGGGAAATATCTTGTGTTTCTTCTCTTTTTTTTTTTTACCATTTTAAATTTTTTATCAACCCTGGGATTTCTTTGGAAGGAATGATGCTAAAGCTGAAACTCCAGTACTTTGGCCACCTCATGAGAAGAGTTGACTCATTGTAAAAAACTCTGATGCTGGGAGGGATTGGGGGTAGGAGGGGAAGGGGACAACCGAGGATGAGATGGCTGGATGGCATCACGGACTCGATGGACATGAGTCTGAGTGAACTCCGGGAGTTGGTGATGGACAGGGAGGCCTGGAGTGCTGCGATTCATGGGGTCGCAAAGAGTTGAACACAACTGAGCGACTGAACTGAACTGAACTGAAAAAGTCGGACATGACTGAGCGACTGAACTGAACTGAACTGATAACCGCTTTACCGTGTTGTGTTGGTTTCTGCCATACAACAACATGAATCAGTCATAAATATACACATGTTCACTCCCTCTTGAACCTCCTTCTCACCCTTACCCAACCTCAACCTTCTAGGTCATCAGAGGGCACTGAGTTGAGCTTCCTGTGTTACACAGCAAATTTCCACTGGCTATCTATTTTACATATGGTAATATACATGTTTCAATGCTACTCTCTCTTAATTCGTCCCACCTACTTCTTCCCCTGGTGTGTCCACATGTACATTCTCTACATCTGCGTCTCTATTCCTGCCCTGCTTGTGTTCTTTCTGTTCATAGATTTTGCCTCTACAGAAGTCTATGTGAGACAACCACATGTCAGTCTCCTTGATAGAGGTAACGCTGTGATCCTGAACACCAAAATTGATGTTTTCCCTGTAGGAGGCTTTTAGTTTATCTCCTTGGGAAGGAGATATAGATGTATTTTATATGAAAGAAAGAGTGTGAGCCAAATAGTATTCATTGAGGGAGGGGACTGTTTGTCAAACACTACTGGTTTTATTGCTTTTTTATTAATGCTATTTGACAAATTTTTCTGGTTATTTTCCCATTTGTGTACATGAATGATGGGACTGTAATTTCTGTTCTCTGTGTGGATGGATAGTAGTGTGATTAGGTTTTAGCTGCTCAGTTGTGAGTACAAGCAATGTTTATCACTACTGAGCTGGTTCATTAAATTATGGATGTGCTGCCACGCATTCCACTTTGCTCATGACCAGCAATATTCCAGATGGTTGTGGTTCTGTCAGCTTGACTCCATGTGCAACTACCATGAGCAAAAAGTACTTCCCCTATCCCTTCCCAGTGACCCATAACAGACATGTAGAATAAATGAGATATCAACTTCACCATTATCACCATCTTTGGAGAACTGGGGATTTTTTTGATACTATAGAACAGCCTACTCTGATTGAGACAAACCATGTCTGAAATTACCATAACAAGTTTCTTTTATTTAACTCTTTAGTACTTAATTCATATTATGTTTTATACTTAAAGGGAGACAAAACATTCAAGATTTAAAGCATTTTACGTTTCTGAATATCCATTACAAAACAGTCATGTTTGTCCTCAACAGCAAAGTATTCAGCACAGGAAAGGTACTTTAATAAATAATTTTTAGTGAATTTATGTATTAAAGCCATATATGTATACATGAATACATATCAAGATGGAATAAAAAGAAAAATGCGTATTGAATGTCTCCTGGAGAAAGAATAGCAGTGGAGAGTCCAAGAAAGATATCCACTCTATAGTTAAAATCAATATAAAATCTAATACTGAACAATTTCACATAAGGAAGATATAGGCAACTGTGGCCAAGACTCAGGCTCAAGATCACTCTCTGAAACTTGTATAAGAAACAATAAACTTAGGCCACCTTCTTAGCAAGTCCAACTAAGGCAAGACAAGTTCAAAAGTATATTCTAAAGGTTAAAATAAAATGTGAGCTCAAAATAAAAATGTATGTGTGTGTGTTCACAACTAGGCTTATCTTTCTGCCATGTATTAAAGTTAAATTTAGGAGTCTACATAGAATTGCCTGTAAGAAAGTATGTTTACACCATAATATATTAGAGAAATGTAACTAAGAGCAATTGCTAAACATCATACATAATTTTGACCATATTATTTCCTTTCATAATATGTAGATTACTTTTCACCTTTGTGAGTTAGTATACAATATTGGTAGAATTGAGAAAAGTAGGTCATTGGCCATGTCCAGATGGGCAAAGAAGTTTAGCTTGTGTAAAAGTAGGCCAATTGCACCACAATTAAGACATCTGCCCATTTAATTACTGCTGCATTAAAAAGATAACCTTCAAATTTTCTTTTAGCCCTATTGTTCCTGCAAAGTTTCACTGTGACATAGTCTGTCAACCCAAAGGGCTAAAATTTTAACATGTATTTCCTGATAAATGTCATATTTGTCTACTTTAAATGTTCAATAAATAAGAATCTCATGTAAAAACTAAATCATCACATTATTGTCTCTTTGGTGAAAATTGTATTTCAATGTAGAGTGCAATCTGTAATTGACTCAATTTAATTCAGCCAGCCGTTGTATTTTAAGAATTTTTTTTTCTGTCAGCTTCTCTTTTTCATTTTTTATCTTTTCTATGTTTTTGAGTGAAAAAGTTATTCAGTCAGCAAGAAACATTCTTGAACATCAAATATTTAAAAATGGAGCCAAAAATTTGAAATGGTACCCATGCTGGCTTCTGCAAAGAACAGAGAAATTGAGTCATGAAGTAAATTTCTGTGGTTTGCTAAGGAGTGCATTTTAACAACAACCAAATAAGTTCAATAAGCTTTGAAATTTGTGAGGTGTGCATAAAAAATATTACCACATATGTGTGTCTTCTCTTTTTATAATCTAAATTTCTCCTGGAAAATTCTATGAAGGTATTACTTTAGAAATAGTAAGAAAGAAAAATAGCAAGGAAAAATAACAGAGCATATATGTTATTCTACTTCA
This sequence comes from Budorcas taxicolor, assembly GCF_023091745.1. NCBI lineage: Eukaryota > Metazoa > Chordata > Mammalia > Artiodactyla > Bovidae > Budorcas > Budorcas taxicolor. The sequence goes on along the minus strand of NC_068935.1, from coordinate 116,492,498 downwards.
AAAAAAACAGCAGCACACAAATAAGGCATGAAGAAACCTCTAGCATATTCTGCAGCAAAGCAACATTAATAGAATAAGGTTACATTTTAAATGTTAATAAGTATTTTCCACTAGTATGTACAACATTGCTTTGACATTTTATTTACTTTAGCACAGTATCTAGCTTAGTACAGTCTATACAGTAGATGTGAAATAAACATTTGCTGAACTGATTTAAGTGATTTTTTATTTAAAATTTTGGCAAACCCACACAAACTTACTTTCTCATCAATATTTGCCCTTATTCATTAGGTTACATCTTAAAATATTCTTTTAATTAGTATATTTCCCTAGGTAGAAAAAACATCTTAAGGAAGTGCTTCAAATTTATCAAAGATTATATATAAGCATTTCTAACTCAGTGGGGATTTTGAGGTTTTAATTTTAGTGTGATTTGTGTGGTTGTGGCTTGAAATAAGAGTCTAAGTGAGCCATGGGTATCCTTTCAATACAAAATAAATGAGGAGTTACTGATCTTCCACCCTCCATAGTAGAGTAAATACAGTACTATAGCTGCATGTTTAAATTAATAGGCAAAAGATTCACCTTATCTTTTATGTGGAAGACATTACTAGGTGCTGAGAGGTGAGGTAATCAAAAGGATTTTTTTGCCCTTGAGAAACTTTAGAAATCCAGTTGAGAAGCTGGAAAACTGACATACAAGTCAAAGAATGTTGATGAAACCATTGTGATCTTATTGACCTTAACGTCTCAAGGTGCTTTGTCCTTTATTTTTGGTACACATTTTTAGTTATCTTATTATTTTTACCTACATCATATCATGGCCTTCTTATTAAAGTGTAAACATCTTTAAAGCACATATTGTCTAACATATTGTTAGACACTTGTTTTCATGATTTATTTGGTTGGTCCTATCAGAGGTCTTTTGAAATGATGTTGTATAGAAAAGAAATATGATATGCCCTCCAACATATTCTCTGTTGCAGCATGAAATTTTCCTTCTAGTTCACCCCCTTTATCCTTCATCTTTTCCTTAATCTCTGGAGGGGGCTGGTATCCTTAGAAAAAACAAAGCACAAAAAGGTAGAGATAAAATAATATTTTGCAGTTATGTTATGAACAGCTGTCAATATTAGCAAAGAAAGATGGATTCGTCTGTTTTGAAAAATTTAAAGGATCTAAAACACTTGAGTAATATAGAGTTAGAATCTATTTTTCCTTTCCTAGCAAGAGTTGGTCATGTAAATTTAGTACTTAGGGAGCCTTATGACATTTCAGTAGGACCTTGATCCTTATGGAAGAGGAAAGACAGGGCAGAGGGAACCAAAGAGAGAAAAGGGAGAGGAAGGCCCAGCTGAGGTAGATCCTGTATGCACTAAAAGATATAAGGAAAAAGTGAAGGTGATACCATCCTCTGGTTGACATGATGACATATTCACAACTCTTTCTGTTTTGTAACAGATTCTCTAATGGATTTTTTTTCTTCTGTTACACCTTTGTAGATTTTATAGGTATAAACAAAGGATTACAAGAAGCACTATTCAATTTTAGACCTGGAAAAGGCTTAAAATTGAATGTTAAGAGGACTCCTCTAGGGCTTCCTTGGTGGCTCAGTGGTGAAGAATCCACCTGCCAATATAAAAGACATGGGTTCGATCCTTGGTCCAGGAAGATCCCACATGCTGCAGAGCAACTGAGCCCACATGCCACAACTATTGCCCCTGTGTTCTAGAGCCTGGGAACTGCAACTACTGAAGCCTGCACATGCCCTAGAACCTGTGCTCCACAAGAGAAGCCACTGCAGTGAGAAGCCTGTACATTGGAGCTAGAGAGTAGCCCCTGCTCCCTGCAACTAGAGAAAAGCCCACACAGCAATGAAGACCCAGCACAGCCAAAATAAATAAGCAAATAAACATATAAAAAAAGAGGACTCCTCTAATACATGAAATGAAGAAACTGAGATCAAGAAAAGTTAGGCTTCTTTAAGATTATAAAGAATTCATGTTTATGACAGATTAAGGATAAGAGGCCAATAATCACATTCACCTTATCAAATACTGATGAGTTTTGTCCACGGGGGTGTCCTATGCTTCTTCATATATTCATTCTCTCTTAAATTAAATCTAATATTTAGTGGTGGGAGAAAAGGACAAATACAAAAGGCAAGCTATTTCCTTCTTTTTCTACAAATGTTATTCCCTCATGTCCTTTATTCAAAAGTTATTAACGGTAAAGCTTAGCCAGATATGATTGTTTCAAATTATAACATATGTTTTCAATAACTTTTCTTTGTTTTAATTGATAAAAATTTAGTTTATGTTTTGGCACAGAATTAATATTTTTAACCAAGGGCCTAACACTTCATCCTCCATAAAGTAGTTTTATTATAGCAATGGGTTGAAACTGCATGATATATATTAGCTGAAGTGTTAGCTTATAAGCATGATCATATGTAATCCATAAATTTCTTTACTGTAAGGTCCATTTCCTTTTTCTTTTGAAAAATTAAGTTCTATACCTCTGTAGAAGAATTTAATATAAAAAGATGAGTGTATTAAATGCATACTATCATCCCAAAGAAATGAATATATTAATATTTAGTAAGTTTCACCTAATCTGTATACTAACAACCAGTTTAAAAGGATCCCTCTCTTACTTTTTGGTTTTTACAATAATGACTTGCTTCAATACCCAAGCTAATAGGGGATGGTAATATGTTCCTTGCATTTATTTTAGAGACCATAATGCATCACTTTCTGTATTCGTTGTTAACATTGTCTCTAAAACTTATTATTTTTAAATTAAGCCATCACTCAAACCAAAAAGAACAAAAAAAACACTCCCATAAACTTCTATACATAATCAGACTAAAGTTCTTGCTATTAAATTATTTTACACATTACCTCAGGCAAAGTCTAGATCTATTCCAACTGTGGTAATTGCTAGAAATGTTAATAAACAGTAAACAGCTAGAATTATTATTATTATTAAATCTAAGTTCAACACAAAGTGGTATTATTCAACCCTGCATTTAAACAAAAATTTTTTGTGTTTATCTTGTGCTTGTTAAACATGCATATGGTGTTTCATTTTTAACTGGTGGCAAGAAAAGGAACATAGTAAGAGAAGAAGGAAGAGTGGACCATGGCAATCTTATGGCTTCCAATTTATTTTAAAAAATAATAACAAAGTCCTTTGCAGCTAATAATTATTCTCAGATTCATTAAAAGCTCAGTGGTTTAAGATTCTGTCATAAGTAGAAAATATTCCTATGTCTATCAGATTTTCAGTGGATGAAAAATTATGTATGTGTATTGGACTCTAACCCTTCAGAAAAAGAATCTGTAAAGTGTATTCAGAACTGTTGCTTACTAAGAAAAGTTTCAATTTTCCATGGATTTACCTCTTTAGGAAACAAATCATGAAATGTATTAAAGAATATCTACCTATATTTTAGAACCATTCCTTTGCTTCAAAAAGGATTTTTTCACTGTATAAATTCACAAAAGCAACTTTTATTTTAATATCTTTTAAAGTTATTATTATTTGGAAAAACTAATGATAAAAAAACCCTAAATACGTGAAGCTACATATATAAACTTATAGTCCTTTTCCTCACAGGGAACTATTATTGTGAATCATCGTGAACTATCCCAAGCATATATCCATCCTTTTAAAATACTTCATTTAAATGAGCACTATACATACTGTTTGAGAAGAAAATTACAACCCACTCCAGTATTCTTGCCTAGGAAATGCCATGGACAGAGAAGCCTGGCGGGCTACAGTCCATGGGATCAGAAAGAGTTGGACACGACTGAGTACACATGCCTACATACTCTTTATATGTGCATGTGTGTATAGTTTGTTTTATATTTTCTTAGAATAGCTTTTACATGTTTCAATATCAGCATACAAGGACAGGAATCTCATTTGTTTCAATTTACAATATTATAACATTTTTTTAAATAAGACTATGACTATAAGGTTCACTCAAGTGTTTTCTTACTAATTAATAACCTGAAATGACAAAATTTTACATATTTTATGTTTCAATCATGTTTGTAAATATATGTGTAGAATACATAAATGAAATGACTAGATCAAAAAGATGAGCATTAAAAAATTGATATTGGCAAATTGTACTCCAAATGATTGTTTCCTTCTTTCACTTTCTTTTTTTTCCAACAGAATTACTACAGTGAATTACAAACTTTCAGATCAGTGTCAAATAAACAAAAAACTGCCTCAAATTTTTATTCCACATTCTTTTATTTAGGATTTGAATATTTTCAAGTGTCTTTTAGTATACAGTGTATTTATGTTTCCTATAAACTGAACATTATTACATTTGTCCATTTTCTATTATATTGTTTCTTATTATAAACATGAAAGAATTCATATCAATGAAATAAACTCTTTGCTATGTATCTAATGTTTTTTGCAGGTTTTATTTATATTTTGGTACTTTGCATGTTCTGTTTTGCCTTAAAGAAACTTTAATCCCTTTACTATTTACTAGCTGATCTCTCTGTTCCATATTCCATCTATCAAATGGGGGTAGGCCTAGTATCATATAGTTGTCAGAAGTCAGGAGCTAATCCATTTTTTAAAAAATTTTCTGCCACACCCTGAGGCATATGGGACCTTCATTCCTTGACAGGGATCTAACCCACACCCCTTGCATTGGAAGCAGAGTCTTAACCACTGGACCACCAGGGAAATCCCATTAATTCACTTTAATGTTTAGAAAAATGCCTAGCACATATTAAGTACTTTGCAACAATTAGCTATCATCAACATCATCATTGCTTTGTCTGTTTAATATTTTGTCCATTGTTTCAGAGCTTATAGGATTTCAGCTTCCTTAAAAAGTTCTTTACTAAGTGCAGGCGGTGGCGCCGGGCGCCGGCACTAAGCGCAGGTGCCAGTGGTGGGCCAGCGCACTAAGCATGGCCCAGAGCTACCTCACGTCCAAAGTCAGGGACAGCGGCCCAGAGTGCCAGGCTGCGATGGCACAGGAATGGCCGGGAGGAGCCACCCCGCGTCCTAGGTCAGGGGCGGCAGCCGAGAGGAGCTACCCCGCGTCCGAGGTCAGTGGCGGGCTGGGAGGAGACACCCCGCGTCTGAGGCTGGGGCGGTGACCCAGAGGAGCCACCCCGAGCCAGAGGCCAGGGGTGGCAGCTGGGAGGAGCCACCCACGCCCCAGGCCAGGGCTGGCAGCCGGGAGGAGCAACCCAAGGAGCGGTGGCTGAGGAGGCACAGGAGGGCCTAGAGGAACTATCCCACGCTGAAGGTCAGGGATGACGGCGGTAAGGAGGCACCCCTCGTCCAAGGTAAGGAGCAGCAGCTGCACTTTTCTGGAACAGCCATGAAGAGATACCCCATGCCCAAGGTAAGAGAAACCCAAGTAAGATGGTAGGTGTTGCAAGAGGGCATCAGAGGGCAGACACACTGAAACCATACTCACAGAAAACTAGTCAATCTAATCACAACTAGGATCACAGCCTTGTCTAACTCAATGAAACCAAGCCATGCCTGCGGGGCAACCCAAGACGGACGGGTCATGGTGGAGAGGTCTGACAGAATGTGGTCCATTGGAGAAGGGAATGGCAAGCCACTTCAGTGTTCTTGCCTTGAGAACCCCATGAACAGTATGAAAAGGCAAAATGATAGGATACCAAAAGAGGAACTCCCCAGGTCATTAGGTGCCCAATATGCCACTGGAGATCAGTGGAGAAATAACTCCAGAAAGAATGAAGGGATGGAGCCAAAGCAAAGACAATACCCAGTTGTGGATGGGACTGGTGATAGAAGCAAGATCCGATGCTGTAAAGAGCAATATTGCATAGGAACCTGGAATGTCAGGTCCATGAATCAAGGCAAATTGGAAGTGGTCAAACAAGAGATGGCAAGGGTGAACGTCGACATTCTAGGAATCAGAGAACTAAAATGGACTGGAATGGGTGAATTTAACTCAGATGACCATTATATCTACTACTGTAGGCAGGAATCCCTTAGAAGAAATGGAGTAGCCATCATGGTCTACAAAAGAGTCCGAAATGCAGTACTTGGATGCAATCTCAAAAATGACAGAATGATCTCTGTTCGTCTCCAAGGCAAACCATTCAATATCACAGTTATCCAAGTCTATGCCCCAACCAGTAACACTGAAGAAACTGAAGTGGAATGGTTTTATGAAGACCTACAAGACCTTTTAGAACTAACACCAAAAAAAGATGTCCTTTTCATCATAGGGGACTGGAATGCAAAAGTAGGAACTCAAGAAACACCTGGAATAACAGGCAAATGTGGCCTTGGAATGCAGAATGAAGCAGGGCAAAGACTAATAAGAGTTTTGCCAAGAAAATGCACTGGTCATAGCAAACACCCTCTTCCAACAACACAAGAGAAGACTCTACACATGGACATCACCAGATGGTCAACACCGAAATCCGATTGATTATATTCTTCGCAGCCAAAGATGGAGAAGCTCTATACAGTCAACAAAAACAAGACCAGGAGCTGACTGTGGCTCAGATCATGAACTCCTTATTACCAAATTCAGACTCAAATTGAAGAAAATAGGGAAAACTGCTAGACCATTCAGGTATGACCTAAATCAAATCCCTAATGCTTATACAGTGGAAGTGAGAAATAGATTTAAGGGCCTAGATCTGATAGATAGATTGCCTGATGAACTATGGAATGAAGTTCGTGACACGGTACAGGAGACAGGGATCAAGACCATCCCCATGGAAAAGAAATGCAAAAAAGCAAAATGGCTGTCTGGGGAGAGCTTACAAATAGCTGTAAAAAGAAGAGAGGCGAAAAGCAAAGGAGAAAAGGAAAGATATAAGCATCTGAATGCAGAGTTCCAAAGAATAGCAAGAAGAGATAAGAAAGCCTTCTTCAGTGATCAACGCAAAGAAATAGAGGAAAACAACAGAATGGGAAAGACTAGAGATATCTTCAAGAAAATTAGAGATACCAAGGGAACATTTCATGCAAAGATGGGCTCAATAAAGGACAGAAATGGTATGGACCTAACAGAAGCAGAAGATATTAAGAAGAGGTGGCAAGAATACATGGAAGAACTGTACAAAAAAGATCTTCACGACTCAGATAATCATGATGATGTGATCACTAATCTAGAGCCAGACACCTTGGAACGTAAAGTCAAGTGGGCCTTAGAAAGCATCACTATGAACAAAGCGAGTGGAGGTGATGGAATTCCAGTTGAGCTGTTTCAAATCCTGAAAGATGATGTTGTGAAAGTGCTGTACTCAATATGCCAGCAAATTTGGAAAACTCAGCAGTGGCCACAGGACTGGAAAAGGTCAGTTTTCATTCCAATTCCAAAGAAAGGCAATGCCAAAGAATGCTCAAACTACCACACAATTGCACTCATCTCACATGCTAGTAAAGTAATGCTCAAAATTCTCCAAGCCAGGCTTCAGCAATACGTGAACCATGAACTCCCTGATGTTCAAGCTGGTTTTAGAAAAGGCAGAGGAACCAGAGATCAAATTGCCAACATCCGCTGGATCATGGAAAAAGCAAGAGTTCCAGGAAAACATCTATTTCTGCTTTATTGACTATGCCAAAGCCTTTGACTGTGTGGATCACAATAAACTGTGGAAAATTCTGAAAGAGATGGGAATACCAGACCACCTGACCTGCCTCTTGAGAAACCTGTATGCAGGTCAAGAAGCAACAGTTAGAACTGGACATGGAACAACAGACTGGTTCCAAATAGGAAAAGGAGTCCGTCAAGGCTGTATATTGTCACCCTGCTTATTTAACTTATATGCAGAGTACATCACGAGAAACGCTGGAGTGGAAGAAACACAAGCTGGAATCAAGATTGCTGGGAGAAATATCAGTAACCTCAGATATGCAGATGACACCACCCTTATGGCAGAAAGTGAAGAGGAGATAAAAAGCCTCTTGATGAAAGTGAAAGAGGAGAGTGAAAAAGTTGGCTTAAAGCTCAACATTCAGAAAATGAAGATCATGGCATCCGGTCCCATCACTTCATGGGAAATAGATGGGGAAACAGTGGAAACAGTGTCAGACTTTATTTTGGGGGGCTCCAAAATCACTGCAGATGGTGATTGCAGTCATGAAATTAAAAGACGCTTACTCCTTGGAAGAAAAGTTATGAACAACCTAGATAGCATATTCAAAAGCAGAGACATTACTTTGCCGACTAAGGTCCGTCTAGTCAAGGCTATGGTTTTCCCAGTAGTCATGTATGGATGTGAGAGTTGGACTGTGAAGAAGGCTGAGCGCTGAAGAACTGATGCTTTTGAACTGTGGTGTTGGAGAAGACTCTTGAGAGAGTCCCTTGGACTGCAAGGAGATCCAACCAGTCCATTCTGAAGGAGATCAACCCTGGGATTTCTTTGGAAGGAATGATGCTAAAGCTGAAACTCCAGTACTTTGGCCACCTCATGAGAAGAGTTGACTCATTGGAAAAGACTCTGATGCTGGGAGGGATTGGGGGCAGGAGGAGAAGGGGACGACCGAGGATGAGATGGCTGGATGGCATCACGGACTCGATGGACGTGAGTCTGAGTGAACTCCGGGAGATGGTGATGGACAGGGAGGCCTGGTGTGCTGTGATTCATGGGGTCACAAAGAGTCAGACACGACTCAGTGACTGAACTGAACTGAACTGAAAATGTTCTTACTCAGTATAAAATTATAAAACAGATATTTTAAATATAAGTTTTGGTTTTGATCTAGTTGTTCTCAAAAATTTTGGAAGGTTATTTACTTGATTGGAAATGCTACACTTAATACTAAATAATACTAATACTAACTAACACTAATACTAATGCTAAATTTTCATTCATTGCAAATCTCCTTCTGGACTATTTTGTTTCTTTGAATCCGTCTGCTCATTTATTCTTTAATACAAATATAGTTTAATATGTACAATTTATTTAGCATTCTTGTTTTCTTCTTTACATCAGTTTAAATAGACTGCAAATAATTATGTTGATTATTTTAATACAGGTCATATTAAATTTCTAGATTAACTTGAAGAGAAATAATATGTTTATATGAGTTAGTCTTCAAAACTAAGAGCAATGTCAGGCTTCTAATAATCTTCAATTGAATTTCAAAGTTTTTTCATATAAATCTTGTACATTTCTCTGTAACTTACTCTGTTTTTTATTACAAGTAAGATTGCTTATTTCACTACATATTCTATCTGGATACTATGCAAATCTGATTTTAATTGGTATACATTAATTCAGAGGTCATCAAACTAAGGCTTTCAAACAATATCCAGCTTTCTGCCTGTTTTTGCAGCTAAAGTTTTATTGAAAAATACCCATATACATTTGTTCACATACTGTCTATGGCTGCTTTTGTGCAAAGCAATGTTGAGTGCTAAAATAGACTATATGGCCCAGATGGCCAAAAATATTTGCAATCTGGTCTTTTAGAGAAAATTTTACAGACTCCTGCCTTCATTAATTTTATAACCATTTAATAATTATTTTACTCTAATAGTCATTAGGCTGATTTTCTTTTATCTTCATGCATATTAACCCATTGCTGCTGCTGCTGCTAAGTCACTTCAGTCATGTTCGACTCTGCGACCCCATAGACAGCAGCCCACCAGGCTCCCCTGTCCCTGGGATTCTTAACAAAAACTTTCCTACTTCTTGTTGGTTTATATATCTCTTATTTCTTTTGCATGCTTAATTCCATTGGCTAATACTACAATAAAAATAACAGGCCACATGATTCAAAGAGCTGACTCACTGGAAAAGACCCTGATGTTGGGAAAGATTGAGGGAAGGAGAAAGGAGTAACAGAGGATGAGATGGTTGGGTGGCATCGTTGACTCCATGTACATAAGTCTGAGCAAACTCTGGGAGATAGTGAAGGACAGGGAAGCCTGGCGTGCTACAGTCCATGGGGTCACAAAGAGTCAGACACAACTTAGCAACTGAATAACAACAACAATACAAAGTAATGATGATGATAATACAAATAATTGCAAATGAAGCAACTGACAAAGGATTAATCTCCAAAATATATAAGCAGCTCGTACAATTGAATATCAGAAAAACAGCCTGGTCCAAAAACGGGCAGAAGACCTGAACAGACATTTCTCCAAAGAAGAGAGACAGATGGCCAATAAACACATGAAAAGATGCTCAGCATCAGTCATTATTAGAGAAATGCAAATCAAAACTACAATGAGGTTATCGCCTCACACCAATCAGATTGGCCATCATCCAAAAAACTACAAACAATAAATGATGGAGAGGATGTGGAGAAAAGGAAACCCTCTTGTACTGTTGTTGGGAATGTAAACTGGTACAATCACTATGGAGAACACTATGGAGACCCCTTAACAAACTAGGAAGAAAACTACCATGTGACTCAGCAATCCCACTACTGGGCATATACCCTGAGAAAATCACAACTCTAAAAGACACATGTACCCTAATGTTCATTGCAGCACTAATTAAAGTAGCCAGGACATGGAAGCAACCTAGATGTTCATCTACAGATGAATGGATAAAGAAGTTGTGGCACATATATACAATGGAATATTAGCCATAAAAAGGAATGAATTTGGTTCAGTTGTAGTGAGGTGGATGAACCTACAGCCTGTTATACAGACTGAAGTAAGTAAGAAAGAGAAAAACAAATAATGTATATTAATGCATATATATGGAATCTAGGGGCTTCCCCAGTGGCTCAGTGGTAAAGAATCCGCCTGGAATGCAAGAAACTCAGGAGACATGGGTTCAATCCCTGGGTCACCAAGATTCCCTGGAGGAGGGCATGGCAACCTACACCGGTATTCTTAACTGGGAAATCACATGTACAGAGGAGGCTGGCAGGCTACAGTCCATAGGTTGCTAAGAGTCTCAGATAAGACTAAAGTGACTGAGTACAAGTGTGGAATCTAGAAAAACAGTACTGATGAACATATTTACAAAGAAGATATGGAGATGCAGAAGTAGAGAACAGTCTGGTGGACACAGCAGGGGAAGAAGAGTGTAGGATAAATTGAGAAAGCAGCATTGATATATATACAATATTTGATACATGTGTAAAAAATAAATAACTAGCAGGAAGTTGCTGTATAACACTGGAGGCCCGCCTGGCACTCTATGACAACCTAGAAAGGTGGAATGGGAGGGGGTAGGCTCAACAGGGAAGGGATATATATGTGTGTGTATGTATATGTATATAAAATTATGACTGATTTTCATTGATGTATCACAGAGTAAAGTAATCGTCCTCCAATAAAAAAATTGATAATAAAAAAATTTTATGTTCCTAAATTAAATTACATGTAGTATTTTACAAGTAATCATAAATTTGGCTTTTTATATTCACATTAAAATATCCCCATATTCTTATTATATAAAAGTATCTTATCCTTTCCCAAATTAGGATTGGTTTTGAATTGTATAAAATCCATTTGTATACCCTCAGAATATATTTCTCTCCCATTACTAATTAATATCATGAAATATATTAGTAAATTTCTTAATTATTTTACAGTGCTATAATAGTAACAACCAGTGGAATTAGGTGAGAGTAAAGAATAATAGCTATATAAATTATTCTAGTTTGGTAGAAAGAATTTATAACTGTTCCTGTTCTGTATTCTCTCTACGGTTAAAAGTCATTGGGTTCCCACCTTCTAGAGTAATGGAAATAAAAACAAAGGGACACAAGTGGAATCTGTTCAAACTTAAAAGCTTTTGTATAGCAAAGGAAACTATAAACAAGGTAAAAAGACAACTCTCAGAATGGGAGAAAATAATAGCAAATGAAACAACTGACAAAGGATTAATTTCCAAAATATATAAGCAGCTCATACAACTCAGTATCAGAAAAACAACCCAGTCAGAAAGTGGGAAAAAGAGCTAAACAGAGATTTTTCCAAAGAAGACATACAGATGGCTAACAGACACATGAAAGGATACTCAGTTCAGTTCAGTCCAGTTCAGTTGCTTAGTCATGTCTGACTCTTTGTGACCCCAAGAACCGCAGCACACCAGGCGTCCCTGTCCATCACCAACTCCCAGAGTCCACCCAAACCCATGTCCATTGTGCTGGTGATGCCATCCAACCATCTCATCCTCTGTTGTTCCCTTCTCCTCCTGCCCTCAATCTTTCCCAGCATCAGGGTCTTTTCAAATGAGTCAGCTCTTCACATCAGGTGGCCAAAGTACAGGAGTTTCAGCCTCAACATCAGTCCCTCCAATGAACATCCAGGACTGATCTCCTTTAGGATGGACTGGTTGGATCTCCTTGCAGTCCAAGGGACTCACAAGAGTCTTCTCCAACACCACAGTTCAAAAGCATCAATTCTTCATCGCTCAGCTTTCTTTATAGTCCAACTCTCACATCCATACATGACTACTGGAAAAACCATAGCTTTGACTAGATGGACCTTTGTTGGTAAAGTAATGTCTCTGCTTTTTAATATGCTATCTAGGTTGGTCATAACTTTCCTTCCAAGGAGCAAGGGTCTTTTAATTTCATGGCTACAGTCACCACCTGCAGTGATTTTGGAGCCCAGAAAAATAAAGTAAGTTACTGTTTCCACTGTTTCCCCATCTATTTCCCATGAAGTGATGGGACCAGATGCCATGATGTTAGTTTTCTGAATGTTGAGCTTTAAGCCAACTTTTCACTCTCCTCTTTGACTTTCATCAAGAGGCTCTTTAGTTCTTCTTCACTTTCTGCCATAAGGGTGGTGTCATCTGCATATCTGAGGTTATTGATATTTCTCCAGGCAATCTTGCCCAGTGTTTCTCATGATGTACTCTGCATATAAGTTAAATAAGCAGGGTGACAATATACAGCCTTGACGTACTCCTTTTCCTATTTGGAACCAGTCTGTTGTTCCATGTCCAGTTCTAACTGTTGCTTCCTGACCTGTGTACAGGTTTCTCAAAAGGCAGGTCAAGTGATCTGGTATTCCCATCTCTTTCAGAATTTTCCACAGTTTATTGTGACACGCACAGTCAAAGGCTTTGCTCAACATCACTCATTATTAGAGAAATGCAAATCAAGACTACAATGAGTTATCATCTCACACCAGTTAGAATGGCCATCATTAAAAAGTCTATAAACAATAAATGCTGGAGACGTTATGGAGAAAAGGGAACCCTCTTGCACTGTTGGTGGGAATATAAAATGATACAGCCACTATGGAAGACAGTATGGAGATTCTTTTAAAAACTAAGAATAAAACCACCATATGACCCAGCAATCCAAATCCTAGGTATGTACTGTTACTGTTACTGTTAAGTCACTTCAGTCGTGTCCAACTCTGTGCAACCCCATAGATGGCAGCCCACCAGGCTCCCCTGTCCCTGGGATTCTCCAGGCAAGAACACTGGAGTGGGTTGCTATTTCCTTCTCCAGTGCATGAAAGTGAAAAGTGAAAGTGAAGTCACTCAGTCGTGTCTGACTCTTCGCGACCCCATGGACTGCGGCCCACCAGGCTCCTCTATCCATGGGATTTTCCAGGCAAGAGTACTGGAGTGGGGTGCCATTGCCTTCTCTGGGTATGTACCATAAGGAAACCAAAATTGAAAAAGACACATGTACCCTAATGTTCACTGTACTATTTACAACAGCTAGAACATGGAATCAACCTAAATGTCCATCAACAGATGAATGGATGAAGAAGTTGTGGTACATATACATGATGGAATATTATTCAGCCATAAAAAGAAACATGTTTGAGTCAGTTCTAATGAGGTAGATGAACCTACAGCCTATTATACAGAATGAAGTAAGTCAGAAAGAGAAAGAGAAATATTATATACTAACGCATATATATGCAATCTAGAAAGATAGTTAGGGCTTCCCTGACAGATGGTACCAAAGAATTTATTTGCAGGGCAGCAATGGAGAAGCAGACAAAGAGAGCAGACTTACGGACATGGGGAGAGGGGAGGTGAGGGTGAGATGTATGGAGAGAGTCACATGGAAACTTACATTACCATATGTGAAATAGATAACCAATAGGAATTTGCTGTATGTCTCTGGGAACTCAAACAGAGGCTCTGTATCAACCTAGAGGGGTAGGATGGGGAGAGTGATGGGAGGGAGGTTCAAGAGAGAGGGGACATATGTATACTTATGACTGATTCATGTTGAAGTTTGACATAAAAGAACAAAATTCTGGAAAGCAATTATCCTTCAATTAAAAAATAAATAATTTTTTTTAAAAAAGAGAGGGGACATATATATACCTATTCCTGATTCATGTTGATGTTTGACAGAAAACAAAATTCTGTAAAGTAATTATCCTTTAATTAAAAAATAAATACATTTTATTTTTTTAAAAGTCATTGGGTTTATATTCCCTGAAGTTTTGCCACCAATTTTCTGTGAAACTAGTAAGCCTTGGTGCCTTTTTGAGGTAAATTCTTTCAAGGTATTCTTAATTTACTCAATGGAATTGAAATGTTTAGATTGTCTTTTTCTGATATAAAGTTTATTATAATTAACATCAACATGCAATTAATCCATGCTTTCTGCTTTGAGGAAAATACTATTCTCTTATTTTTTCCTCAATGGCTATTCTCCCAATTTCCATTCTGAAATGTATGTATTTGTGCTTTCTTTATTTTTATTAAATTCAGTTCAGTTCAGTTCAGTCGCTTAGTCATGTCTGACTCTTTGTGACCCCATGAATCACAGCACACCAGGCCTCCCTGTCCATCACTATCTCCGGAGTTCACTCAGACTCACGTCCATCGAGTCCGTGATGCCATCCAGCCATCTCATCCTCGGTCGTCCCCTTCTCCTCCTGCCCCCAATCCCTCCCAGCATCAGAGTCTTTTCCAATGAGTCAACTCTTCTCATGAGGTGGCCAAAGTACTGGAGTTTCAGCTTTAGCATCATTCCTTCCAAAGAAATCCCAGGGTTGATCTCCTTCAGAATGGACTGGTTGGATCTCCTTGCAGTCCAAGGGACTCTCAAGAGTCGTCTCCAACACCACAGTTCAAAAGCATCAGTTCTTCAGTGCTCAGCCTTCTTCACAGTCCAACTCTCACATCCATACATGACTACTGGGAAAACCATAGCCTTGACTAGACGGACCTTAGTCGGCAAAGTAATGTCTCTACTTTTGAATATACTATCTGGGTTGGTCATAACTTTTCTTCCAAGGAGTAAGCGTCTTTTAATTTCATGGCTGCAATCACCATCTGCAGTGATTTTGGAGCCCAGAAAAATAGTCTGACACTGTTTCCACTGTTTCCCCATCTATTTCCCATGAAGTGATGGGACCGGATGCCATGATCTTCATCTTCTGAATGTTGACCTTTAAGCCAACTTTTTCACTCTCCTCTTTCACTTTCATCAAGAGGCTTTTTATCTCCTCTTCACTTTCTGCCATAAGGGTGGTGTCATCTGCATATCTGAGGTTATTGATATTTCTCCCGGCAACCTTGATTCCAGCTTGTGTTTCTTCCACTCCAGCGTTTCTCATGATGTACTCTGCATATAAGTTAAATAAGCAGGGTGACAATATACAGCCTTGACGGACTCCTTTTCCTATTTGGAACCAGTCTGTTGTTCCATGTCCAGTTCTAACTGTTGCTTCTTGACCTGCATACTGATTTCTCAAGAAGCAGGTCAGGTGGTCTGGTATTCCCATCTCTTTCAGAATTTTCCACAGTTTATTGTGATCCACACAGTCAAAGGCTTTGGCATAGTCAATAAAGCAGAAATAGATGTTTTCCTGGAACTCTCTTGCTTTTTCCATGATCCAGCGGATGTTGGCAATTTGATCTCTGGTTCCTCTGCCTTTTCTAAAACCAGCTTGAACATCAGGGAGTTCATGGTTCACGTATGAAGCCTGGCTTGGAGAATTTTGAGCATTACTTTACTAGCATGTGAGATGAGTGCAATTGTGTGGTAGTTTGAGCATTCTTTGGCATTGCCTTTCTTTGGAATTGGAATGAAAACTGACCTTTTCCAGTCCTGTGGCCACTGCTGAGTTTTCCAAATTTGCTGGCATATTGAGTACAGCACTTTCACAACATCATCTTTCAGGATTTGAAACAGCTCAACTGAAATTCCATCACCTCCACTCGCTTTGTTCATAGTGATGCTTTCTAAGGCCCACTTGACTTTACGTTCCAAGGTGTCTGGCTCTAGATTAGTGATCACATCATCATGATTATCTGAGTCGTGAAGATCTTTTTTGTACAGTTCTTCCATGTATTCTTGCCACCTCTTCTTAATATCTTCTGCTTCTGTTAGGTCCATACCATTTCTGTCCTTTATTGAGCCCATCTTTGCATGAAATGTTCCCTTGGTATCTCTAATTTTCTTGAAGATATCTCTAGTCTTTCCCATTCTGTCATTTTCCTCTATTTCTTTGTATTGATTGCTGAAGAAGGCTTTTTTTATTAAATTATTGGTCACCCTATTCTCCCTCAAATAATCAGTTTTCAGTTCGTTTTTTCTATCTACTTATTTTAAGGCTTACTAAGTACTAAGGAGTGCTTTATGTTACTCTTTTTATGCTCTCTCCATTTCCTTCCCTTATATTTATTTTATTAGTCTATTTCTAACTTTTAAATTGAGTGCTTATTCATTTATTTTTACTCTTGTAGTATCACTTTCTGTTGAAAGAGAGTATCTTCCTAAATGTAATTTAAATAATAAGGACATTTGTTATCTTACATAACAAGAAGTCTGCAAGCAGGGTGTTTCCACAGCTGATTTAGCAGAGCAATGATATTTCTAAGGGCTGCTCTGTATTTTCTATCTTTCTATTCTACCATTCTTACCATATCAGAGTTATCACTACTCTGAAAGCAATTTCTGCCAGCAAGTAATTAGGGGATAGGAAGCTGTTGGTTAGGAAACTAACAATATCTGCCACACTTTTTAAGGTTTAAAATACTTTAAGTTATTAGAAGCACTGAACATTGTATTAGCCATATCCTATTGGTACTGACATATAGAATTTGCTTATGTTATCTAATAAGTATTTATGATGCAATTTTTATTTCCTTATTTATACACTTACAAGTGTTTAAAAGTTATGCATGTATGTGTTTATTTCCTAATTCATAGTGTGGCTTTTATTATTATTAATTTGAATTTTTATTACATAATGAAAAGGCACTATGGTATGCTTATTCCTAATATTTAGACAATTATTAGCAATTCTTAATGATTGTGTAACCAAATATACAATTGATTTTGTAAAATTGTTATGTGGGCATTATAAATGAAGATGCATTTTCTGATTTTAGGGTATAGATTTTGATATATACATATTAGGGTCATTCAAATTTATATTAATTTGAATGGACATGAGCTGATAGATGTCAGTTAAAGATGTTCAGTGATACCTCACTCTTTCAAGTCTTTCTATTTTGCTTAGACAAATTTGACTTTCTTTTAGTGACTTTTCTTCTTTTCATCCTCTTCATTTTGCTAGTTTATGTTTCTCTTTTACTCTCATTTCCTTTCTTTGAAATCCTATATCACATCTCTCAAGAGACAGCATATTTTCATTAATTTCCTTGATTTAATGTAGAAAGTTTCTAAGATATGTTATGATATATAACTTTTATTGAAAATTGTCTTTGTCTTTTTTAATGCTTTGATGACTCTTGTTTATTTGCATTACTTTCACATAGGTCTGATTATATCATACTTAAAATTCATCTTTGAATATGTAAATACTTTTTGGGTCAAAGTTTCAAATAGATTCCAGTTATACAGAATCTACATAGGACATAAATATCTTCTAGTTATTTTTAAAAAATAAGTGTAAATAAGCTGGAACATTTTAAGGAACAGGATAACAGGCATTATGCTATGATGAGCACCAAAGAACAGACCCACCAGTGGAGTTGCTACCTCCTCTAACATCAAGACTGAGTTAATTAGAATGATGTCATTGAAACTGTTGACTTCAAAACTACGCCATCACAGCTTCAATCCAGTGGTCATGAAGTGGCTCCAGTTCTTAGTTTTAGAGTCATATCATTCTTTATACATTTACATCAGCTCAAAATAGATACCCCAATTTCTGTCTCCTGACACCCTGTTTGCTAGGAACTAACACTGAATGCTGTGGGAGTGGGAGGAACATGACCTTGCTTGACAGCAGAGATGAAGAGAAACACTACTTTTTCAGTTCAAAATTCATATGAATGCATCTAACTTACAGAATCTACATAGGTTTCAGGTCCCTAGCTACAAGGGTGCTAGAAAATAGTTTTCAGCTTTCCAGACTGTGCAGAAGTACAAACTAAAATGTGTTTGAAACAATATTGAGTGCCAATCAAACATATCTTCTACAGTCAAGTGTTCATTAAATGCCATGTGGTAGAAAGACTCAGGGGATGAATTAAGGAGTAAGTATCTTAGATTTAGATCAACAGAATTAAAACTCCTTCTCCCTGACATTCAATGCTGAGAGTACTTTCCACCTAGCAGTTGGTAGAAGGCCTTAACTCTCAGTGAATCCAGCACTTTGATAATCTTTCATATGGTGATTTAGCTCCCTCCCATGGACGGACGAGCCTGGTAGGCTGCAGTCCATGGGGTCGCTAACAGTTGGACACGACTGAGCGACTTCACTTTCATTTTTCACTTTCATGCATTGGAGAAGGAAATGGCAACCCACTCCAGTGTTCTTGCCTGGAGAATCCCAGGGACAGGGGAGCCTGGTAGGCTTCTGTCTATGGGGTTGCACAGAGTCGGACACGACTGAAGTGACTCAGCAGCAGCAGCAGCAGCTCCCATTACTGTTCAATTAACCAGATCAGCAACTATATGTTAGTCATCTAAGCTCAGCCCTAACTAAAATCTGCTTCCTTCAGTGATGATATGTCTGTCTAATTCTTTAATCATCACCTTCACCTGAACTTCTTGGTATCATGTGAATTCTGCCACACTTCTCTACTTTGTCTGTGGTAAAAGGCTAACGACATGGTTCAATGGAGGGAAGGCCAGTTTAGTAGACTACCGACTTATGAACAGCTCTGTGAGATGCCCTAGAACTGAAAGGCATGGAATTTCTTTGGGGCTGCTATTTTGATTTGGTCCAAATTTTTCTCTAACTCACCGGGGATTTGGGTGTTTTTTGTGGTGTCTTTCACCAGGTTGGAGTTTTTTTCTTTTTCCCCATGTTGTTTGTCCTCAGTTGTTTTCCAGGAAGAATGTGACTCCATTTTACATATGTACTCCTAACCTCATTTAAATAACCAAGCAAGCTCTTAGAATATGAAGTAAAAAAGGAATAAAAGATATCAAAATTTTTAAAATTATCTGATCAAGAAACATGGGAGCCTAAAAAACTAAAACCATAGAACATGACTCAAAAAAAGCCTTAAAAGCCAATTAGTTCCCAACCTCCCTACTTCATAGGTTATGAAACGATAGAATCACATTTGTTGGTTCTAGATTTTACCTATTTTCAGTTTTGGACAGGAGGAAATTATAAACATGCAAAAAGAGTACTTTTAATTAGGAGCAAAACTCTTTCTAATATCATTGATCCTTGAATAACTGTGGTTCCGCATAGCTGGTTCCGCAGTAGCAGACACCAATCACAGATTATGTGGTAATACTTATTCTTGAAAATAATCTACCTATAAGCAGAGCTGGGCAGTTCACAACCGCATTGTTCAAGGGTCAGCTCCACATATGCCAAGAAGGACATTTGAGACACAATTACTTGAGTCTGTTCATTCAGAAGCAAAGTGATTCTAACAACTATTTATTGTATTATCTTTCAGTAAAGCTGGTTCAATTCCAACAGATTCTGATGGCTGCTGCTGCTGCTGCTGCTGCTGCTGCTGCTAAGTTGCTTCAGTCGTGTCCGACTCTGTGCGACCCCATGGACTGCAGCCTACCAGGCTCCTCCGTCCGTGGGATTTTCCAGGCAAGAGTACTGGAGTGGGTTGCCATTGCCTTCTCCATTCTGATGGCTACAGCCTCATAAATATCAATCACTTATTTGAAAAGTGATCTGGGGTAGAAGGAACTTAGATGATAAACAGCTGCTATGATATTTAGCCTTTTTAATTCCTTCTAAAAAATCTGTATTAATCAGCATGTTATTCATGGTGATATCAATTTCTCTGAATATGGTTGGATAAAAATGGAAATTGAAAGTAATAATAAAATAGTATTAAAGTACAGAAGCAGATATGGAGGGCATAGGACTTCTAAAAATATAATTTTTCAACCATGTGTTTTCTTAATACCTGGAACATCCACACAGGGATGATCAAAGAGGCCATACTTGATCCTAAAAGCATAACATATCCATGTTTATTTTTTATTATATGATCAGGGGCATCCCACAAAGAAATTAGAATGAAACATATAAAGGCAAGGCTGATAAGATGGCCACTTAATAGGAATGCTCTAGATAGAGATTTTAGCTTAGTTCAGAACATGTACAGAAAGTGATTTCCCTCAACACTGCAAGTAAGTGTTAAAATCTCCCATGCTAGTAAATTATAATGTTCATTTTCCAACTGTTTTCAGCCTATGGGCAGTGAAGGTGGAATTAAAGAGCAATCACCTTATAAAAAGAGCTAATGTACTTTACAACTTTTATTTATATCATCTTCTTAAACGCTGAAATGCTTCATTCAATATAGTATAGCATAGACTATTTTTGTAAGTCTCACTTATAAAACTGCAATCACGGTGCAATTAAAATACCACTGCAATTAAAGTGTATGTAATGGAACATTCAGAAATGTACACATGACTTTCCTTTATAACCACCAAGGGAGACATTTTATATTCAAGTCTCCCAACTTATAAGATTCATTCAGCTAACAAGGGAACTTCTTTATTCACACAATAGCTTTATACACACATGCGAGCACACACACCTCCCCCCCCCACCACCACTGTGTGGTGTTATATATTTATAAACATCCAAATTAAAATTTAAGAAGTTTATGTTTTCAAAGTTTGAATTGCCTGTATGAAGATAAAATTCATTTGTTCTTTATAGATTCTTTTATATTTCATTTTTTTCCTTAGAAAAAGAGAAAATGAACAAATCATGGCAGCAGACATTATACTAATTGCTTTATGTAAGTTATCTTGATTCCCAAAACAGGTTGGCAAGGCAGTTCTCTTTCAAGTTTCACAGCAGAAGAAACTGCTACTCAAAGAGGCTCACTTGCAGCTAACACGTTTCAGGGCTGGAACACAAACCTGTCTATCCTGTCACAAAAAGCTTGCCGACTTTTTTCATATGAACTTCTTTCACCTAGCATTATTTCTACCATAAAAATATGTGGTTAAGTACTTTAAAAATGTGTTTTGGTTATCAGGTGGACCCTGTGGTTAAAATTTCTCCTGCACTTTGAATGTGTTTTACTTAAGTACAGATAGACTCTTACAGGTGATGTAGTTTCAAATTGTTATCTTAAAGGAAAGATTTTGGAGATCTAGGAAGTTAAAGTGATTACTTCAATTTCTCAATAAATGAAAAAGTAAGGTTGAGTTTAGAAACCCAGAGCACCTAACAACCAGGATGCTGTTCACAACTTGCCAAGAACCTCTGGTTTAACATCTACATAAGTATTGTTGACTCTAAATGCTAACCATAATTATTTTAGGCTATTAGTTCAACAAATCTGGATTGAGCAACTATATACAGACCACAAAAAGCACTAAAGGCAAAGATTACTAGGCATTCCTATGTAAATCTTCTAAATAATCACATTTTTACTTTAATAATAGTACTTACCTCAAAGGGTTGTTGTGAGAATTAAAGTAAGCAATTCATGTAGAATACTTAGAAATAATTCATGGAACATAGTTAATTGTTAAGTAGTATCATTGATAGTATCACCAATATAGACCTCATACTGTCTCCACCCACTACCTATATGTACTTATCTCCCCTGGAGGGATACAGACCTATTTCCTAAAGCAGCTTACAAACCAGAAACAATGAAAGAGAGAAGTTAAGGAAAGTGGATCTGATTTTTAAAAAATCAAATTTAGATTTTTTTTGAAAAAGACTTTCTCTTTAATTCTTTCAAAACACTATGGTAGCCTCCTTGATTCCTACATCCTTGTATTGCATGTCCTGTAAAATACGTGGGGACAAGACCTGTGACTTGCTTCTAGCTACAGGTTATGGCAAAGATAAAGGGATGTTGCAGATATAATTAAGATCTCAAATCAATCCGTACAGAATTAATCAAAAGGGAAATTAGCCAGGGTGGGCCTGATTTAATCAGGTGAATGCTCTTTAAAAATGGACTGGACCCAGAGTGGCTTGATGAAGTAAATGGCCATGTTGGAGAAACCCACAAGTCACGGAAATGTAGTTATTAGCCTCTGGGACCTAAGGGCAGCTTCTATAGTTGACAGCCAGCAGAAAGCCAGGACCCTCAATGACACGGGTGCAGAAAATTAATTCTGGCAACAACTTGAAAGAGCTTGGAAGCAGATTCTTCCCCAGTCTGGCCTCTAAATTAGAACATGGCCCATGACTGAAGTGTTGTGAGATCTTGAGCAGTATTCAGTTGCTCAGTCATGTCTGGCTCTTTGTGACCCCATGGATGGTAGCCTGCCAGGCTTCTCTGTCTATGGGACTTTCCAGGCAGAATACTGAAGTGGGTTGCTATTTCCTTCTTCAGGGGATCTCCCCAATCCAGGGATCAAACCCATGTCTCTTGGCATCTTCTGCATTGCTAGGCAGTTGTTTTTTTTTTTTTTTTTAAACCACTGAGCAACCTTGAGCAGAGTACCCAGCTAAACCAGACGTGGACTCCTGACCCACTGAAATTGTGAGATAATAATATGCCAGCAAATTTGGAAAACTCAGCAGTGGCCACGGGACTGGAAAAAGTCAGTTTTCATTCCAATCCCAAAGAAAGGCAATGCCAAAGAACGCTCAAACTACCACCCAATTGCACTCATCTCACATGATAGCAAAGTAATGCTCAAAATTCTCCAAGTCAGGCTTCAACAGTACATGAACCGTGAACTTCCAGATGTACAAGCTGGATTTAGAAAAGGCAGAGGAACCAGAGATCAAATTGCCAACATCCGTTGGATCATCAAAAAAGCAAGAGAGTTCCAGAAAAACATCTATTTCTGCTTTATTGACTATGCCAAAGCCTTTGACTCTGTGGATCAAAACAAACTGAAAAATTCTGAAAGAGATGGGAATTCCAGACCACCTGACCTGCCTCCTGAGAAATCTGTATGCAGGTCAAGAAGCAACAGTTAGAACTGGACATGGAACAACAGACTGGTTCCAAATCGGGAAAGGAGGACGTCAAGGCTGTATTTCGTTACCCTGCTTATTTAACTTATATGCAGAGAACATCTTGAGAAATGCTGGGCAGGATGAAGCACAAGCTGGGAGATTGAAGCACAAGCCTGGAGATGAAACACAAGATCAAGACTGCTGGGAGAAATATCAATAACCTCAGATATGCAGATGACACCACACTTACGGCAGAAAGTGAAAAACTAAAGAGCCTCTTGATGAAAGTGAAAAAGGAGAGTGAAAAAGTTGGCTTAAAACTCAACATTCAGAAAACTAAGATCATGGCATCTGGTCCCATCACTTCATGGCAAATAGATGGGGAAGCAATGAAAACGGTGAGAGACTTTATTTTCCTGAGCTCCAAAATGACTGCAGATGGTGACCACAGCCATGAAATTAAAAGATGCTTGTTCCTTGGAAGAAAAGCTATGACCAACCTAGACAGCATATTAAAAAGCAGAGACATTACTTTGCCAACAAAAGTCTGTCTAGTCAAAGCTATAGTTTTTCCAGTTGTCATGTATGATATGAGATTTGGACTATAAAGAAAGCTGAGCACCGAAGAATTGATGCTTTTGAACTGTCATGCTGGAGAAGACTCTTGAAAGTCCCTTGGACTGCAAGGAGATCCAACCAGTCCATCCTAAAGGAAATCAGTCCTGAATATTCTTTGGAAGGACTGCTGCTGAAGCTGAAACTCCAATACTTTGGCCACCTGATGCGAAGAACTGACTCATTTGAAAAGATCCTGATGCTGGGAAAGATTGAAGGCAGGAGAAGGGGACGACAGAGGATGAGATGGTTGGATGGCATCACCGACTCGATGGATATGAGTTTGAGTAAACTCCGGGAGTTGGTGGTGGACACGGAGGCCTGGCATGGTGCAGTCCATGGGGTCGCAAAGAGTTGAACACCACTGAGTGATTGAACTGAACTGAACTGAAGCATATGTTATTTCAAGCTGCTAAATTGTTGATAATTTGTTATACAGCATAGAAAACTAATACAAGGTAATGTTTTATTTTGTTTGTCTCTGTCTACAGCATATTGATGTTGCAGGCTGGAAGAAAATAAGATACTTAATTTGAACATGAAGGAAAGAATAGCTTTTTGGTATCTGTTAATGAATATAACTATGGAGATAGCAGTCCTTCAGGTTGGTCAGTAATTTCCTTGGAATTCATTTAGAAGTTAAAAAGTTATCTCTGACAAAAGACTTTTCTATCTTTAACTAGTTTCTTTCCCTGAAATGCCCACTTTTACCTTTCTCTATGGTTGAATGCAATGGAGGAAGTGTTTCACATGCTACCATCCTAATGATAACATGTAATTGTCCAAATGCTTTCATATAAATAGTCTAATTTGAGTTTCATAGCAATTTTGCGTGATATGAACAAAAGAGTTGTGAGATTCTCAAATTCAGGGGCATAGTTGTGAACCCAGAGGTTATCTTTGGACTCGGAAACATCAAAGGCCCTCAGGAAGTGCTAAAATGAATGAAGATTACTTTTTCAGATAAATGAATTGTAGTTCAGACAGAATAAATGACTTGCTCAGCAAAGCCTGGAGATAAATGTATGGGAATTAAAACTCAGACCATCTGCAACAGAGGCCAAGAGTTGTTTTCTATAATAGTATTTTATCCCTGAAAAGGAAACACATTTAGCTGCTAACAATCATTAACCTTTTTGCTCAAATTTGCATCTCTCCCTAACAAAGAACCCTGAAGGAAGTGGGGTGGGAAGGGGAAGGAGAAATGAAAAGAATTATCATGGGTATAAGTGCTGTACAACCTGTGGAATGCCTTGAATATCTGAGAAACAGCAGGATCACAGAGGATGCCTCTAGGTAGAGCTGCCTTCTAACAAAGGGAAAATGAGTTGGTAAAAGAAATGTTAATGCTTTAAAGGAAAACTACCTATTTATTTTTCTAGCACAGGCTTTGAAAATGCAAATCAATAATTGTCTTTTTAAAAAATGAATTTCCAAAACCGTTGAGAAATAATTTTGCTTACTAATACTTTCTCTATCTTATTCTGATGTAACCTCAAGCAATAGTTCATCACTAAAGTCCCTGTCTCTGCTTTAAAAACTATACCATTAGATGTTGAAGAAAATACCAACTGAAGCTGACTATCAGTAGCATCTTCACGCTGTCATGAATATGAAGCCATCTGTGTTCTGTCACCCAAGGGCTTCTCATTCTTGTTCAGCATAAATATATACTATATGCTTCTCTAATTTTTTTCCATGCACAAAAGCAGTAGTCACTGAAAATGAGCCAAGATTTCCTAAGCAGGAGTTTAGCGGTGTTGATGCTTACCAGCCAAAGACCACCAGGCAAGATATCAGGGTTTATTACTTGCTGCAGCAAAGAAGCTTGCACATCACGGTAAAATGTCAATAAGAGGCTATTAAGAGAAGCTTATTTTAGGATTTCAGCTTGTGGTGCTTTTGGCAAATTTTCAAGTAAGAGATCTGATCTGGATTGGGTGCTGTTAGAAACCAGAGGCAAATTTGTGACTGGATATAGTAATAATTTTTACACAGCACGTGTGAGAAATAAAGTAGGGCTGTAATTGGTAGAGATGCAGCATCCATCTTGTTATCAGGGAGGGGGCAGGTTCAGACGGTTTTATGGTTTTCACAGTGTTCTTCCTTTTGTCTGAGCACAGAAATTGTTATGGAGTGACCATGATTTTGCTGCACTCTTATGGACACAGTCCACTGTCATCATGGCTGACTTCAGGTGACGTTGGATTATGCGATTTTTTTTGCTCACATTCAGCAAGAGATCCCTACCAGATTACAACTGTGAGGGATGCTTCATTCTTTCTCAGTCAACATTTAGGTTACTAATAGAGAACCTTTGCGATCCCATGGACTGTAGCCCACCAGGCTCCTCTGTCCATGGAATTCTCCAGGCAAGAATACTGGAGTGGCTTGCCATCCCCTTCTCAAGGGGATCTTTCAGACCCAGGGATCGAACCCAGGTCTCCCACATTGTGGGCAGATTCTTTACCATCTGAGCCACCAGGGAAGCCCCAATAGAGAACCATCCCTCCCTTATTCTCAGACTGTGTGGTTCAGATTGAGTTAGCATAAATGGGCTCCAGGTTAGACATTTACAGCTGGCCTACTCTTTACATTTCCTGGGGCATGAAGCAGTGATACTAGATACTTAAAACTGTTAGCATTTTCTGAGATAAGAGATAGGTGGGCTCCAGTGAAGGTATTTACATTGAGCCTCCCCTTTGCCCTCCGAAATGGAAGTAACAGAAACAGGGTAAAGAGCCAGTGTTTGTCTCTTGTAAACACCTTAAGGTAATAGTCATGGCAAGGACCCTGTTTGAGTAAACAATTAAGGGATCTCTTCTCCCCCCTCTTTTTGAGACAAGGAAGACACTATGCACAGAAAGGTTCCTTGTGGGTCAAAATTCAAGGGATAATGCCAGGCCTCCCAAAAGCCTTCACTTGGAGATCCATCTTGGCTGAGGGGTGTGTACACATCTGAGGGAGAGTCCTAGGGTAGGTCTAGATCAGGTGTAGAAAAAAGAAACCAGATAATTGGCCTGAAGGAAGACAAAGAACCGGAAGCACTGATGTATATAAATGACTTAACCACCTCTTTACTGCACTCCTCCTCACTAGAGGGGACGCCCACACCCTTTCTCTCCAGGTGTGCACCTCTGCCTTGCTTCTATCTCAACTAAACAAACTGTTTCTCTACGTGCTCTCCCGCTTGTTGTTGTGCTTTGCCTCTAATAATAAACCTTATATCTGCATTTACAGTTTCTGCCTCCCTGATAAATGCATTTTTTACTGGGGACAAAAATCCAGGGAAAAATATCTTCTAACCTCTAGCCCTTGCTGGTCTGGTGGCTGGGATTCCTGGTTCTCATCCAGGCTACCCAGGTTCAATTCCTGGACAGGGAATTAAGATCTCACTTCAAGCCACCACTCATTGCTGCCTCGATGAGATCAAGGTGAAACTAACTCAGTCCCTCTCCCTAATGATGGGCACGAGACCTAGGTCTGGTCAAGCGGAATTTCTGCACCTCTCAGTCCACAGCAAACGTTTCAGAGATGAACACTTGACCCAAAGTGGTCCAACAACAGCCAACATCCACAGAACTTTGCTGATGCTACCTTGAAAGAGGCATACTGTTTTAATGAAACCATTTAGGCCTAGAGGTTATAAAGGGTTAAGATGTTGTTGCTACCTCTTCATCAAGAGTTGCAAGCCCCTAGCCTAAAGCAACTGGCCTTCCCGCTAAACAAGAAACTGCGTTTTCTTAAACTGTCCATTTTCCTTGCTAAATTTAAACTGGACTTCCTACTTTTCCAGAATTGCTTATCCATAGAACATCTACTTCGGAAAACTGACAACTATCCACTTGCTTTGCCTCATCTGTCACATTTTTGTTTTAGTATTCCTCTCTCCTTAACCGCCTGAGTGCCTGTAACATAAAAGCTCAGCTAACTGCCAGAAGGCACAACAATCTCATTTCATATAGACACTGTGATTTATAAGAAATATATATTTGGTCATTCATTCATAGTTTTCATATATAGTTGGTCTTCCTTCACAGTTCCTGGCTCACAACTCCTAAAACCTTTGACACTTCCTGCGATAAGAATAATAAAGGTGTTTTGTGTTATGTTAATGAGGTGATATTTGGAAAGCCCTTAGGTACCCTAAGAATAGGGGCTGGTTGCCAGGGGAACCAATACTGTGATTAGAAGGATGGAACTCAGGCTGGAGATTGAGTTAATTGCCAACAGCCAATGACTTAATCAATCACGCCTATGCAATGAATTCTCCATAAAAATTCAAAAAGATGGATGGAATTTTAGAGAGCTTCTAGGTTGGTGAACACTTAGAAATTTGGGGAGAGTGGCACAACTGGAGAGAGCATGGAATCTCCATGCCATTTCCCCATACCTTGCCCTAGGCATCTCTTCCATCTGGCTGTTCCTGACTTGTATTTTTTATTTAAAAACAAAACAAAACTGATAACCTCGTAAGTAAAATGTTTCTCTGAATTCTGTAAGCCCCTCTAGCAAATCAATTGAACCCAAGGAGGGGGGTCATGGGAACCTCTAATTTATAGCCAGTCAGTCAAAAGCACAGATAATAATCAGCTTGCAAGTGGCCTTTGAAATGTGTGTGTGGCAGGGGGTGGGGACAGCAGTGTTGTAGATTTGTAGAGGGAGACATTAAACTGGGATCTGATGTTATCTCTAAGTAGATAGTGTCAGAATTGAGTTGAATTATAGGACACCCATCTGGTGTCTAAATAATTACTTGTTTTTGGTGTGGAGAACCTTCCTACAGCCCTACATGTTGGAAACTGGGTCCAGAAACCCAAGAGACAGACCAGCTCTCCTACTAGTAGCTGATGGGGAGCAGAATTTGGTCACCTGAAAATACAACTCTTTGGCATAAGGATTATTTTCAGTTCAGTTAAGTTCAGTTCAGTCGCTCAGTCGTGTCTGACTCCTTGCGACCCCATGAATCGCAGCACGCCAGGCCTCCCGGTCCAAGGATTATTTTAAGGCTGATAATTTTTTTAAAAACAGCAGACATTAGAGAAGCCCTGAAAACCAGATAGACATTATCCTTTTGTATTTACATTTATAAGGGAAATCTCCCCTTGTAAGGGTATCTCCCTCTCTGTACCAGGAAAAAAAGGATGACTCTAAATGTCTAGAAACTTATCAATGAATAAGACAAAGACTTAAATCTGCATAACAACCTTATCCTTATTTACTGTGCTTTGCTTATTTATTGTGCTCTTATAACCAGCCTCCCCTCAACCCAATATCTTCTTTTGTCTTTAGCTGGAGATGTTATTTGAAGTAGTAGCTTGGGCCATTTTGGGGAGTTACCCAGCTTTCCTGGGTATCTCCCGTGGATAAAGGAGGTATGTTGTTTGGTCACTAAGTCGTGTCCGAATCTTTCGCGACCCCATGAACTGTAGCATACCAGGCTCCTGTGTCCACGTGATTTCTCAGGCAAAAATACTGGAGTGGGTTGCTATTTCCTTCTCTAGGGGATCTTCCTGACCCACGGATGGAACCCACACCTCCTGCATTGGCAGGTGGATTCTTTACCACGGAGCCACCAGGGAAGCCCAATTAAATATACAATATTAAACTTTTGTTTTTCTCCTGTTACTCTGTCTTTTTTATTATATGGCGGGGGGCAGGAGGCGCTCATCCAAGAACCTGGAAAGGTAGAGAAAAAATTATTTTTATTCTCCCACATAGCCAATAAAAGCTTTCTTGTTATTGCTCCACTTTGGGGGTAGGTCTTTATTTCAGGATCCTTCTGAGAAGGTGCTTGTGGCCATTTCTGTCACTATACTGGCAGAGCTTTCCTAAAAAGTAAACAAAGAGGAATGTAGATTCTGAATATGGAGAAAGCACATTTCATGTTGTCATTTGATCTTTTGAATATTTCCCTCTATTTGAGGTCAAAAGCACCTCTGAAATTCTTAATAGTGATAAATTACCTTTTGTTTCAAGTATTTTTCAGCTTGGGTTTCTGTTACCTCCAACATGAATATTTCAAGTACATGATGTCAAATATAAACAAATCCTAAGTTAGATACAGAGAGAGTTTAATTAGAAAAAAAGACAATTGCAGTTGTGAAAACTCTCCAATCTCAGAAATATGGATTTCAAATTCTAACACACCAAGTTTTTCTTCCAAAGTGTAAAGGAGGGGTGAGCAGAGACAAACTTAATCTTTTAAGGGGACACTGGACAAGAGGGTCTCCCTGAGGTCATCTGATTCCCAGGAGAAGCTGATAAGGGTGGGATAGGGGGGCAGGTTCCATTTTTTTAGTGTTTTCTAAGGTTTTGGAGCAAGCAGTGCTCAGGGGACAATAGGAAGGAGAGAAGCTTAACTAGAATTTGGTCAAAACAAATTAGAGGGTAAGAAATGGCCAGTTGCCAATACTTAGTCAAGTATAACTGGGCTGTTTGGGGTTCTGAGGATCCACCAGTGTCTTGGTGAGAAAGATAATGATGAATCTTTTATTTTGAATGCTTTGTCCCTTCTGGCTGCCAATTAAGAAATTCAATGTTTAATCTCCAGTTCCTTAAATTCAACATATGTATCTGCATCTATGGACTTCTCCTCGTTTTTAGGTGTTATTTTTTTCTTTAAGACAGTATAAAATGGCTCAAATTTCAGTTCCGTGAATAATGGGAAACAGAAAATCTGCAAAAATCTATGAGGATTTCTTGGGAGGCAGACAAGAAGGAGAACTTTTCCTGATTTGGTCCACATTACAGCCTGCTTCTCCACCACCATATAACTCCACAATGAAAATGTGAGCTTCAGAACTTCTGTTCTACCATTGGGGGAAGAAGAAAATACCTTACAAATTTGCCTTAAAATTCTCTCTCTAATACCCCTGTTTCTGCTACCGCTACTTGTTTTTACATTCTGAAGTTGGTGAGCAAACTGGTATTTGTGTACCTCTTTTACAAACCCTGCAGAGATGGTCTCCTAATTGGGACTAGGAGGTTATTGCTACTTAATATCCTGTGGCCTCAGACACAAATAAGATTAAAACAGTTCCATTTAACGTCCAACTTTCACATTATTTATATTATGAATGCATTATTCATAGAAAACTCAAAGTAGTAAAGTAAACATACACTGGAAAACATTATAATTAAATTATCAGATACAATATTTTTTTTTCAATGCCATAGCTATTGAATATGTGGAGAGTGCTGTGATAAGAACAGGAAATTGTAATGGGAAAAGTTACAAAGAAAAAAGATTTAGCTGGCACTTAATTTTTAATGTGTCAATCATTGGTTTTTGAAATATACTTTTACATTATTAATTTTCAAACCTACAACATTGAAACCAAGGATGATTTTGTTGAACTGCACATCATAGGAAGCTACTCAGGTTGATAACAGTTTTCTTTCAGATCTATACCTTCTGCAAGAATGCTTTTTAGATATATTATTGTTCTCATCCATCAAACCAGATCTATCTTAATAGACAAACTAATGAGAGATTTGTCAAGATTTTATTTATTTTACTCATAAATGTGGCCAGCATTTCATAATTCTAATAGGGCAAGGAAACAGTTTCTTCATGATAAATCCAAAGAAACCTAACTCAATTTAACTTTAAAATATTAATTTTACAAAATTTAAAACATTATTATTTAGTACTAATTGGTGCGAAATAGGGGCTTCCCAGGTAGCACTGATGGTAAAGAACCTGCCTGCCAATGCAGGAGATGTAAGAGATGCAGTTCGATCCCTGGGTCTGGAAGATACCCTGGAAGAGGGCATGGCAACCCATTCCAGTATTCTTGCTTGGGAAGTCCCATGGACAGAGGAGCCTTGGTGGCTATAGTCCATAGAGTCACAAAGAGTTAGACCCAACTGAAGTGACTTAGCACTCATGCATGGTACCAAATAAAAATTAGGAAAAAATACATTTAGCAAATATTCAACATAATATTACCTATAGAAATAGAAGTTGTTGAATCAGATATTAGAGCCACTAAAATATTTTCATTACAACAGGATATCCCCTAAACATTTCATTTAGAATGAGAACTATACTGCTACTGCCTAAATGATAGAGAATCTGTGCTCATACTGTCATTCCATGATTCAGTCCAAAACTGAAGGCAAGTCTTTGCTAATATATAAATTGTTTATTCTAGGGTATTCCACTTGGGAGAAGATAAATGCTTAATTAGTATGTTCCAGAAAAAACTGCATATTTTTATTATGTAGTATGCATTTCATAATCACTTCACCTTTATTTTCACATTTTTACTTAATTAAAACTGTAAAGTTACTTAAAGAAATGTTACTATCTCTATTTGATACTGCTACAGAGTAAATTAGGGAGGGCTACAATATATTTGTTCCATACCTCAGTGAGAGATAGGTTTGAACATTTACATTGGATAGAAGCCCATTTGGGCTGCCTTCAGTGCATTAGCAAGGAATCATTCTGGAGTTTTCATGTCAGTTAGGCATCATTACTCTTGGAAGAAGTCAGATGTGGAGCACTGTTTTAGGTTCCATAGAAAGATATGTCTGCCTTCAAAAATATAATGATCATTTGAGGTGGAGAGCATACATAATAAACAAGTATAATTCAAATGTGGTAGCAAGCTTATGAGAACAAAACATAGAGAACCAATATTACTGATGACATTACACATGGCCTTTTGACCATAACTCTGAACTCAAGCAAATATTATACTTTTGATCTGTTTCTGGCTACAGGTAGTGTATCATAAAAACAATCACTCAAACCAAACAAAAACATATAGATTAAAAAAAAAAAACAAACACCCTACCAGCTTTAAACAAACAAATGAGACAAAATCTCAGGTAGCAGGTCTACAAGTAGTATAATTTCTTAATCTCGCTGAGCCTTTTCTTCATCTGAAAAATGTGAAAAGTTATCTGTCTCCTAAAACAGAATTATGGAAAGATCTGGGCCTGACATATTGTACGCATTCTATAAATGTAGCTCTTAATACAATGCATACAGTACATTTGCTGACAAATACATAACCAGAGGAAACAGTGTACATGAAAGTGCAAAACAACCTTTTTCTCGAAAAAAAATGAGGAGACTGAAAAGATATTAAATCAGCTCTGACACTATGGAAGGGGTTTAAAACTTAGGTTCCAAGCTTAAAGAATGTAATTTAACAATTTAGATTATATTGGCAATGAAATTCTAAGGCTCCAGTTTTAGAAAGGAAGACATAGAGGAGTGAATAAATGAGTAGACAAAAAGGAAAAAATTACTAATATTTCCAAATGTAAAAAACATATTTTTGGCATGAAGATGCCTCCTCATAGAACTTAAGCAGAAATTCTTCCCACAGAACCTCATGCAATGAGAAATATCTGTGAAATGATTTTCTAAGCCTGCACGAGTAGTTTAACCAAGTCATAACATTTTTTCTATCCATTTGTTTTCAGCCCCTCAGCTCATGATCTAAGAGGAAAATTCATCCAGTACCCATGTAGATAGTGAAGAATGCCAACGTGAATCCTATTATACCATTTCGATGACAGGAACAGGTCCAGAGAGAATTCCCCAAACTAGCATTTAAAAATAATTGTATACATGTATTCCTCAAAGAAATATTATCCATATGAGGATTCATAAAAGAGTAGGGGAAATAAAACTGGGAACTATGTAAAATTATAAAAAGAGAAAGGAGGATGAAGAAGCAGCAGCAAGAAGATCAAGAAGTGGAGGATTCTCTGGAGAGAGGCAGAAGGGAGAAAGAAGGAGAGAAGGGAGAAAGAAGCAGAAGAAATCAGGAAAAAGAGGAATGGAGCTCACCTTAAAAGTATTCTTTTAAAAAAGGAAAAAAAATGAAAATAACATAAAAGGAAAAGTTTAAAACATCCTTCATAGTTTCAAGGAAATTAAAAAGAAAACTACCACTATGAAAATGAGACTATGAGTTATAAGATGATGTAAAAATGGAATGGGGTAAAAAAATTAAAAACTTAAAAAAATGGAATGGGGTAAAAAGAATACTTCCAAAATTAAGGAATTAAATAGAGGAGAAAAGACAGAAATTTAAAATGCGTATCAAAGTAGTGAAAAGCTAAAACAAAGTTGCCGAGAAGTGAGTCAATGTCTTATAAGTAAGAATTGGTAAAAGTCACAGAGATAGTAAAGAGAGGATAATGGGTAGCCTGACCAAAAAAAAAAAAAAAAAGAAAGAATACATGGAACAGAAAATAAATGCCTTAAGAATATGATGCAAGGAAGTTTTTCTATAATGAAAGAAGATGAGCTACTCAGTCTGAAAGTGTTCACTGTGTTCCAAGACAATTCATTTAAGAAGTGTTGATGCTATCAATAATGCATATCCTAGTGAAATTACTAAACCACAGAGTCCCATAGGCATTTAGTCAGAGAAATAAGGCCATTAAATTGGTGAAAAATGTTAAGAAGGACTACTAGTTCTATTCAAGAACTTTAGACTTAAGAAGTTAAAACAGCAGTATCTACTGGATTTTTTTAAAAAGTAACACTCCTCCACCCTCAACTTTTAAAAGTTAATATGTGTATTATAGAATCCAACAAGCAAAGCACATAAAAAAAATCCATAATCACAAGTAGTTTACAGTTTGACTTAAATTTCTACTTGTGTGTGTGTGAGTATGTGTGTACATTTACACAATGACACAGTTTTGAGATTGAGACTGTATCAGTTCAGTTCAGTTCAGTTCAATCGCTCAGTCGTGTCTGACACTTTGCTACCCCATGAATCACAGCACGCCAGGCCTCCCTGTCCATCACCAACTCCTGGAGTTCACCCAAACTCACGTCCATCGAGTCGGTGATGCCATCCAGCCATCTCATCCTCTGTCGTCCCCTTCTCCTCCTGCCCCCAATCCCTCCCAGCATCAGAGTCTTTTCTAATGAGTCAACTCTTCGCATGAGGTGGCCAAAGTACTGGAGTTTCAGCTTTAGCATCATTCCTTCCAAAGAACACCCAGGGCTGATCTCCTTTAGAATGGACTGGTTGGATCTCCTTGCAGTCCAAGAGACTCTCAAGAGTCTTCTCCAACACCACAGTTCAAAAGCATCAATTCTTCGGCGCTCAGCTTTCTTCACAGTCCAACTTTCACATCTATACATGACTACTGGAAAAACCATAGCCTTGACTAGATGGACCTTTGTTGGTAAAGTAATGTCTCTGCTTTTGAATATGCTATCTAAGTTGGTCATAACTTTTCTTCCAAGGAGTAAGCGTCTTTTAATTTCATGGCTGCAATCACCATCTGCAGTGATTTTGGAGCCCCCAAAAATAAAGTCTGACACTGCTTCCACTGTTTCCCCATCTATTTCCCATGAAGTGATGGGACCAGATGCCATGATCTTAGTTTTCTGAATGTTGAGCTTTAAGCCAACTTTTTCACTCTCCTCTTTCACTTTCATGTATCATTCTTTTTCACACATAAAAATATTTACTAATTCAAAACCCAAAGGCCATGACTATTTGGACAATTGAGAATATAATACACCAACTCTGATGGTCAAATATTGCTTAAATGACAAAAACGACAAACTTCTATTAATAGATTAACAAATATTGGCAGAGAGACAATCAAGATAGCATGTTCCCTTAATGTTCAATTTAAAATGAGACACAAAGTTTAGGAGTACAATGCGTTTACTGCTTATAAGAGAATTATCAGGTCTATACTATTGGAAAAGGCGATGGCACCCCACTCCAGTACTCTTGCCTGGAAAATCCCATGGATGGAGGAGCCTGGTGGGCTGCAGTCCATAGGGTCACTAAGAGTTGGACATGACTGAGCGACTTCACTTTCACTTTTCACTTTCATGCATTGGAAAAGGAAATGGCAACCCACTCCAGTGTTCTTGCCTGGAGAATCCCAGGGATGGGGGAGCCTGGTGGGCTGCCGTCTATGGGGTCGCACAGACTTGGACAAGACTGAAGCGACCTAGCAGCAGCAGCATACTATTAAAATAATATGTAAAAGGTGTTTCTATTGAGTTGTTTTACAAGGTATTCATATAGTATGACCAAAAGGCACACATCCAGGAGTCTTCTCTGTCTTTCCCTGAGCCAGTATCTAAGTACAATGGGTACTGCTCAAAGAGAAGGCTCATTCATTCCCTTCCCCTAACATAAGATTTCACATGAATTTTAACCAAAAAGTCCCTCACATATATTAACAAAATGTGTCACTTTACTATTTCTACTTTTAACAAACTTTGTACATCTCAGGACATGTAGGAAGACTAGATATTTCAAAATAGGGCATAACATATTTAACTATATACACAAAGTGAGGATGAATATCTCACCTTTGCTATTTTCTCTTCCAATGTCCTTCAATCCAGTGCTCAAAATCTGATAGTACGTTGCACACAGAAGTACTTTAGCAATTACATTGCCAAAGAATATTTCCTATCAATATTTTCACAGCTATTCAAAAGTCTTATTTTATGACCACTATTTTAAGATTTTTGGGGGGTGGACCACTTTTAAAGTCTTTATTGAATTTGTAACAATATTGTCTGTTTTTATGCTTTGGATTTTTGGCTTTGAGACATGTGAGATCTTAGCTCCCCAAACAGGGATAGAATTCACACCTCTGCACTAGAAGGTGAAGCCTTAACCACTGAACCACCAGTGAAGTACCTACCACCACTACTTTAAATACCCTGGACATTTCTAAATATCTAGAAAATTTAGCTATCAAAAATAAAAACTTATTTGTCTACTTTATACACAGCTGCTATTGCTGCTGCTGCTGCTAAGTCGCTTCAGTCGTGTCCAAGCCTGTGCGACCCCATAGACGGCAGCCCACCAGGCTCCCCCGTCCCTGGAATTCTCCAAGCAAGAATACTGCAGTGGGTTGCCATTTCCTTCTCCAATGCATGAAAGAGAAAAGTGAAAGTGAAGTCGCTCAGTCGTGTCCAACTCTTAGTGACCCTATGGACTGCAGCCTACCAGGCTCCTCTGTCCATGGGATTTTCCAGGCAAGAGTACCAGAGTGGGGTGCCATTGCCTTTTCCATTATACACAGTGAAAGTAAAAGTGAAGGTGAAGTCGCTCAGTCGTGCCCGACTCTTTGCAGCTCCATGGACTGTAATCTACCACACTCCTCCGTCCATGGGATTTTCCAGGCAAGGGTACTGGAGTGAGTTGCCATTTCCTTCTCCAGAGGATCTTCCCAACCCAGAGATCGAACCCAGGTCTCCTGCATTGTAGGCAGACACTCTACCGTCTGAGCCACCAGGGAAGTCTTATTATACACAGTACCATTAAACAAAAATGCACACCTAACAAAATGATCATGGTCCAAGGTGACTTCTCATTGTGATCATCCTGGCTCTCAACATGTCTTCCTCACCTTCTCCTCGATATTGCTAATGCAGTGGACAAGTATAGACAAGTATGCTGCTCAGAAGCAGCTGAACAAACTCAGATTCAACTTCAAAAGTATTTTTCAGAGGACAAGCTTTCCTATGAGTCTCAACACAAGGTATACAAATGGGCTAATTTTAGGCATACAACTAAGAATTTGTACATTCTTAAACATTTGGATACTAGATGTTGCAAACTGGGATCTATTTGTCCATTATGGACTATAAACAGAGCAAAAGAAAACGCAGCTCAAAGAGGAAGTTTAGCCATTTCATGACCAAAAGATAAGATTTCATATGAATTTTAATAAGATAGTAATAAAATATGTTTTTACTCCTCTATTTTTTTATATAATTTATTTTTTTAAAAAATTGTATTTACTTGTTTTTTGGGCCTTAGGTGTGTCATGTAGGGATCTTTTTGTTGAGGCACGCAGGTTTAGCTGCCCCATGGCATGTGGGATCTTAGTTCCCCAACCAGGAGCCGAACCTGTGTTCTCTGCATTGGAAGATGGATTCTTTAAGCACTGGGCCACCAGGGAAGTTCCCTACCTGTACTTTTAACATAGTTTGTGCATCTCAGAAAATTTGGAACATGAAGAAAGAGTAGATATTTCAAAAAAGGACATAACCTTATCAACCATGTATACAGAAGGGGAATCTACATGAACGATGGTTATAACATGAAAATATCCTCTAAATATGAACACTTTCCTTTCTTTCTTTCCAAGGCCTTTTGTTCCACCTCCTCTAACCCACCAAACAAACGCAGTCCTGTGTGGCTCCTGGTGTCTATTCTAGTGGTGGCCTAAAGATTCCACTTCTGAAAGTCATGCCAGAAGACATTTGTTTTGTAAAAAAATAAAAATAACAAAATAACAAAAGTTTACTTAATAAGATCTGTGATTTCTATTTTTTATCCAATGTCAGCATGTTAGGTCTCGAAGCCTAGAGGTAATAGAAAAAGGATTTTAATGTGTCTCTTAAAACAGCAGTACCCAACCTTTTTGGCACCAGGGACTGATTTCCTGAAAGACAATTTTTCCACAGGCCAGGGTAGGGGGATGGGTTTTGCGATGATGCAAGTGCATTACATTTATTATGCATTTTATTGCTAGCATTATTACATCAGCTCCACCTCAGATCATCAGGCATTATATCCTGGAGGTTGAGGACTGCTGTCCTAAAAGGTTGAGAGAAAAACTAAGAGAAATCTTTTTATACTAAGGCAGTACTTTGTTCTATCTTTCCCCTCAGCCACTCTCCAGAGCTGGCAGCAGACCTCCCAGCCACCTGCTGGCCACCGACCTGTCCCTTGGCCTTGTCCAGGGCACCAGTCACCTGCCTGGCCAGCGAGGTACCACTCCGTCAAGCTTGGCACGTGACAGCATCTCCTTCACTGGGGACAGAGTGGCTGAAGCGGGTCCCAGGACATGCGCGTGTCCAAGAAGGCCAAGCTCACCTCGAGGGAGGCAGCTTCTTGCACCTTCTGGCATCCTCCAGCTGCTCTGACCCACTGCAGGAGGCAAAGGGCAGGCCTCGGTCAGCGTGCGGGGCTGCCAGGGTCTGGGCCGCTGCTACCACTGCAGTCACGTTGCAGGGACAAGCCGTTGCTGCCTCTGGGCCTGGCTGGGTCCCCAGCAAGTGAGGAGACCAGCGCGGGTCCCCAATTGACAGAGTGCCCTCAGGTTAGTGTCCGCAGGGCCCCCGGAACCCTAGTGTGTGGGCACAGGCGTGATCGGAAGAGCCCCCAGGGGCACCAGCTCAGAGACCGGAAATGGTGAGAAGGACCGCTGGACCAATAGTTTGAGGTCCCCTGGAAAGGACATCAGCACTCAAAGCAGGTAAATGGCTGGAAGGGCCTGGGTGCCACAGTGCGTGGGCTTTGTGGTGGCCTGAAGGGCACTCCAGGATCCTCACTGCATGGGCCCTAAAGTCTCTGAAAGGGCAACTGGCTCCTAAGCTCAGGGGGGGTCAGTGACTAGAACGGACGCCAGTGCATCAGTGTGCGGCAAAGATGCAGCTGGTAGGACCCTAGGGGCAGGTTGGTGAATGGAAGGAACCCTGGGTGCCAGCACGTGGGAAGAACGATGGCCAAAAGGAAAAGCCTTAGGTTCCTCTGAATTGTAGGTGGGCCAGTTCCGGGTAGCCGGAAGAGCCCCAGCTAGTATCTGGCCTGGTATGGGCAGGGGGCAGGGGGGTGGGTGCGATAGGGAGATGGTGGATGCATGGTGATTGGAAGGGCGCTCATTTTCCCTGGACCCAAAATGGTTGGTGAGAAGGCAATGGCAACCCACTTCAGTATTCTTGCCTGGAGAACCCCATGGACAGAGGAGCCTGGCAGGCTACAGTCCATAGGGTCGCACAAAGTTGAACAGGACTGAAGTGACTTAGCAGGCTCGCATAGTCTGCTACAGTGATGAATCCTTCAAGGTATATATCAAGTTGGTCTGGCTTTAGCTAAACATTGCTCTTTCAGATCCTGGAGAAAAGGCCAGCTATGAAACACCTAGAGTCAGCATAAGGATCTGATAGTCAGGTTTTAGTTCTTGTTGATGCCAAAGTAGGAGAGAGAAAACCTGGAAATGTTAGTTTGGAAAAGATATAGTCAAGTATTGAAAGAAACTAAAAGATGGAAAAAGTTGGTACAGGTTGACAGTTTGGACAGCATAATAGAATTTATTCCAGTTTACAGGTAAATGCTAAAAATGGTTTTTCCACAGTGGGAGAGAAAGTCAATTAAATCTCTGTCAGACAAGATGAAATTTGCATATCCATCAGTTACTTGCAATTTACAAAGAGGTAAGAAATAGCTCAAAGACAACTGACAGGACCAGAAACTGATAACCCAGATGGATGTGTTATACTTTTTTTTAATTGAAACGTAATCAAAAATTGTTTTTATCTCATTTGGTTTTTTCTCTCAGTTTTAGTGAGATATAATTGACATATAGCACTGTATAGTTTTAAGGTATACAGCATAATGACTTGACTTACATATACTGTCAAATGATTATCATAGTGAATTTAGTTGTCCATCATCTCATATAGATAGAATAAAAATGTTTTTGTGATGAGAGCTATTATGATCTACTCCCTTAGCAACTTTAAAATATACCATACATGAGTATTAACTATAGTCATTATGTTGTACATTACATCTCCATATCTTATAACTACAAGTTTGTGCTTTTCAACCACCTTGATCCAATTTACTCAGCCCCAACCCCCACCTTTGGTAACCATTATCGTTGTTCAGTCGGTAAGTTGTGTCTGACTCTGCAGCCCCATGAATTGCAGCATGCCAGGCTTCCCTGTCCTTCACTATCTCCCAGAGTTTGTGCAAGCTCATGTCCATTGAGTCAGTGATGCTGTCTAACCATCTCATCCTCTGCCACCCCCTTCTCCTCTTGCCCTCTGGTAACCATAAATCTGACCTATTTTTCTATGAAGTTTTTTTAATATTCCACATATAAGTGAGATCATATAGTGTTTCTCTTTCTCTATCAGACTTACTTCACTTAGCATAGCACCCACAAAGACCGTCCATGTGTTGTTACAAATGGCAGAAATTCCTTCTTTTTTGTGGCTGAATACAATTCTGTTGTATGTATATACCACACTTCCTTAATCCATTTGTCTGTTGATGGACTCTTAGGATGTTTTCCATGTCTTGGCTATGTAAATATTGCCACAATGAACATGGAAGTACAGACATGTCTTCAACATAATGATTTGCTTTCCTTCAGATATATACCCAGCAGTAGAACTGTTGGATCATTTGGTAGTTCTATTTTTAATTTTTTGAGGAACATCCATACTTTCCATAATGGCTGTACCAATTTACGATCATACAGTGAACAAGGGTTCACTTTCTCCAAACCTTAAGAGCATTTATCTCTTATCTTTTTGATGATAGCCATTCTAATAGGTGTGAGATGATGTCTCCCTCTGCTTTTGATTTGCATCTCCCTAATGATTAGTGACGTTGAGTACCTTTTCAGAAACATTTTTTTTCTACTGTCATCCCTCCCCCTTTGAGCAACCATAATATCAAAGAAATATTATTCTGGATCACAAAATAAATCTGATCTCATTAGAGCTGGCCTGATTATTTACATAGAAACAGAAATAATGATTTTGTACCTAAGCCTTTTTTAGTTTGCTGCAAGTTTTCACAAGGAATCTCAGACTGGAATGTAAAAGCCTCTTGAGGATAGGAAGCCAAGCCAAGAATTTGCCATCACATTTTACCTTCATTACCTGTAGATTTGGGTGCATCCCTCTTTTCCTGAGATCAACAAAATACCCCAAGACTCCTTGCCTGTCAGCAAGTGATTGTCCCTACTCATTTATAAAGGTAGAAGCCTGTATATAACATATCAGGCCAATTTTCTTAAGAGCACTTTGTAAGCATTTGCTCCATAAAGTCAACCTTTGTTCCTTTCCTTTAAAGTTTCTAGTCGTATCATATTAAATGAACCTCATTCTCAAATACGACATTCCAGAAAAAGCCTTGGTTGCATAACCAATGTTTGCAATTAGGTTCTGTTAACAAGGAGGACAGACTCTATGCACATAACCAATATTGCCATGATAATGAGAATACTCAATAAGAGTTTCTGAATTGTAGAGGGATCAATCAGGAAGAGAAAGATAAATGTTTCATTTCTGCTTACAAAAGTATTGTCTGCTAAATTGTTATGAGTTAGAAATAGCTTACATGCAGAAAACAGAACACCAAAGTAGCAACAATATTCCTAACAAAACCTATAATCATCGTTCATCGCTTCATTCAGTCCTCTGTAATTAATTCTTGTTCCGCTTGATTTCGGGTTATCAGTTTCATGAACCCATCTGGTTGTCTACTAGGATTCTGGAAAGCCTGATCCTGGCCACTGGTATTAAGTGATGCCATTAGAAGCCTGTGCCTAAGGATACCCAGCTGGCATAGGCCTTTTCCATGGCTCTCTGAGACAATCCTTCGTATACAATAAGCATTCTGGCCTGTAGCTGGTGGCAAGTGCTTTCAGGGAAGCACCAGAGTAACAAAAAAAAAAAAGAAAGAAAGAAAACAATCTGTTGTTGACAAAAGACACAATGGCGGTGGTTAACTTATTACTACTGAGTTTCAAAATGAATGATCTGATGAGAGTTCATTATAAAAATAATGCATTTAACCAGGAAATTTGGTTTTGTGGCATGCAACATAAAATAGTCATATCAAAAAGATTTTAGACAAACTATAAACATAACAGCCCTGTTCTCAAAGAAGAGAAGATATATAATTTATGAAAATGAGTGTATATAATGCTTACAGAGGAAAAACAGCCTTCAAATGTAACAAGTAATAATCCCAAGACATAATATACCAAGAATACATCAAGCATTTATTTAGACTACACCAAGAATATATCAAAAACATTAAGTAAAAAATATTAAGACTGAAGTAGGTCCTGAACATGTTAATAAAACTCCATAGACAAGTGATGGAAATTCTCAGTTGAAAACCATTGGCCTAGAACATGTGTGTATGTTAGTCTCTCACTCGTGTCTGACTCTTGCCATCCCACAGACTGTAGCCCCCGCCCCCACCCCCAGGCTCCTCTGTCCATGGAATTCTCCAGGCAAGAATACTGGAGTGGGTTGCCATTCCCTTCTCCAGAGGACCTTCCTGACCCAGGGACCAAACCCGGGTCTCTAGCATTGCAGGCAGTTTCTTTACCATCTGAGCTACCAAGGAAGCAGGATTTAATTTTAAGAAGTTAAATTGTGACCAAGGGAACACTTTAAAAAATAACTGAAATCATCACTAATAACATAATACTATTGTTGTCTAATATCAAGAAAAACAGTACCAGGACTCTGATAAATTGAAACATCACTGACAGCAAGGACATTGATGAATCTCTAGTAAATTCATGTAATTTCTTAAATATTTATATTAATAACATTTTACCCATACATATTTAGCCTCAGGAAGGCTAAGTGGCTCTTCTGATTTGACAATACTTCCCATGTACTCAAAACATATCAAAAATCCTAATAATTTATAGCAACTCATATTACAAGGTGAAAGAAAGAATCCTTTGTGATTTTCCAGGGGCCTTTGGGAAAATCAAAGTCAGTTTTAGGTGCATGCATGCTAAGTCACTTCAGTTGTGTTGAACTCTTTGCTACCCTATGGACTGTAGTCTGCCATGCTCCTCTATCCATGGGATTCTTCAGGCAAGAATACTGGAATGGGTTTCCATGCCCTCCTCCAGGGAATTTTAGGTTCAAAAGATGACATTTAGAATTCAGTTCTATGAGGATGAAATGTCAGAATTTGTCAGGAGGTTTGAACATTTAATTCAATGAGATCATGGGTCAGTGAAAAATGGTACTTGGCTACCTATTTTATGCAAGTGATAATAAGAAATTTTAAAAATAAATGTTGGAGTTAACATGATTGTGAAAAACTTTACATCTTTTAAGAGTGAGAACACTTTGTTTTGTTAAATAATCAAGGGTATGGTGAAGTCAACATAAGACAGGAAATTATTCTAATAAGACAGCTTATTTGCCTTCAAAGCGGATTACCAGAAGAAAAAGAAAAACCTTAAGTAACCTCTTAAGAGCAAAACAATAAGAAAATTGTGTCATTTTAACAGCAAGAGAACCAAATTCTACTTTTTCATCAGTATAATATTTGATATTAAAGCTGTTTTTAAAATCTTATTAATAAATTTATCAACCTTAGCTAGCTTGGACCACAAATTTCCCCACCCATGAACATTTTACAACTTTTTATATCCTTTTGGGTTTTGACTAACACTTTTTTCTTTTTCATTCTGGAACGACCAGTTCTTTTATTTTAGGACAAAAGCATTTCTCTTTCTTAATAATAACATACTCTCTATACCTTGCATGCAATATATTAATTAAAAATTTTAATAACTGGTAACTTCTATTATACAGAAAAAACTTAAAAGTGGCTAATTGTGAACTGTCTGTCATTCACTAGTATTTTATAGCAGACTAGCAAAGCTTACAGATAAACTTTTCACGACTTTTTCTAGTCACATAAAGGATATAATGGGCTTCCCTTGTGGCTCAGCTGTTAAAGAATCTGCCTGCAATGCGGGAGACCTGGTTTTGATCCCTGGGTTGGGAAGATTCTCCTGGAGAAGGGAAAGGCTACCAACTCCAGTATTCTGGCCTGAAGAATTCCACGGACTGTATAGTCCATGGGGTCGCAA
This sequence comes from Budorcas taxicolor, assembly GCF_023091745.1. Taxonomy (NCBI): domain Eukaryota; kingdom Metazoa; phylum Chordata; class Mammalia; order Artiodactyla; family Bovidae; genus Budorcas; species Budorcas taxicolor. The sequence continues at coordinate 116,448,010 of NC_068935.1, read as the reverse complement.
AGAGTCGGACACGACTGAGCCACTTTCACTTTCAAAGGATATAATGCTATTAATATATCCTGGTAAAATTTCTCAACTGGGAAAAAAATGAGCATGTTCATTAATGAATCCAAATATATACACCATTAAAATTATGCCCAGCAATTAATTTTCAGTATTTTATCTCATTTATAATGATCTAGATATTTACTGAATATCTATTCATTAACATAATTTAGCATAAATGTTTTTAGTTACCTAAGATCTTCAAAACTATCTTTTTTTTAAATACAGCTATGTTGAAATATAATTCACATACCATACAATTCACACCCCTAAGTGTATAGTTTAATGGCTTTTTGTATAGCACATTATTAATTTTAAAAAATTGTGGTTAAAAAATATATATCATAAAATTTTTCTTTTAACCATTTTTAATTTCAGTTACATTAAGCACATTCACAGTGTTGTGCAACCATAACTACTATCCACTTCCAGAATTTTTCACCATCCCAAACAAAAACAATAATTTCCTATTCCCCTGCCCCAGCCTTGGTAACCTCTATTATACTTTCTGTCTCTACAAATTTATGTACTAAAAGTAATCCATATAAGTGGAATCATGCAACATGTGTCCTCTTGTAGCTGGTTTATTTCACTTAGCATAATGTTTTCAAAGTTCATCCATGTTGTAGCATGCATCAGAACTTCATTCCTTTTTATAGCCGAATAATATTTCAGTGTATGTATATACCATCCTTAATTTATCTGTTCATCTGTTGATGGATACTTGAGTTGTTTCCACCTTTGGGCTATTGCAAATAATACTGCAGAGAACACTGGCATATACAAGTGTATATTTGAGTATCTGCGTTTAATTCCTTTGGCTATACACCTTGGGGTAGATTTACCGGGCTATATGTGTCAGTTATGTGTGTAGTTTTTTGAGGTACTGCCAAACTGTTTTTCCCAGTGGCTACATCATTTTACATTCCAGAAAGGTAGGACTTTAGGCTTCCCTCATAGCTCAGTTGGTAAATAATCTATCTGCCTGCAATGCGGGAGACCTGGACTCGATTCCTCAGTTGGGAAGATCACCTGGAGAAGGAAATGGCAATCCACTCCAGTATTCTTGCCTAGAAAACCCCATGTAGCCTGGCGGGTTACAGTCCATGGTGTCGCAAGAGTCGGACACAACTTAGTGACTAAACCACCACCACCAGAAAGGTATGAGGGTTCCAATTTTTCTACATGTTTTCTGACACTTATTCTGTTTTTTTTTTAATTACAGCCCTCTTAATGGATATAAAGAGGTATATAATTATGGTTTTGATTTGCATTTCCCTCAGTTCAGTTCAGTTGCTTAGTCATGTCCAACTCTTTGTGACCCCATGAGCTGCAGCACGCCCGGCTTCCCTGACTATCACCAATTCCTGGAGCTTACTCAAACTCATGACCATTGAGTCGGTGATGCCATCCAACCATCTCATCCTCTGTCGTTCCCTTCTCCTCCTGCCTTCAATCTTTCCCAGCATCAGGGTCTTTTCCAATGAGTCAGTTCTTTGCATCAGGTGGCCAAAGTATTGGAGTTTCAGCTTCAGCAGCAGTCCTTCCAATGAATATTCAGGACTGATTTCCTTTAGGTTGGACTGGTTGGATCTCCTTGCAGTCCAAGGGACTCTCAAGAGTCTTCTCCAACATCACAGTTCAAAAGCATCAATTCTTCGGTGCTCAGCTTTCTTTATAGTCTAACTTTCACATCCATACATGACTACTGGAAAAACCACAGCTTTGACTAGACAGATCTTTGTTGGCAAAGTAATGTCTCTGCTTTTGAATATGCTATCTAGGTTGGTCATAGCTTTTCTTCCAAGGAGCAAGCGTCTTTTAATTTCATGGCTGCAATCACCATCTGCAGTGATTTTGGAGCCCGAGAAAATAGTCTCTCACTTTTTCCATTGTTTACCCATCTATTTGCCATGAAGTCATGGGAACAGATCCCATGATCTTAGTTTTCTGAATGTTGAGTTTTAAGCCAACTTTTTCACTCTCCTCTTTCACTATCATCAAGAGGCTCTTTAGTTCTTCTTTACTTTCTGCCATAAGCGTGATGTCATCTGCATATCTGAGGTTATTGCATTTCCCTAGTGACCAATTATGTTGCAAATCTTTTCATGTGCTTATTGGCCAGTTGTATATCTTCTTTGGAGAAATGTCTGAGTCCCTTAATCATTTTTTAATTGGTTGCCTTTTTGTTGTAGAGTTGTAGATGGTATGTGGTCTATATATTAAAACCTATGATTTCCAGATATTTTCTTCCATCCCATAGGTTGTCTTTCCACATTCTTGATGATGTGCTTTGATGCACCAAAATCTTTCATTTTGATTAAGTGCATTATTTATTTTTTTTCTTTTTTTGCTCACGCTTTTGGTGTTATTTGTAAGAACGCATTTCTGAATCCAAGGTCATAAAGATTTATCCTTGTTTTCTTTGAAGAGTTTTATGCTTTTAGCATTTAAGTTGTTGCTTCATTTTGAGTTAACCTATGTATATGGTGTGAAGTAGGAGTCCAACTTCATTCTTTTGAATGTGGGAATCCAGTTCTCCTAGCCACCATCTGTTGAAGAGATTATTCTTTCCCCATTTAATGTACTTGCCACCCTTGTCAAAAAGCAGTTGGCCATAGATGTATGGGTTTATTTTTGAACTCTTAATTTTATTCTGTTGGTCGATACATCTATCCTTATGTAAGCACCACACTGGTTTGATTAGTTTTGCAGTAAGTTTTAAAATTGAGAAGTGCGAGTTCTACAACTTTGTTTATCTTTTTCAAGATTGTTTTGGTTATACAGAACCCCCCAACCCTTGCACGTCAATATGAACTTGGGGTTTGATTTTTGCACTTCTGTAAAAAAAAATGTTTAAGTATGTATAGGGATTGCATTGAATCTGTGTATTGCTTTGGGTAGCAAAGGTATCCCCAGTTTTTCAAAAGTTCAGTTTTTGCCACTTCACTTTTAGGAAATAACTACATTTTCACTAACCAAAAGAAATCTGAAGAGAATTTTTTCTTTTACAAAAAAAAGGCAAAAAGCAAAAATAGCATTTAGCACTTCTTTTGCAGGGAGTGGTTATAGAGGCAGCATGCACCCTGAGCATCAAGAGTGACACCACTCCTGGAAAATAAACTCAGCATCAAGTTGCCCTAGCTATGAACTGTGTCTGTGAGTATCTCTGCTTTATCTCAGTTTATTTTGTGCATCCATTAGCAAGATATGTCCTCAGATAATTGCTTGTTTGCTTAACACCATTTCAGTTTACAAAAGGTTTCATAGGACACTCCACTTTCAGATAGCAGGGGAAACCTGTATTGATGTTTTGACTATATTAAATCTTCCTATCCATGAACAAGGAATATTTTTCTACTTATTTAGGCCTTCTTTAATTTTTTTCAGCATTGTTCTATGTTTTTCATTGTATAATTCCTTGGTTAAATTTATTGTCAGGTATTTTGTTCTTTTAGATGCTGTTATAAATGAAATTGCTATATTAATTTTCTTTTCTGATTTTTCATTTCTGATTTGGAAATATGTGTTGATTTTTGTACCCTTCAACTTTGCTGAATTTTTAAATTAACTGTAATAATTTTCTTCTGTATTCTTTGGGATTTTCTACATGTAAATCTTGTCATTTGTGTTCAGTTCTCCTTCTTCATTTTCAACTGGAATGTCTTCTTTATTTTGCTTGCCTAATTTCTCTGGCTAAAAGTTGCAGTGCAGTGTTAAATAGCAATGGTGAACATAGGGATCCTTGACTTGTTCTTGACCATAGTAGGAAAGCTTTCAGCCTTTCAGCATTGAGTCTGTTATTAACTGTGAGTTTTTAATAAATGCCTTTTATTATGTTGAGGTAGTTCCCTTCTATTTCTAGTGTTTTGAGAGTTCTTATTCTGAAAGATTATCAGACTTTCTCAAATGCTTTTTAAGTGTCTAATGAGATGATTATGTATTTTCTTCCCTTGGTTATATCAGTGTGATGTATTGATACTATATTGATTGATTTTATATTCAACCTTGCATTTCTGGGTTAAATGCCACTTGATCATGGCATATAATTTTTAATGCTTTTAATCATATTGTATTTTATTTGCTGGTATTCTGTTGAAGATGTTTATATCTATATTCATAAAGGATATTAATTTCTAATTTTATTTCTAGTGATGCCTTCATTCAACTTTGATATCTGAATGCCGACCTCAAATAATGAGTTAAGAAGTGTTCTTTCTCATATTTTTTGGAAGAGTTTGAGAAAGACTGGTGTAAATTATCTAAATGTTTGGTTGAATTCACTAGTGAAGGCATCTGGTGCTAGACTTCACTTTGTTGGTGGTTTTCGATTGGCCAAACTGTTTCCTGCTTTGGTTAGCTTGTGGGCTGACCAAGGTCCAAAATGTCCTATAGTGGTGGCCAAAGAACCCTTGGTTCTTCAGCCTGAGGAAAGGCTGAGGTCATTTATGAATATCTTAACCCTAGATGGTAGGAAGACTGGTAGCATGCTGGAGGTATGGTGACTGAAAGGGACCCCTGAAGCGCCATGCTGCTGGAAGGATGACTCCAGTCAGTCCCTGTATTTCACAGTGCTGCAGTGGGCAAGTGTACACAAGCAGCTGGTCTCAGAAAGGCCCATAACATATGAGTGCAAGGTTAAAACATGTCTGAAAGTGTTCCAGAGTACCAGCATGCTGGTTGGCACATGTCCAGAAGAGCCTTAGATTTCTAGAGGTCAGAGTAGACCTGAGGGTGGTTGGAGGGATACTCAGGGTACCTGCAGGTGGGGATGGCAGGAATTACAGTAGCCAAAGGGACTCAGACACCTGAGCCAAAGGGCCCAGGATAACACCGCTGTGGTCTGAACTATGACTGAGCATACTCTGGTTCAACACCAGAGTTGCAAAATGACAGCCACAATACCTCCAGGTCACTAACATGCCAGGAGAATATGGGCGGGGAGGAAATCCTAAAAGTTGCTCCTGACACTAAAATGGTGGTAGTAACAGGAGCCAAAGGTGCATATGAGCTATAGCATGAGATCTAGCTAGAGTCTTTAAGGGTACATGGGACTCCAGTGCACGGCAGTCTGGAGACTAGAAGGGCCCACAGGACAGGTGGTGTCCAGAGGTTCCATCCACAACACCAGCGAGGTAGCAGGTGACAGGAAGAGTCCCATAACTTGAGAGGGCACAATTTAAATCATACAGAAAGGCCTCCTCTTGCTGATAGCCTACTAGGAGGACCCTATAGTTCCATCATTTAAGGAAAATCTGGGGACCTGAAGGATCCCTGGAGCCCTAGAAAGAGGGGAAGAAGCTTTGCTGGGGCACCCACATGAGGGACAGAAAATGGCTTAGAGAGCTTATGATTCTCTAGCTTCTGAGCTGACTGAAAATCTGAAGAGCTCTCCCTTCCTGTTTGGGAAGCTAGTGTCATAAACTAAATGCTCTCATTTCCTCTCTTAGGGTCTGTTGTTCCTTAGGGTCCAGAAATGTTTGGCTTCCCTGCAGACCTAAAGTCATTAGGTCATTAGACTGACATTGTGATGCAGAGATCAGGGCCTTTGCAGCCACTAGCCAGGCCTGGCCTTGGGAATGGTCCATTTTGCATGTAGCAAAAGAATCCTCCGATCCCCAGAGCATAAACATGCTGGAGTCTAATAGGAAACCCGAACTCTAGCTGTTAGAAAGTAAGAGTGAGTGGAAAGTTGCCTGTGGTACAGCCCAGATGGAGATGCAGTGATGAAAGGGCCTACTTGCACCACAGTGTCCATATGAGCTCTCCTAGAACCCACTGCATAGAGTCAGGTCTCAAAAACAACCCAGTATCCAGGCTAATGGTGTCTGGAATGTGCTCCCTTTGTGAGAGTGCCATGGACCAAACGGTGCCAGAAGAGCCTTAGGGACCTAGAGTTCAGGCTGTGAGTTTCACAGCCACTAAGAAGGTGATGATGTGAAGTGTATCTAATCCTCCAGCTGATGGATGGGCTAGGGCCATCAGAATACATAAAACTCTAGATTCAGGGACCAGATGTTGCTAGGAAGGTGCCCAGGGACACAATAGGTGCAGAGTTCCACATTTGAAAGAATTCTAGGTTCTGTTTCAAGTGGGATAGTTGAAGACCATCCCCAAGGTGAGGCCAGGCTAGTGGCTGCAGAGGCCCTGATCTCTGCATCACAATGTCAGTCTAGTGATCTAATGACTTTAGGTCTGCAGGGAAGCCAAACAATTCTGGACTCCAAGAAACACCAGGCCCTAAGGGAGGAAACACGTTGTTGACTTGAAAGTTCATTGGTTCATCCATGCTGTTGGGCTCAGGGTACATGTGCCCAAGTTTGGTACTGTGACCAAAAGACCTCTAGTTTTAAAAGTAATTGCCAGAAAAGTAAAGTAATTGCCAGAAGTTACCCTGGTCCCAAGCATGTCTGTGAACTTGGACCAGTAAGGTCTCCTGGAAACTTCCCTGATGGGATGTGGATTACAGTGCCTAATTGTGATGTAGACGACCAGGGTACTGTAAGAGTGGTTTCCAATTATATATTTCATATCATCAGATTTGGGGGGAGCCCATACAATGCCAGTTCACTGGGAATGTAGCTAAATCAGGACCCCCAGAGCAGGAGTTCCATGGTGGATGGTGTCTGGAAATGCCTTCTTGGACTGCAATGTGATAGCAGGCAAGAATGCAGAAGAGTCCCAGGGCCTGAGAAACTCTAAATGGACATAGACCTAAAGGGATAATCATCAGGTTGATGGCTTAATAAGAGGAGCCCATGTTTCTATTGCCTGAGGTTTGTGGATTTTAAGGATTGCCTGAACTTTGTTGCTGTTTAGTCAGTCAGTTGTGTCTGACTTTTTGCTACCCCATGAACTGCAGCACACCAGGCTTCCCTGTCCATCACTATCTCCTGGAGTTTGCTCAAATTCATGTCCACTGAATCAAAGATGCTATCCAACCATCTCATCCTCTGTTGCTCTTCTCCTGCCATTAATCTTTCCCAGCATCAGGGTCTTTTCCAGTGTATTGGCTCTTCCCATCAGGTAGCCAAAGTATTAGAGCTTCAGCTTCAGCATCAGTCCTTCCAATGAAAAGTTGAGGTTGATTTTCTTTAGGATTGACTGGTTTGATCTCTTGGCTGTCCAAGGGACTCTCAAAAGAGTCTTCTCCAACACCACAGTTCAAAAGCATTAATTCTTCCATGCTCAGCCTTCTTTATGGTCCAACTTTCACACCCATACATGACTATTGGGAAAACCATAGCTATGACTACACAGACCTTTGTCAGCAAAGTGATGTCTCTGCTTTTTAATATACTGTCTAGTTTTGTCATAGCTTCTATTCCATGGAGCAAGCTTTTTTTTTTTTTTAATTTCATGGTTGCAGTCACCATCTGCATTATTTTTTCCCTATCTATTTTCCATGAAATGATGGGACCAGATGCTATGATCTTAGTTTTTAGAATGTTGAGTTTTAAGCCATCTTTTTCACTCTCCTCTTTCACCTCCATCAAGAGGCTCTTTACTTCCTCTTCGCTTTCTACCATAAGGGTGGTGTCATCTGCATATCTGAGGTTATTGATATTTCTCCCCGCAAACTTGATTCCAGCTTGTGTTTCATCCAGCACAGCATTTCACATGATGTACTCTGAATATAAGTTAAATAAGCAGGGTGACAATATACAACATTGTCGTACTCCTTTCCCAATTTGGAACCAGTCCATTTTTCCATGTCCAGTTCTAATTGTTGCTTCTTGACCTGCATACAGGATTTTCAAGAGGCAGGTAAAGTGGTCTGGTATTCTGATCTCTTTAAGAATTTTCCACAGTTTGTTGTGATCCACACAGTCAAAGCCTTTAGTGTAGTCAATGAAGCAGAATTTGATGTTTTTCTGGAATTATCTTGCTTTTTCTCTGATCCAGTAGATGTTGGCAGTTTGATCTCTAGTTGCTCTGCCTTTTCTAAATCCAGCTTGAACATATGGAAGTTCTCAGTTCACGTACTGTTGAAACCCAACTTGAAGGATTTTGAGCGTTACCATGCCAGCATGTGAAATGAGTGCAGTTGTGCAGTAGTTTGAATATTTTTTGGCATTGCCTTCTTTTGGGATGGGAATGCAAACTGACCTTTTCCAGTCCTGTGGCCACTGCTGATTTTGCTAAATTTGTTGACATACTGAGTACAGAACTTTTAATAGCATCATCTTTTAGGGTTTGAAATAGCTCAGGTGGAATTCCATCACCTCCACTAGCTTTGTTCCTAGTGATGCTTCCTAAGGCCCACTTGACTTCATACTCAAGGATGTCTGACTCTATATGAGTGACCACACCATTGTGGTTATCCAGATCATTAAGATCTGTTTTGTACAGTTCTCTGTATTCTTGCCACCTCTTCTTAATCTCTTATGCTTATGTTAGATCCTTACTATTTCTGTCCTTTATTTTGCCCATCTTCACCTGAAATGTTCCCCTATGTATCTCTAATTTTCTTGAAGAGATCTATAGTCTTTCCCATTCTATTATTTTCCTGTATTTCTTTGCATTAGTCACTTAAGAAGGCTTTTTTATCTCTCTTTGCTATTCTTTGGAACTCTGCATTCAGATGGGTATATCTTTCCCTTTCTCTTCTCTTCTTTTCTCATTTATTTGTAAGACCTCCTCAGACAACCATTTTGCCTTCTTGCATTTCTTTTTCTTTGGAATGGTTTTGGTCTCTGCCTCCTGTACAATATTACAAACCTCTGTCCATAGTTCTTCAGGCAGTCTATCAGATCTAATCCCTTGAATTTATTTGTCACTTCCACGATATAATCATAAAGGATTTGGTTTAGGTCATACATGAATGGTCTAGTGGTTTTCCCTATTTTCTTCAATTTAAGTCTGAATTTTGCAATAAGTAGCTCATGATCTGAGCCACAGTCAGCTCCCAGCCTTGTTTTTGCTGGCTGTATAGAGCTTCTCCATCTTCGGCTGCAAAGAATATAATCAATCTGATTTTGGTATTGATGATCTACTGATGTCCATGTGTAGAGCCATCTATTGTGTTGTTGAAAGAGGGTATTTGCTATGAACCTTGGAGACAGGGAAATTTAGCAGCAGGAAAAATTGCTGCAGCATCCATGAGAGGGCAGACTGTGGCCGAAAGAGTGTGATCTCGAGACTGCTAGCTAATTGAAGGCCTGAAAGGCTCACAGTTCCACCTGGTGGGTATTAGTGCCATGAGGGGGAAATCATCGGTTTTCACTGCAGAAGAGCAGGCTGGTTGTCCAAGCACCCTTGGTTCCTCAGTAGAAATTCACACTGGGGGCCAGTGGATATCCCAGAACCCTAACTGCCAAGAAGTCTGCAGGCCAGAAGCTTTCCAGGTATACCAGGTCGAGGTGCAGTGATGGAGAAGGGCCCTATTGCTTCAGACGTCTGGATGGATGTTTGCTTATAGGCTTCTGTGTTCCAAAGCAGTAAGCAGGCTGATGTCCTTATGGGATCTTCTGGAAGCTAGTGAGTGGACAGCCTGGTCTCAGCACACCTAAGACACCAGTATATGTTTAGTCACTCAGTTGTGTCTGACTCTTTGCAACCCCATGATCTGTAGCTCACCAGGCTCCTCTGTTCATGGGGATTCTCCAGGCAAGAATACTGGAGTGGGTGGCCATGCCCTCCATGGGATCTTCCCAACACAGGGATCAAACCCAGGTCTCCCATATTTCAGGTGGATTCTTTACTGTCTGAGCCACCAGGTAAGCCCAAGAATATTGGAGTAGGTAGCCTATGCCTTCTCTAGGGGGAACTTCCCAACCCAGGAATCAAACCAGGGTCTCCTGAATTGCAGGCAGATTCTTTACCAGCTGAGCTACCCGGGAAGCCCCAAGACACCAGTACCAGGGCAGATACAGTGCAGGAGTGCCCGTAGCACGCCAGCGCTCCTGGATGGCTCATGCCGTGAAACCCACCTCCATGTTAGAAATGATGCCCATTTGACTCTGGGTTCCACAGTCTGCAGGGCAGATGGTGGTCAGAAGGTATATGGTTCCTCATCTTGCATTCTGTCTGTGGTCCATAAGGACATAGGGAACCCCAGAGGCTGGGCCAGATACTAATTGGAAGGTCCCCAGAGACACTGTCTCATGGGAGGCCTTTAGCCAAATGGATTATAGGGTCTATTGAAAACAGAGAAGCTAAAGACTGAAAGGAACATCAGTTACACAGTTCCAGGCCTGTTCAGTGACCATAAGGGTTCTGGGTTCGCCATCACACAGACAGGCTAATATCAGAATCACATTTGATTCCTGGGTACATGTGATAACTACAGGCCAGAAGGAGCTCTGAACCCTTAGTGAGAGGCCATGTTGGTGTTTGGAAGATTTCCCTGGGTAACCAAGTGAGAACCCAGGGGAAGTGGGGGTTCCAGAAAGAGGAGGATGGATAGTATCTGAAAGTCTCAGATTCTGGATCTGAAAAGGCCCATGATATCCCAGAAAGCGTCCTAAATTGTGACAGAACATGATTCGGGTTCAGTAGCAGATAGGCAAATTAATGGCCAGAAATCCCTGGGACCCAGACACGACCATGTACTGTGGGCAGGATGGACTCTCAGAAATTTATGGGAACATAAGTGTCCTCATGACACTAACATGGAAGTACAAGAATGGTTCCCAGTAGGGATGTATAGTCTCGATTTGAATTCTTACTTTAGTCCATAGTGTTCCAGTACACAGGCAGTCACAAAAGGACCCCCGGGACAGTAATGCCAGGTAAGATGGTGTCTGAAAGTGCTCACCTGGGCATCAACCCAATGTTAAATTGGTATCCAGAGGCACCCTGGGGACTGAGAAAGAGAGAATGACAGAGACAAAAAGAGCTAGTCCTTCTGAAAACCATGTAAGAGGAACTCATGGTTGCATTGCATAAAGACAATATGGGGGCCTGAATAATTGCTGGAACCCCAGTGAGTGGTCAGGTTTTTGACAGGAAGATTTCCTGAGTCACCTATGTAAGAGACAGATGGTGGCCATGAGGGCCACCTGATCTTGAGGGCTGAGTGATGGCTGGGAGGGCTCACAATTCCCTTGCAGGGTGGCAGTGCTGTGACTGAAAATATTCTCCTTCCCACCTCAGACAGGCAGGCTGGTCACCAACGAACCCTTAATTCCACAGAGCATGCAGAGTATTGGACTGTAGAAAACCCAGAACCCTAAATAGCATCAAGTGCCATGGCCAGAAGATTTCCTGGGTCAACACCCTGATGAAGTTGAAGTGGCAAAAAGTAGTCCCATGCTTTTGATTTCTGAAAGGGTAGTTGCCAACAAAGAACTCAGTTCCAAAGCAAAGGTGTGGGCTAGTGTACATAAAGGCTCTCCTGGAACACTACACAAAGACATCGTGGTTAAGAAAGGACCCACAGGCCACCAGGACCAGAGCAGAATGTCCAGAAGTCCTCTCTGAGTGCCAGTGGCCAGGGCAGCATGATTATGAAGGAACCCCCCCTAGGTTCCTCCTGATCAAAACGGATGAGATGCACTAAATGTTCCACATTCTGTGCCCTATTGGGAGGGTGATGGTCACAAGGGTACAGAGTACCCCTAAATAACAGTGATACTTGGGGCCATAAGGTGTGTAGGAACCCTAAATGCTGGGTGGACTGGTGATTAGAATGTCCCCAGGGACACTAGCAAATAGACCAGTGACTGCAGCAGTTCAAAGTGCCATGACACATGAGCTAGCAGAGGACTGGAGGAGCAATTGATCACCACAGCCGGGCCTAACTCTGCACTTAAAGGGTTCTAGAATCCTGCATCACAGGGGCAGGTTTGTGGCATAAGGACCTTTGGTTCCCAGGGACATGATTGATAGCAGGGCAGAAATAGTGCTGGAACTCTAGAGCAAGGGTACAGTTGGTGGTTGGTGATCCTACTGGGCACCTGAGCTGTAGGTGAATGATGGTGGCCTAAAGGGCTAAAATTCCATAGATGAAATAGCCCAGGTGATGGATGGTGGCTGAAAAGGCCCAAAATCCCTTAGTGAAAAGGACCTGGTGTATCTTGGTCAGGGATATATACCTCAAATGAATGTGCTCCAGTTTCAACAGTAGGCGGGTGGTCAAACTGAACTGACAACCTGTGATTCCAGTAGGGGCTGTGAGCAGGAAGGACCTCACGAAAACATTTAAGGCTGGAATGGCCCTCATGACATTAACAGAATGGGGGTACTGGGGCCAAAGGAGACCTCAGGCACCAGCAAGCTGTTAGTATGCTTTCCGGTAAGGTCATATATTCTACAGCACGGATTCTTAACTCAGTTTGCAGGACCCAAGTGAAGTGACAGTCTACTTGCCCAAAGGGTTACCAGGACAACAATGTCAGGGGACATGGTGTCCGGAAGTACCCCACCAAGGCATCATTGATGTGTCAGGCATGTACGCAGTAGGGTACTGGGATGTAAGAGGGAGCAGATGGCTTGCTGGGCCCAAAGCTTGTAAAAGCCAACTCCTACTGAAATGCTGGTAGAAGGATCCCATGTATCCACCGAGGGATATGAAGAATCCAAAGAATGTTATGCAGGAGGCCAGTTGGTGGCTGGAAGTTTACTCTGGAGCACATCTGCATGGGTGGATGGTGGCCCAGAGGGATCTTACTTCATTAGTTTGCTGACTTAGACTGGTTGAGGTCTACACCTATCGACCCAGTGGCTAGTGCCATGACCAGGTGCTTTCCTTTGCATCATAGGCAGACCCTCTGGTCACTAAAAACCTGAGACTCAGCATACATACAGACTAGGGGCCAATGGGAATTCCCGAACTGCTTGCTGGCAGGAAGTCTGGCAGCCGGAAGGTTTTGGGGGAGCACTGCCTGGAAAAATGTGTGGTGGCTAAAAGGAGCCCTTTGCAGCAGTGTTCTCAATAGGTAGTTGCCTATAAAGCCACATATTCCTCAGCATTAGAGCAGGCTGTTTCCCATAAGGGCTCTTCTGAAACCCACTACATGAGCAGCACTGTTTTAAAGGACCTGCGGGGCACCAGCACCAGGGTAGAAGGTGTCTGAAAGTGGTTCAGAGTGCCAGTGCCCTGGACCACACCTGTCTGGAAGGATTCCAGGAGCGCTAGATGCCTCAAGTCTCTGGTTTCTACAGCCTATGGGAAGGGAGATGGTCTCAAGAGTATATATATACTTTCTTGATGACTTTGGGTGAGAAGGACCTCTGGAATTACAGTGAGGGGTAAATTGGTGGTTGGCAGGTCCTTAGATGGATGGGGGTGGAGAGGTAGGGATGGTGGGTGAAATGGCTCAAGTTACTGAACCAAAAGGAATTCTGACCAGTGTGGCAAACATAAGCCAAAATCTCAGGGTCTGCAGCATCAACTGTGGGCAGAAAGATTTCCCTGAAATGCTTAGTGCTGAAAGGGCCTTCATGACACCAGTACAACAGGATGCAGCCAAAAGGGATCCAGGCAGCTGGAAGTTTATGTCTAAGAGGACCATGTTGCATAGCAAGGGTTTTAGGCAGGGGCCCTGGCACAGTTGTGCACGGTAAATCTTGTTGCCGAAAGGACTCAAGTGCAGAATGTCCAGGCATATGATGTCCATAAGTTGCTCCACGGCCCTATGCCCCTCTCCCATGGCCCCAGTGAAGCAGTAAGAGTCCAGATGTTTGATGGGTAAAGATGTTGCCAGACCGAAAGGCCTGTTGATGGCCTGGTATGTGTTGCCTGGGTTTCTGCCTTAATAAGGAACACCTGGTGGCCTGAAGGATCCACGGAACCCTGACAAGCGGGCAGGTTTCTGGCAGGAACGTTCCAGGGGCATCTGCCCGAAAGAGAGATAGTGGCCGAAAAAGCTTGTGTTTCCCAAACTTGTGAGCTGACTGAAGGTTGAACAACTCCTGCTACCTCTGTGGGATGCCATGGTTGTGACTGAAAATGCTATCCTTTCCATAGCAGATGGGCAGCCTCAGTGCCTAAGAACCCTGGATACCTCAGCATGCACACAGACTGGAGTGGAAGGCATCCCCGTCTCTAGCTGGTAGGGAGGGTTTGGAGGTCGGACAGTTTCCAGCTGCACAGGCGTGATGTAATTAATAGGTGCCCACATGCTTACTGCCCAGGAAGGAGGAGCCACACGTTCCGCTGCACTGGCTACCATCTACTTAACTTGGACCACAGTTTGTCTGCAATATGGTCAGAGAAGGGACATCTAGGGCACCATCGCCAGGATGGAGAGAGTCTGGAAGTGCACCCAGGCTCAGCAAGGTGGCAGGTGCATTTCCAGTAGAGTTCTGGGGTCAGAAAGAGGGAGGTGGACTAAGGCAGGGAGTGCTAGCTTGCTGATGGCCAAGTAAGAGTTGTGGATTTTACTGCACTTGGGTTTCTTCAGAAAGGGCCCCAGAAGCAGTACCATGTAAGGGTTTTGGTTACCAATAGGGCCATAAGTTCCTTTGCCAGTGTGTAGCCTAATGGTCCAAGGCCAATGGGATTCCATTGATGGACAGGCTGGTGTTGGCCCAGGTCTTTCATGGTGTATCTGGAGGGCTGTAGGGTGGTTGAAAGGTTCCCCTGGTTTCCAACATGTGGTCAGACTGGTGCCCATGAGTAGAGTCTATTAAGCCTATAGTCTTCTGGGTTCATTGTGTGAAAAAAAAATCAGAAAAGGAAAGAATCACCAAAGTGGTAATTAGTGAAAGTTACTATGCACATACCAAAACATAGTTTGCAAACTGGGAGCACTTAAACCACCCACATAAGGGGCAGACGATGGCCGATACGGTTCATGATTGTCCAGCTTGTGAGCTGATTGGAGGCCTGAAGGGCTCTCCACTCCTGTTTGGGAAGCAAGTGCCATAAACTAAATGCTCTCATTGCAGTCACAGGTAACAGTCATGTAGCAAAAGAATCCTGCAATCCCCAGAGCATACACGGGCTGGAGTCTAATAGGAAACCCGAACTCTAGATGTTAGAAAGTAAGAGTGAGCGAAAGGTTGCCTGTGGTATAGCACGGATGGAGATGCAGTGGTGAAAAGAGCCTCCTTGCACCGCATTAGAGCACCGCACAAGGGTCGTGTCCATATGAGCTCTCCTAGAACCCAGTGTGCAGAGAGGCAGGTCTCAAAAATGACCTGGCATCAAGGCTAATGTCTCAGACAGTAAAGCATCTACCTGTAATGCAGCAGACCCAGGTCTGAAACCTGGGTTGGGAAGATCCCCTAGAAAAGGAAATGGCAACCCACTCCAGTATTCTTGCTTGAAAACTCTCATGGACGGAGGAGCCTGGGGGGCTACAGTCCATGGTTTTGCAAAGAGTTGAAAAGGACTGACCGACTGACACTTTTACTTTTCCCTTTCCAGGCTAACAGAGTCTGGACGTGCTCCTGGGATTCCAGCACCCTGGACAGCACATTCTGGATGAGCCCTTAGGGACAGAGAGATTCAGATGGACACATTGTCCAAGGGCTATACGTTATACATTCCACAAGAAGAGTGATGGTGAGAAGGGTACACAATTGTGCAACATGCAGGCCAACTAGTAGATCTGAGGAGACCTGGAATTCTGGGTTCTAGGGTAGATGGTGATCCCAATGTGCTGGGTATAACTTCTGCAAAGACACTTGATAAAGGGATTCTAAGTTGCAATTCAAATGGTATAGCTGAGGACTGTAAGGACCATAGTCTCCATGCCTTTCCATAACCAGAAAGGTTTTTGGTTTTGTATCACTATCAGGCTTTGGGCAAGAAAGTTTGGTTCCTAAGGCAAGCAGAATAACTCTAGGCCAGAAGGAACCTGGAAGCATTGCAAGGAGAAACGCTGGTTATCAGAAAATTCATCAGTGCACCCACATTGTGGGGAAGTGTGGTGGCTGAAGTGGCTCAGGATTTTTAACTGCAAATGCCCAGTTAATTCCAGAGTGAAGCCTGTATTATAACTGAAAATGCTGTGGTTTCAACAGCCGTTCGGAAGACTGGTGGCTGGAAATCTCCAGGTGCCTAGCACACCAACAGGCTTTGATTAGAAATATAGAGCCAGAAGGGCCTTCATGTTATTAACATGTGTGGCGCAAGGTGCCCAAATGGGGCCACAGGAACTGGCATACTGCAAACTATGGTGCACAGTAGGGCCACATACTCCACAGCCCAGATTTCTTCTTGGCCAAGGAGATCCTAGGTTTTCAGAAGTAGAGTTCGAAATTGAGCCCCCAGAGCACCATGCCCAGGCAGATGATGTCCGGAACAGCCTGCCATGGCACTAGTGAGGGGCAAGCTCACATCAAGAAGAGTCCCAGGGCCTAGGAAATCATGACGGACTCAAACCAAATGTCTCCTCCTGCTGACAGAGTAACAGGAGGCGCCTACCACACAAGTGTGATTGGGAGCCTGAAATATCTCCAAAACCTTAGTGAATGGACATGTTGTTGTCACCCTAAGGGGTGAGAAATGGAGTGCGAGAGGATTCATCATCCTGGGCTGGAAGTGCCGATGATAGCTCATGGTAACTGAAGCCTGTATTGTGAAGAGAGGTGCTTCGTTTGAAACACCAGGCCTGCAGTTGCTCTGCAGGATGTTAGTGGTATGAGTGGAAGTGCTCTTGTTCTGGCGTCCGCTAGCAGTCTGCTCCCTTAAGAGTGCAGCACAGTTCCCAGCACTCCGGGGTGCACACAGGCTGGGAGCTGGCGGGAAACCCGAAACATAGGCTGGCGGCAAGTCTGGAGGCTCGAATGGTCCCTGGTGCACTGTGCAGATTAAGGCAGGATGTGAACGGGGCGGTCTTGTAGCAGGGCTCTAGATAAGTGGTTGCTTACAGGGTTGTGTGTTCCACAGGACCAGGCAGCCTGTGGTCCTTGTAGAACACAGTGCATACACAGCCTGGTCTCTGAGACTATCTCCAGAACTCAGCACAAGGGCAGGGCCACCAGAAGTGCTCCGAGTGCATCTCTCCAGTAAACTCCCTGTTCTTGGATGTCGGGATGGAAAACCATGCCTAAAGGGCTCTGGGTGCCACAGTCAAGTGTAGGGTGATTGTGCAAAGGTGATGTGAAAATGGTGTAGCTGAGCTAGGTCTGACCAGTGACTGGATGAGTTCTTTCTGAAACATGCAGGAAGCCTTGTGGCCAAAATACCTTCAGTTCCTAAGCATGCTAGAAGACCCCATGCTAGAAAGAACCTGAGAACCCTAACAAGGAGCCACATCTCTTGTGAAAGTTTCATTATGGCTGCAATGTATGCTTGGGTAGAGGGCAGGGGAAAGATGGCTGAAATGCTTTCAACACCAGAACCTAAATCACCCGCTTTACCTCAGCATGTGTCACGTACTGTGAGTGAAAGTGCTCCCATTTCAACACTAGACAGCTAAACAGCTGGCTGGAAAGCACCAGGCCCCAAGCACACTGGTGCATCTTAGATGGGAACTACCCCAAAATTCCATGGTGAGGAAGGCCCTTCTGACACTTACGTGACAGAGTGTGGGTTCCAAAATGGGTGTTAAGTAACAGCATTTTACTAGCATGGGACTTTATATTCCATAGCACAGGCTGTGTAAAGGGCCCATGGGAACCCTGGATACAGGCAGTGTCTCACTTAAAGGGCCGTCAATGTAGCAGATGTCTTCTAGGAGTAATGCCTGTGGTATCAGTGAGGGGCATGGAAATGGCCCAGACATGAGAGGTTGACATACCCCAAAAGGTAAAGAGCTTGTTCTGCTCTGAGCCCAGTTGGAAGATCCTGGGGTTCCATCGTGTGAGAATAGGGTAGGAGCCTTAATTATAATCAGAACCTTGCTAAGCAGTCAGGTTGTTGGCAGGAAGGTTTTCCTGGGCAGCAACACGAGGGACAGCTAGTGAACAAGAGAACTCCAGATACCCTAGCTAGCAAGCTCTCGGTACACGGGCGATGATAGTGCTGTGACCCCAACGGTTCACCACCTAAGGGGGGAGACAGGGTGCCAAGTAACCTTGGTTATCACGAACATGGAAATGTGGGCCCAGCAGGAAAGCTGGAACCCTAGCTAGCCAAAAGTCCAGTGACAAGGAATTTCCCAGGCATTTCCGTATCAAGATGCACTGGGGAGAAGAGGTCCCTTGCCCCAGATATCTGGGTGGATGATTACCCTTAGGGCAGTGTGTGCCTTATGTCTGGGGTAGGACAGTGCTTGTGTGTGTTCTCTAGGAGCTGAGTGCTCGAGTACTTGACTTCAGAAAGAACCCACAAGGAACAAGCACCAGGGCAGAACATGTCCGGAAGTGCTCCGTCGGTGAGAGGGCCCTGGGCCCAAGGTGGGCAGAAGAGCCTTAGGGACCTAGAATTCAGGCTGTGAGTTTACACAGCCACTACGAAGGTGATGATGTGAAGTGTATCTGATCCTCCAGCTGATGGATGGGCTAGTGCCATAAGGACAGGTGGAACTTCAGATGCAGGGACCAGATGTTGCTAAGAAGGTGCCCATGGACACAATGAGTACGGAATTCCAGGTTTGAAAGGGTTCTAGGTTCTGTTTCAAGTGAGATAGTTGAGGACCCTCCCCAAGGCTAGGCCAGGCTCGTGACTGCAAAGGCCGTGATCTCTGCGTCACAATGGCAGTCTAGTGACATAATCATTTTAGGTCTGCAGGGAAGCAAAACAATTCTGGACCCTAAGGAACACCAGACCCTGAGGAGGAAACACATTATTGACTTGATATTTCATTAGTTCTCCCATGCTGGTTGTAAGTTCTGTGTGTGAAGGGGCTGAAATACTTTGGTTGTGAGGGCTCAGGGTCCTATGCTCAAGTCTGGTACTGTGACCAAAATACCTCTAGTTTTAAACGCCGCCAGTAAATAATCAGCAGCAATCCTGTTAGTCTGTAGCATGTCATTGAACAGTGAGCAGTAAGACCTCCTGGACAATTCCCCAATGGGATGTGGAGTAAGGTACCTAATTGTGACCAAGACCACCAGAGTACAGGAAGGGTGGTTTTCAGTTAGGCTATATATGCCATAGCACAGGATTGTGTACAGCCCACCTCATGACAGTTCACTGGCAATCTGGGTAAATCAGGAACCCAAGGGCAGCACTTCCATGGCAGATGGTGACTGGAAATGCCCCCTGGGACTCCAGCGTGCTAGCAGGCAAGAATCCAGAAGAATCCCAGGGCCTGAGAAAATCTAGATGGACAGAGACCTAAAGGGATTATTTTGATGACTTAAAAAGAGGAGCCCAGATTTCCTGCCTGAGTGTGCTTTGTGGACCTGAATGATTGCTGGAATCTTGTATACATGCTAAGTGGATTCAGTCCTCTCCATCTCTTTGTGACCTCATGGACTGTAGCCTGTCAGAATCCTCAGTCCCTGAGATTTTCTAGTCTTGGATACTGGAGTGGGTTGCCATTTCCTTCTCCAGGGGATCTTGCCCACCCAGGGATTGGACCGATGTGTCTTAGGTCTCCTGCACTAGCCAGTGCGTTCTTGACCAGTAGCGCCACCTGCAGGAATCTTGGAGAGAGGGCTGTTTAGTGGCAGGAAAAATTCGTGGTCCACACACTAGACCGCCGACTGTGGCAGGGAGCGCTCATTTCATCTCAAGACTGCGAGCTAATATGAGGCCTTGTCAGGCTTACAGTTTCACCTGGAGAGTATTGGTGCCCTGAGGGAGACATACTCTGTTTTCACTGCAGTCGGGCAGGCTGGTTTTCCGAGCACCGTCGATTCCCCAGAATAAATACACACTGGGGGCCGGAGGGTAGCCCGGAACCCTAGCTGCCAAGAAGTCTGCACGTGAAAATCGCCAGGTACACCAGTTACTCGGAGGTGCAGTGATTCAGGAGGGCCCCTCCCTGCATGGGTCTGAATGGCTGGTTGCCAAACAAGAACACTGTTTCAAAGAAACCTGTGCGCTAGTGTACATACAGGTTCTCCTGGAACCCTACGAAAAGATCCGTGGTCTCAGAAAGGACCAGCAGATCACCATCATCAGAGCAGAATGTGTCCAGAAGTCCTGAGGACTAGTGGCCAGGGCAGCGTCGTTGCAGTGCAACACCCTGTAGGTTCCTCCCAATCAAAATGCATGAGATGCACTAAGGGCTCTGAGTCCCGGCCCTATCGGGAGGGGGTGATGGTCACAGGGGTAGCTGCTGCTAAGTTGCTTCAGTCGTGTCCAACTCTGTGCGACCCCACAGACTGCAGCCCACCAGGCTGCCCCCCACCCCCGCCCCCCGCCCCCCTCCGTCCCCGTCCCTGGGATTCTCCAGGCAAGAACACTGGAGTGGGTTGCCATGTCCTTCTCCAGTGCGTGAAAGTGAAAAGTGAAAGTGAAGTCGCTCAGTCGTGTCCGATTCTTAGCGACCCCATGGACTGTAGCCACCAGGCTCCTCTGTCCATGGGATTTTCCGGGCAAGAGTATTGGAGTGAGGTGCCATTGCCTTTTCCGCACAAGGGTAGAGTGCCACTAAATAACAGTGAGACTCGGGGCCATAAGGAGTGTAGGAACCTTAGGTGCCGGGTGGGCTGGTGATCGGAACCTCTCCAGAGACACTAGCGAGCAAGCCCGTGACTAAGTGTTCAAAATGCCAGGCAAATACGCTGGCGGAGGACTGGAGGAGCAATTGGCTAACCATAGAGACAAGCCTAACTCTTGACCTGAAGCGTCTAATTTCTGCATGATATGGCAGGTTGGTAACAATAACGTTTGGTTCCTGGGCACGTGATTGGCAGGAAGCCAGAGAACATCCCGGAACCTTAGAGCTAGGGTACTGTTGGTGGTCGGTGATTCTGCTGAGCACTGGAGCTCGAGGTGAAGGATGGTAGCCTACAAGACTCAAACTTATCATTTGAAACGGTCTTGGAGAAGTATGGTGGCCGATTCGGCTCAAAATTCCTAAGCGCGTAGATACATTATATCTCTGTCAGATATCTATACCTGAATCAAACATGTTCCAGTTTCAGTGGTAGGCTGGTGGTCAGATTTGACTGACAACCCGCGCTTCCCATATAGGCTGCGGAAAGGAAATACCTCTCGAAAACGTTTGAAGTTGGAATGACCTCACGAGGCTAATAGGATGGGAGTACTGGGGCCGAAGGGCCCCCAGATACCCACAAGCTGTTACAGTGATTTCCAGTAAGGCCCTATCTTTCACAGCAATGATTTTTAATTCAGTTCGTAGGAACCCAGTGCACTGACAGTCTAGTTGCCAAAAGGGTCACCCGGACAGTAAAGTGAGGGGGAATGGTATCCGGAAGTACCCTACCAAAGCATCATTTCTGTGTCAGGCATGTACAAAAGTATGGTAGTGTGTTGTGAAAAGGAGCGATGGATCACTGGGCTCAAGGCCCAAAGGCCGTCCCCTGCTTAATGCTGGTAGGAGGAACCATGCTTCCTTCGAGGGATATGAAGAATCCGTGGAACCCTATGGAAGAGGCAGGTTGCTGGCCGGAATGGAAGTGTGGTGCACCATCCGGATTGCTCGACGGTGGCCTCGAGGGATCGCGCTTCATCAGTTTGCTTAGAGTGACTGAGGCCACCCCCTTCCCAGCCTGTGGCTAGTGCCATGATCGTGTGCTTTCTTTCCTACAACAAGCGAGCATTCTTGTTACTCAAGGACATTAATACTCGCTAGCACACATACAGATTGGGGGCCAGTGGAAATTCTGTTTCACTTTCTGACAGAAAGTCTGGTGGCTGGTAAGATTTCCGGGAGCAGTGCCGAGTAGCCAGTTCATTGTTAAAAGGAGTCCCTTGCAATCGTGTTCTCAGTCAGTGGTTGTCCATAAAGCCTCATGTTCCTCAGCGACAGAGCAGGCTATTTCCCGTAAGGGCTCTCCTGGATCCCAGTATCGGGCTAACAGTGTATTTTAAAGGATGATGAGGGTAACAGTGCCAGGACAGAAGGTGTCTGGAATTGGTTCAGAGTGCCCGTGCCCTGCACTGCATGTCTCTAGAAGAACTCCTGGAGTGCTAGATGCACAAAATCACTTGGCTCTGCAGCCTATGAGAAGGGAGATGATCTCAAGGCTATAAGCTTTCTTTTTGACTTTGGGCCAGAAGGAGCGCTGCAATTGTAGTGAGGGGTTAAATTAGTTATTGGCAGGTACTTGGATGGGGAGGAGTCGGTAGAGATGGTGGCTGAAATAGCTCAAGTGCCTGAAACAAAAGGAATTCTGAGCGATGCAGCTGACGTAGAATCCGTATCTTGGACCCCACAGCGTCAACTATGGGCGGAAAGATCTCCCCGAAACACTTCAGGGTTAAAGGTCCTTCCTGAGTCCAATACAAGGGTAGAATGCTGCCAAAAGGGGTCCAGGGAACTGGCAGTTTAGTTCCCACGGGGGCCATATTGCACAGCAAGAGTCTCCAGTAAAGACCCTGGCCCAACCAAAGTGGTAGTCTTGTTTGCCAAAGCAGCGCACAGTGCAGAAGTGGCCTGGCAGATGGTGTTCAGAAGTCCCTGCCCAGCCCTGTGCCCCTCATGACCTGGCATTCGGATTGAGTCCAGTAGTGTCCTGATGTTCAGCACCCTGGACAGCACATTCTGGAGGCGCACTTAGAGCCCCGAGGATCAAGATACACCGAATGTCCACGGGCTGTAGGGTCCACATCCAACACAAGAGTTCAGAATTGCAGGGGTACATGGTGTCCAGAAGTCCCTCCCCGTGGAGAAGGCAATGGCACCCCACTCCAGTACTCTTGCCTGGAAAATCCTATGGACGGAGGAGCCTGGTAGGCTGCAGTCCAAGGGGTCGCTAAGAGTCGGAAACCACTGAGCGACTTCACTTTGACTTTTCACTTTCATGCACTGGAGAAGGAAATAGCAACCTACTTCAGTGTTCTTGCCTGGAGAATCCCAGGGACCCGGGAGTCTGGTGGGCTGCCGTCTATGGGGTTGCACAGAGTCGGACACGACTGAAGTGACTTAGCAGCAGTAGCAGCAGTCGCTCCCCGTCCCTGTTCCCTAATGAACTGCTTCCAACTAACAGTCTCAAACTGTTGCGTTTCAGCACCCTGGACAGCACATTCTGGATGAATCCTTAGGGACCTAGCGATCAAGTTGGACAGAATATCCATGGGCTACAAAATCTACATCCTACTAGAAGAGAGATGGTCAGAAGGTACACGGTTGCCCCGCTTCCAGAACACGTCGTAGGTCTTACGACTCCTGGAATTCTGAGTTCCAGGTGGATGGTTATACTATTGTGCTGTGTATACTAACTTTTCAAAGGCTCTTGACAGAAGAAAGGATTTTCGGTAGCATTTCAAATGGCATAGCCGAGGCCTATAAGGGTCATAGTTTGCCCTGCCTCTCCGGTCTCCAGGATTCTACTTTCTGTATCACATTCTCAGGCATGTGGAAGGAGCTTTTGGTTCCCAGGCAAGCGGGATAAATCCAGGTCAGAAGGATTCTGGGAATATAGAAAAGGAATACTTTGGTGATCAGAAAACCCATCAGTGCACCCACGTTGGGGGGAAGTGTGGTGGCCGAAAGTGCTCAGCTTACTTAACTCCAGGTGCACAGTTTATTCCACTGTGGCCCTGTATGATGAGTGAGAATGTTCTGTTTTCAAAAGCGTTTTGGAAAGCTGGTGTGTAGAAACCACCTATGTGTCCAGCACACCAACAGAGTTTGATTAGAAATTTAGAGACAGAAGGGCCTTCGTGTTATTAACATGTGTGGTGTTAGGTGCCTAAATGGGGCCACCGGCTCAGGCATACCAGAAAGGATGGTGCACAGTAGGGCCACATATTCTAAAGCACAGATTTGGTCTTGACGGGTGAGTCCCTAGGTTTTCAGAAACATAGTCGGAACCACGCTCCCAGGGCAGCGTGCCCCAGCAGAGAGTTCAGTGTCCTGAACTTCATCCCGTGGCACTGGTGTGGGGGAAGCTCACGTCCAGAAGAGTACCAGGGCCTGAGAAATCAAGATGGACTCATACCCAAATGTCTCCTCCTGCTGACAGACTGATAGGCGACTGGGTTCCACCGCGGTAGTGTGATTGAGTGAGTGAGTGAAAGTCACTCAGTCGTGACCGACTCTTTGTGACCCCATGGACTATACAGTCCATGGAATTCTCCGAGACCGAATACTGGAGTAGGTAGCATTTTCCTTCTCCAGGGGATCTTCTCAACCTAGGGATCAAACTCATGTCTCTCTCATTGCAAGCAGATTGTTTACCAGCTAAGCTACAAGGGAAGCCCAAGAATACTGGAGTGGGTAGCCTATGCCTTCTCCAGTGGATCTTCCTGACCCAGGAATCAAACCGGGGTCTCCTGCCTTGCAGGTAGAATCTTTACCAACTGAGATAGCAGGGAAGCCCCATAGAAGTGTGGTTAGGAGCCTAAAAGACCCTCAGAACCTTAAAAAAAAATGGATATGTTGTTTGGATGGTGGTTCTTGAGGGTCCCAGGGGAGGACAAATGGTGGCCTACAGGGGTCATGATTCCTGGGCTGGAATCGCCCATGACATCTCTAATGAGGCCTATACTGAAAACAGGTGCTCTGGGTCAAACACCAGGCCAACAGTTGCCCTGGGAGACAGTAGTGTTTTGAGGGGATGTACTCTCCTTCTGCCACCCATGAGCAGGCTGGTCACCCAAGAGGGCAACACACTTCTCAGTTCTCCAGGCTTCACAAAGGTGGGTGCTGGCAGGAACCCTGGAACCCTAGATGGCAGCAAGTCTGGTGGCCTGGAAGGCCTCTTGGTGCACGACACAGATGAAGGCACGATGTGAAAGGGACTATCTTGTACCATGGCTCTAGATAAGTGGTTACTTACAGGGTTCTGTATTCCACAGCACCTGGCAGCCTGTGGTCCTTGAGAAACCAGTAGGCAAGCACCCTGGTCTCTGAGAGTATCCCCAGGACACCACTTCAGGGCAGGGTCACCGGAAGTGCTCCAAGTGCAAGTATCCAGATAGAAAACCATGCCAGGTGGGCTCTGGCTGCTACAGCCTACATTAGCGGTGTTTTGTGGGAAGGGCATGTGCAAACGACATAGGTGAGTACTGCAACCGCAAAAATGTCCCTAGAGCTAGGCCTGACCAGTGGCTGTAGGAGTTCTCATTTGTACATCATGTGGGAAGCCTGGTGGCCAGAGTATCTTCAATTCCTGGGCATGCTAGAAGGCCCCATACAAGAAAGAACCCCCAAACCCTCGCAAGAACACACGTCTGTGGTTGGAAGTTTCATTAGGGCTTCCATGTGGAGCTGGGTAGAGGAAAAGGGAAACGGTGGCTGAAATGGTTCTGACACCAAACTCGAAAGTACCCACTTGACCTCAGCCCGTGTCAAGTACTGTGACTCAACGTGCTCCCATTTCAGGAGTAGACAGCCAAACTAATGGCTGGATGAGCTCCCAGCCCCAAGCAAACTGGTGCATCCTCGATGGGAACTACTCCAAACGTCCATTTGAGGGAGGCCCAGCTGACACTCTTGTGATACAGCGTGGGAGCCAACATGTGTCTATAGTAGCAGCATTTTACAAACATGGTTCCACTAGGGCTGTATATTCCACAGCACAGGCTCTGTCCGGTTCCAGTTGGAGCCCTGGATACATGTACTTTCCCCACTTAAAGGTCCGACTGTGCAGCAGATGTCTTCCAGGAGTAACGCCTGTGTTACCAGCTAGGGGCATATAAATGTCCCAGGCATGAGAGGGTGACATACCCCAAAAGTGAGAAGCCTGGTTCTGCTTGGATCCGTCAACGGGGCTTCCATCACGTGACGATAGAGTATGAGCCTTCAATATCATCAGAACCTTAGAAAGCAGTGAACTGTTGGCAGGAAGGTTCTCTGCGGCACCCACACGCGGGACAGCTAGTGGTCGAGAGAACTCCAGATACCCTAGCTGGCAAGCTCTCGGTTCGTGTGCAGTGAAGGTGCTGTGACCCCAACGGTTCTCCACCTAAGTGGGGGAGACAGGGTGCCAAGTAACCTTGGTTCTCATGAACATGCAGATGTGGGCCCAGCAGGAAAGCTGGAACCCTAGCTAGCCAAAAGTCCAGCGACAAGAAATTTCCCAGGCACTTCCGTATCAAGATGCACTGGGGAGAAGAGGTCCCTTGCCCCAGATCTCTGGGTGGATGATTACCCTTAGGGCAGCGTGTGCCTTATATCTGGGATAGGACAGTGCTTGTGTGTGTTCCCCTGGAGCTCAGTGCTTGAGTACTTGACTTCAGAAAGAACCCACAAGGAACAAGCACCAGGGCAGAACATGTCCGGAAGTGCTCCGTCGGTGAGAGGGCCCTGGGCCCAAGGTGGGCAGAAGAGCCTTAGGGACCTAGAGTTTAGGCTGTGAGTTTCACGGCCACTACGAAGGTGATGATGTGAAGTGTATCTGATCCTCCAGCTGATGGATGGGCTAGTGCCATAAGGACAGGTGGAACTTCAGATGCAGGGACCAGATGTTGCTAAGAAGGTGCCCATGGACACAATGAGTACGGAATTCCAGGTTTGAAAGGGTTCTAGGTTCTGTTTCAAGTGAGATAGTTGAGGACCCTCCCCAAGGCTAGGCCAGGCTCGTGACTGCAAAGGCCGTGATCTCTGCGTCACAATGGCAGTCTAGTGGCATAATCATTTTAGGTCTGCAGGGAAGCAAAACAATTCTGGACCCTAAGGAACACCAGACCCTGAGGAGGAAACACATTATTGACTTGATATTTCATTAGTTCTCCCATGCTGGTTGTAAGTTCTGTGTGTGAAGGGGCTGAAATACTTTGGTTGTGAGGGCTCAGGGTCATATGCTCAAGTCTGGTACTGTGACCAAAATACCTCTAGTTTTAAACGCCGCCAGTAAATAATCAGCAGCAATCCTGTTAGTCTGTAGCATGTCATTGAACAGTGAGCAGTAAGACCTCCTGGACAATTCCCCAATGGGATGTGGAGTAAGGTACCTAATTGTGACCAAGACCACCAGAGTACAGGAAGGGTGGTTTTCAGTTAGGCTATATATGCCATAGCACAGGATTGTGTGCAGCCCACCTCATGACAGTTCACTGGCAATCTGGGTAAATCAGGAACCCAAGGGCAGCACTTCCATGGCAGATGGTGACTGGAAATGCCCCCTGGGACTCCAGCGTGCTAGCAGGCAAGAATCCAGAAGAATCCCAGGGCCTGAGAAAATCTAGATGGACAGAGACCTAAAGGGATTATTTTGATGACTTAAAAAGAGGAGCCCAGATTTCCTGCCTGAGTGTGCTTTGTGGACCTGAATGATTGCTGGAATCTTGTATACATGCTAAGTGGATTCAGTCCTCTCCATCTCTTTGTGACCTCATGGACTGTAGCCTGTCAGAATCCTCAGTCCCTGAGATTTTCTAGTCTTGGATACTGGAGTGGGTTGCCATTTCCTTCTCCAGGGGATCTTGCCCACCCAGGGATTGGACCGATGTGTCTTAGGTCTCCTGCACTAGCCAGTGCGTTCTTGACCAGTAGCGCCACCTGCAGGAATCTTGGAGAGAGGGCTGTTTAGTGGCAGGAAAAATTCGTGGTCCACACACTAGACCGCCGACTGTGGCAGGGAGCGCTCATTTCATCTCAAGACTGCGAGCTAATATGAGGCCTTGTCAGGCTTACAGTTTCACCTGGAGAGTATTGGTGCCCTGAGGGAGACATACTCTGTTTTCACTGCAGTCGGGCAGGCTGGTTTTCCGAGCACCGTCGATTCCCCAGAATAAATACACACTGGGGGCCGGAGGGTAGCCCGGAACCCTAGCTGCCAAGAAGTCTGCACGTGAAAATCGCCAGGTACACCAGTTACTCGGAGGTGCAGTGATTCAGGAGGGCCCCTCCCTGCATGGGTCTGAATGGCTGGTTGCCAAACAAGAACACTGTTTCAAAGAAACCTGTGCGCTAGTGTACATACAGGTTCTCCTGGAACCCTACGAAAAGATCCGTGGTCTCAGAAAGGACCAGCAGATCACCATCATCAGAGCAGAATGTGTCCAGAAGTCCTGAGGACTAGTGGCCAGGGCAGCGTCGTTGCAGTGCAACACCCTGTAGGTTCCTCCCAATCAAAATGCATGAGATGCACTAAGGGCTCTGAGTCCCGGCCCTATCGGGAGGGGGTGATGGTCACAGGGGTAGCTGCTGCTAAGTTGCTTCAGTCGTGTCCAACTCTGTGCGACCCCACAGACTGCAGCCCACCAGGCTGCCCCCCACCCCCGCCCCCCGCCCCCCTCCGTCCCCGTCCCTGGGATTCTCCAGGCAAGAACACTGGAGTGGGTTGCCATGTCCTTCTCCAGTGCGTGAAAGTGAAAAGTGAAAGTGAAGTCGCTCAGTCGTGTCCGATTCTTAGCGACCCCATGGACTGTAGCCACCAGGCTCCTCTGTCCATGGGATTTTCCGGGCAAGAGTATTGGAGTGAGGTGCCATTGCCTTTTCCGCACAAGGGTAGAGTGCCACTAAATAACAGTGAGACTCGGGGCCATAAGGAGTGTAGGAACCTTAGGTGCCGGGTGGGCTGGTGATCGGAACCTCTCCAGAGACACTAGCGAGCAAGCCCGTGACTAAGTGTTCAAAATGCCAGGCAAATACGCTGGCGGAGGACTGGAGGAGCAATTGGCTAACCATAGAGACAAGCCTAACTCTTGACCTGAAGCGTCTAATTTCTGCATGATATGGCAGGTTGGTAACAATAACGTTTGGTTCCTGGGCACGTGATT
Organism: Budorcas taxicolor; assembly: GCF_023091745.1. Taxonomy (NCBI): domain Eukaryota; kingdom Metazoa; phylum Chordata; class Mammalia; order Artiodactyla; family Bovidae; genus Budorcas; species Budorcas taxicolor. The sequence continues at coordinate 116,419,380 of NC_068935.1, read as the reverse complement.
GGCAGGAAGCCAGAGAACATCCCGGAACCTTAGAGCTAGGGTACTGTTGGTGGTCGGTGATTCTGCTGAGCACTGGAGCTCGAGGTGAAGGATGGTAGCCTACAAGACTCAAACTTATCATTTGAAACGGTCTTGGAGAAGTATGGTGGCCGATTCGGCTCAAAATTCCTAAGCGCGTAGATACATTATATCTCTGTCAGATATCTATACCTGAATCAAACATGTTCCAGTTTCAGTGGTAGGCTGGTGGTCAGATTTGACTGACAACCCGCGCTTCCCATATAGGCTGCGGAAAGGAAATACCTCTCGAAAATGTTTGAAGTTGGAATGACCTCACGAGGCTAATAGGATGGGAGTACTGGGGCCGAAGGGCCCCCAGATACCCACAAGCTGTTACAGTGATTTCCAGTAAGGCCCTATCTTTCACAGCAATGATTTTTAATTCAGTTCGTAGGAACCCAGTGCACTGACAGTCTAGTTGCCAAAAGGGTCACCCGGACAGTAAAGTGAGGGGGAATGGTATCCGGAAGTACCCTACCAAAGCATCATTTCTGTGTCAGGCATGTACAAAAGTATGGTAGTGTGTTGTGAAAAGGAGCGATGGATCACTGGGCTCAAGGCCCAAAGGCCGTCCCCTGCTTAATGCTGGTAGGAGGAACCATGCTTCCTTCGAGGGATATGAAGAATCCGTGGAACCCTATGGAAGAGGCAGGTTGCTGGCCGGAATGGAAGTGTGGTGCACCATCCGGATTGCTCGACGGTGGCCTCGAGGGATCGCGCTTCATCAGTTTGCTTAGAGTGACTGAGGCCACCCCCTTCCCAGCCTGTGGCTAGTGCCATGATCGTGTGCTTTCTTTCCTACAACAAGCGAGCATTCTTGTTACTCAAGGACATTAATACTCGCTAGCACACATACAGATTGGGGGCCAGTGGAAATTCTGTTTCACTTTCTGACAGAAAGTCTGGTGGCTGGTAAGATTTCCGGGAGCAGTGCCGAGTAGCCAGTTCATTGTTAAAAGGAGTCCCTTGCAATCGTGTTCTCAGTCAGTGGTTGTCCATAAAGCCTCATGTTCCTCAGCGACAGAGCAGGCTATTTCCCGTAAGGGCTCTCCTGGATCCCAGTATCGGGCTAACAGTGTATTTTAAAGGATGATGAGGGTAACAGTGCCAGGACAGAAGGTGTCTGGAATTGGTTCAGAGTGCCCGTGCCCTGCACTGCATGTCTCTAGAAGAACTCCTGGAGTGCTAGATGCACAAAATCACTTGGCTCTGCAGCCTATGAGAAGGGAGATGATCTCAAGGCTATAAGCTTTCTTTTTGACTTTGGGCCAGAAGGAGCGCTGCAATTGTAGTGAGGGGTTAAATTAGTTATTGGCAGGTACTTGGATGGGGAGGAGTCGGTAGAGATGGTGGCTGAAATAGCTCAAGTGCCTGAAACAAAAGGAATTCTGAGCGATGCAGCTGACGTAGAATCCGTATCTTGGACCCCACAGCGTCAACTATGGGCGGAAAGATCTCCCCGAAACACTTCAGGGTTAAAGGTCCTTCCTGAGTCCAATACAAGGGTAGAATGCTGCCAAAAGGGGTCCAGGGAACTGGCAGTTTAGTTCCCACGGGGGCCATATTGCACAGCAAGAGTCTCCAGTAAAGACCCTGGCCCAACCAAAGTGGTAGTCTTGTTTGCCAAAGCAGCGCACAGTGCAGAAGTGGCCTGGCAGATGGTGTTCAGAAGTCCCTGCCCAGCCCTGTGCCCCTCATGACCTGGCATTCGGATTGAGTCCAGTAGTGTCCTGATGTTCAGCACCCTGGACAGCACATTCTGGAGGCGCACTTAGAGCCCCGAGGATCAAGATACACCGAATGTCCACGGGCTGTAGGGTCCACATCCAACACAAGAGTTCAGAATTGCAGGGGTACATGGTGTCCAGAAGTCCCTCCCCGTGGAGAAGGCAATGGCACCCCACTCCAGTACTCTTGCCTGGAAAATCCTATGGACGGAGGAGCCTGGTAGGCTGCAGTCCAAGGGGTCGCTAAGAGTCGGAAACCACTGAGCGACTTCACTTTGACTTTTCACTTTCATGCACTGGAGAAGGAAATAGCAACCTACTTCAGTGTTCTTGCCTGGAGAATCCCAGGGACCCGGGAGTCTGGTGGGCTGCCGTCTATGGGGTTGCACAGAGTCGGACACGACTGAAGTGACTTAGCAGCAGTAGCAGCAGTCGCTCCCCGTCCCTGTTCCCTAATGAACTGCTTCCAACTAACAGTCTCAAACTGTTGCGTTTCAGCACCCTGGACAGCACATTCTGGATGAATCCTTAGGGACCTAGCGATCAAGTTGGACAGAATATCCATGGGCTACAAAATCTACATCCTACTAGAAGAGAGATGGTCAGAAGGTACACGGTTGCCCCGCTTCCAGAACACGTCGTAGGTCTTACGACTCCTGGAATTCTGAGTTCCAGGTGGATGGTTATACTATTGTGCTGTGTATACTAACTTTTCAAAGGCTCTTGACAGAAGAAAGGATTTTCGGTAGCATTTCAAATGGCATAGCCGAGGCCTATAAGGGTCATAGTTTGCCCTGCCTCTCCGGTCTCCAGGATTCTACTTTCTGTATCACATTCTCAGGCATGTGGAAGGAGCTTTTGGTTCCCAGGCAAGCGGGATAAATCCAGGTCAGAAGGATTCTGGGAATATAGAAAAGGAATACTTTGGTGATCAGAAAACCCATCAGTGCACCCACGTTGGGGGGAAGTGTGGTGGCCGAAAGTGCTCAGCTTACTTAACTCCAGGTGCACAGTTTATTCCACTGTGGCCCTGTATGATGAGTGAGAATGTTCTGTTTTCAAAAGCGTTTTGGAAAGCTGGTGTGTAGAAACCACCTATGTGTCCAGCACACCAACAGAGTTTGATTAGAAATTTAGAGACAGAAGGGCCTTCGTGTTATTAACATGTGTGGTGTTAGGTGCCTAAATGGGGCCACCGGCTCAGGCATACCAGAAAGGATGGTGCACAGTAGGGCCACATATTCTAAAGCACAGATTTGGTCTTGACGGGTGAGTCCCTAGGTTTTCAGAAACATAGTCGGAACCACGCTCCCAGGGCAGCGTGCCCCAGCAGAGAGTTCAGTGTCCTGAACTTCATCCCGTGGCACTGGTGTGGGGGAAGCTCACGTCCAGAAGAGTACCAGGGCCTGAGAAATCAAGATGGACTCATACCCAAATGTCTCCTCCTGCTGACAGACTGATAGGCGACTGGGTTCCACCGCGGTAGTGTGATTGAGTGAGTGAGTGAAAGTCACTCAGTCGTGACCGACTCTTTGTGACCCCATGGACTATACAGTCCATGGAATTCTCCGAGACCGAATACTGGAGTAGGTAGCATTTTCCTTCTCCAGGGGATCTTCTCAACCTAGGGATCAAACTCATGTCTCTCTCATTGCAAGCAGATTGTTTACCAGCTAAGCTACAAGGGAAGCCCAAGAATACTGGAGTGGGTAGCCTATGCCTTCTCCAGTGGATCTTCCTGACCCAGGAATCAAACCGGGGTCTCCTGCCTTGCAGGTAGAATCTTTACCAACTGAGATAGCAGGGAAGCCCTATAGAAGTGTGGTTAGGAGCCTAAAAGACCCTCAGAACCTTAAAAAAAAATGGATATGTTGTTTGGATGGTGGTTCTTGAGGGTCCCAGGGGAGGACAAATGGTGGCCTACAGGGGTCATGATTCCTGGGCTGGAATCGCCCATGACATCTCTAATGAGGCCTATACTGAAAACAGGTGCTCTGGGTCAAACACCAGGCCAACAGTTGCCCTGGGAGACAGTAGTGTTTTGAGGGGATGTACTCTCCTTCTGCCACCCATGAGCAGGCTGGTCACCCAAGAGGGCAACACACTTCTCAGTTCTCCAGGCTTCACAAAGGTGGGTGCTGGCAGGAACCCTGGAACCCTAGATGGCAGCAAGTCTGGTGGCCTGGAAGGCCTCTTGGTGCACGACACAGATGAAGGCACGATGTGAAAGGGACTATCTTGTACCATGGCTCTAGATAAGTGGTTACTTACAGGGTTCTGTATTCCACAGCACCTGGCAGCCTGTGGTCCTTGAGAAACCAGTAGGCAAGCACCCTGGTCTCTGAGAGTATCCCCAGGACACCACTTCAGGGCAGGGTCACCGGAAGTGCTCCAAGTGCAAGTATCCAGATAGAAAACCATGCCAGGTGGGCTCTGGCTGCTACAGCCTACATTAGCGGTGTTTTGTGGGAAGGGCATGTGCAAACGACATAGGTGAGTACTGCAACCGCAAAAATGTCCCTAGAGCTAGGCCTGACCAGTGGCTGTAGGAGTTCTCATTTGTACATCATGTGGGAAGCCTGGTGGCCAGAGTATCTTCAATTCCTGGGCATGCTAGAAGGCCCCATACAAGAAAGAACCCCCAAACCCTCGCAAGAACACACGTCTGTGGTTGGAAGTTTCATTAGGGCTTCCATGTGGAGCTGGGTAGAGGAAAAGGGAAACGGTGGCTGAAATGGTTCTGACACCAAACTCGAAAGTACCCACTTGACCTCAGCCCGTGTCAAGTACTGTGACTCAACGTGCTCCCATTTCAGGAGTAGACAGCCAAACTAATGGCTGGATGAGCTCCCAGCCCCAAGCAAACTGGTGCATCCTCGATGGGAACTACTCCAAACGTCCATTTGAGGGAGGCCCAGCTGACACTCTTGTGATACAGCGTGGGAGCCAACATGTGTCTATAGTAGCAGCATTTTACAAACATGGTTCCACTAGGGCTGTATATTCCACAGCACAGGCTCTGTCCGGTTCCAGTTGGAGCCCTGGATACATGTACTTTCCCCACTTAAAGGTCCGACTGTGCAGCAGATGTCTTCCAGGAGTAACGCCTGTGTTACCAGCTAGGGGCATATAAATGTCCCAGGCATGAGAGGGTGACATACCCCAAAAGTGAGAAGCCTGGTTCTGCTTGGATCCGTCAACGGGGCTTCCATCACGTGACGATAGAGTATGAGCCTTCAATATCATCAGAACCTTAGAAAGCAGTGAACTGTTGGCAGGAAGGTTCTCTGCGGCACCCACACGCGGGACAGCTAGTGGTCGAGAGAACTCCAGATACCCTAGCTGGCAAGCTCTCGGTTCGTGTGCAGTGAAGGTGCTGTGACCCCAACGGTTCTCCACCTAAGTGGGGGAGACAGGGTGCCAAGTAACCTTGGTTCTCATGAACATGCAGATGTGGGCCCAGCAGGAAAGCTGGAACCCTAGCTAGCCAAAAGTCCAGCGACAAGAAATTTCCCAGGCACTTCCGTATCAAGATGCACTGGGGAGAAGAGGTCCCTTGCCCCAGATCTCTGGGTGGATGATTACCCTTAGGGCAGCGTGTGCCTTATATCTGGGATAGGACAGTGCTTGTGTGTGTTCCCCTGGAGCTCAGTGCTTGAGTACTTGACTTCAGAAAGAACCCACAAGGAACAAGCACCAGGGCAGAACATGTCCGGAAGTGCTCCGTCGGTGAGAGGGCCCTGGGCCCAAGGTGGGCAGAAGAGCCTTAGGGACCTAGAGTTTAGGCTGTGAGTTTCACGGCCACTACGAAGGTGATGATGTGAAGTGTATCTGATCCTCCAGCTGATGGATGGGCTAGTGCCATAAGGACAGGTGGAACTTCAGATGCAGGGACCAGATGTTGCTAAGAAGGTGCCCATGGACACAATGAGTACGGAATTCCAGGTTTGAAAGGGTTCTAGGTTCTGTTTCAAGTGAGATAGTTGAGGACCCTCCCCAAGGCTAGGCCAGGCTCGTGACTGCAAAGGCCGTGATCTCTGCGTCACAATGGCAGTCTAGTGGCATAATCATTTTAGGTCTGCAGGGAAGCAAAACAATTCTGGACCCTAAGGAACACCAGACCCTGAGGAGGAAACACATTATTGACTTGATATTTCATTAGTTCTCCCATGCTGGTTGTAAGTTCTGTGTGTGAAGGGGCTGAAATACTTTGGTTGTGAGGGCTCAGGGTCATATGCTCAAGTCTGGTACTGTGACCAAAATACCTCTAGTTTTAAACGCCGCCAGTAAATAATCAGCAGCAATCCTGTTAGTCTGTAGCATGTCATTGAACAGTGAGCAGTAAGACCTCCTGGACAATTCCCCAATGGGATGTGGAGTAAGGTACCTAATTGTGACCAAGACCACCAGAGTACAGGAAGGGTGGTTTTCAGTTAGGCTATATATGCCATAGCACAGGATTGTGTGCAGCCCACCTCATGACAGTTCACTGGCAATCTGGGTAAATCAGGAACCCAAGGGCAGCACTTCCATGGCAGATGGTGACTGGAAATGCCCCCTGGGACTCCAGCGTGCTAGCAGGCAAGAATCCAGAAGAATCCCAGGGCCTGAGAAAATCTAGATGGACAGAGACCTAAAGGGATTATTTTGATGACTTAAAAAGAGGAGCCCAGATTTCCTGCCTGAGTGTGCTTTGTGGACCTGAATGATTGCTGGAATCTTGTATACATGCTAAGTGGATTCAGTCCTCTCCATCTCTTTGTGACCTCATGGACTGTAGCCTGTCAGAATCCTCAGTCCCTGAGATTTTCTAGTCTTGGATACTGGAGTGGGTTGCCATTTCCTTCTCCAGGGGATCTTGCCCACCCAGGGATTGGACCGATGTGTCTTAGGTCTCCTGCACTAGCCAGTGCGTTCTTGACCAGTAGCGCCACCTGCAGGAATCTTGGAGAGAGGGCTGTTTAGTGGCAGGAAAAATTCGTGGTCCACACACTAGACCGCCGACTGTGGCAGGGAGCGCTCATTTCATCTCAAGACTGCGAGCTAATATGAGGCCTTGTCAGGCTTACAGTTTCACCTGGAGAGTATTGGTGCCCTGAGGGAGACATACTCTGTTTTCACTGCAGTCGGGCAGGCTGGTTTTCCGAGCACCGTCGATTCCCCAGAATAAATACACACTGGGGGCCGGAGGGTAGCCCGGAACCCTAGCTGCCAAGAAGTCTGCACGTGAAAATCGCCAGGTACACCAGTTACTCGGAGGTGCAGTGATTCAGGAGGGCCCCTCCCTGCATGGGTCTGAATGGCTGGTTGCCAAACAAGAACACTGTTTCAAAGAAACCTGTGCGCTAGTGTACATACAGGTTCTCCTGGAACCCTACGAAAAGATCCGTGGTCTCAGAAAGGACCAGCAGATCACCATCATCAGAGCAGAATGTGTCCAGAAGTCCTGAGGACTAGTGGCCAGGGCAGCGTCGTTGCAGTGCAACACCCTGTAGGTTCCTCCCAATCAAAATGCATGAGATGCACTAAGGGCTCTGAGTCCCGGCCCTATCGGGAGGGGGTGATGGTCACAGGGGTAGCTGCTGCTAAGTTGCTTCAGTCGTGTCCAACTCTGTGCGACCCCACAGACTGCAGCCCACCAGGCTGCCCCCCACCCCCGCCCCCCGCCCCCCTCCGTCCCCGTCCCTGGGATTCTCCAGGCAAGAACACTGGAGTGGGTTGCCATGTCCTTCTCCAGTGCGTGAAAGTGAAAAGTGAAAGTGAAGTCGCTCAGTCGTGTCCGATTCTTAGCGACCCCATGGACTGTAGCCACCAGGCTCCTCTGTCCATGGGATTTTCCGGGCAAGAGTATTGGAGTGAGGTGCCATTGCCTTTTCCGCACAAGGGTAGAGTGCCACTAAATAACAGTGAGACTCGGGGCCATAAGGAGTGTAGGAACCTTAGGTGCCGGGTGGGCTGGTGATCGGAACCTCTCCAGAGACACTAGCGAGCAAGCCCGTGACTAAGTGTTCAAAATGCCAGGCAAATACGCTGGCGGAGGACTGGAGGAGCAATTGGCTAACCATAGAGACAAGCCTAACTCTTGACCTGAAGCGTCTAATTTCTGCATGATATGGCAGGTTGGTAACAATAACGTTTGGTTCCTGGGCACGTGATTGGCAGGAAGCCAGAGAACATCCCGGAACCTTAGAGCTAGGGTACTGTTGGTGGTCGGTGATTCTGCTGAGCACTGGAGCTCGAGGTGAAGGATGGTAGCCTACAAGACTCAAACTTATCATTTGAAACGGTCTTGGAGAAGTATGGTGGCCGATTCGGCTCAAAATTCCTAAGCGCGTAGATACATTATATCTCTGTCAGATATCTATACCTGAATCAAACATGTTCCAGTTTCAGTGGTAGGCTGGTGGTCAGATTTGACTGACAACCCGCGCTTCCCATATAGGCTGCGGAAAGGAAATACCTCTCGAAAACGTTTGAAGTTGGAATGACCTCACGAGGCTAATAGGATGGGAGTACTGGGGCCGAAGGGCCCCCAGATACCCACAAGCTGTTACAGTGATTTCCAGTAAGGCCCTATCTTTCACAGCAATGATTTTTAATTCAGTTCGTAGGAACCCAGTGCACTGACAGTCTAGTTGCCAAAAGGGTCACCCGGACAGTAAAGTGAGGGGGAATGGTATCCGGAAGTACCCTACCAAAGCATCATTTCTGTGTCAGGCATGTACAAAAGTATGGTAGTGTGTTGTGAAAAGGAGCGATGGATCACTGGGCTCAAGGCCCAAAGGCCGTCCCCTGCTTAATGCTGGTAGGAGGAACCATGCTTCCTTCGAGGGATATGAAGAATCCGTGGAACCCTATGGAAGAGGCAGGTTGCTGGCCGGAATGGAAGTGTGGTGCACCATCCGGATTGCTCGACGGTGGCCTCGAGGGATCGCGCTTCATCAGTTTGCTTAGAGTGACTGAGGCCACCCCCTTCCCAGCCTGTGGCTAGTGCCATGATCGTGTGCTTTCTTTCCTACAACAAGCGAGCATTCTTGTTACTCAAGGACATTAATACTCGCTAGCACACATACAGATTGGGGGCCAGTGGAAATTCTGTTTCACTTTCTGACAGAAAGTCTGGTGGCTGGTAAGATTTCCGGGAGCAGTGCCGAGTAGCCAGTTCATTGTTAAAAGGAGTCCCTTGCAATCGTGTTCTCAGTCAGTGGTTGTCCATAAAGCCTCATGTTCCTCAGCGACAGAGCAGGCTATTTCCCGTAAGGGCTCTCCTGGATCCCAGTATCGGGCTAACAGTGTATTTTAAAGGATGATGAGGGTAACAGTGCCAGGACAGAAGGTGTCTGGAATTGGTTCAGAGTGCCCGTGCCCTGCACTGCATGTCTCTAGAAGAACTCCTGGAGTGCTAGATGCACAAAATCACTTGGCTCTGCAGCCTATGAGAAGGGAGATGATCTCAAGGCTATAAGCTTTCTTTTTGACTTTGGGCCAGAAGGAGCGCTGCAATTGTAGTGAGGGGTTAAATTAGTTATTGGCAGGTACTTGGATGGGGAGGAGTCGGTAGAGATGGTGGCTGAAATAGCTCAAGTGCCTGAAACAAAAGGAATTCTGAGCGATGCAGCTGACGTAGAATCCGTATCTTGGACCCCACAGCGTCAACTATGGGCGGAAAGATCTCCCCGAAACACTTCAGGGTTAAAGGTCCTTCCTGAGTCCAATACAAGGGTAGAATGCTGCCAAAAGGGGTCCAGGGAACTGGCAGTTTAGTTCCCACGGGGGCCATATTGCACAGCAAGAGTCTCCAGTAAAGACCCTGGCCCAACCAAAGTGGTAGTCTTGTTTGCCAAAGCAGCGCACAGTGCAGAAGTGGCCTGGCAGATGGTGTTCAGAAGTCCCTGCCCAGCCCTGTGCCCCTCATGACCTGGCATTCGGATTGAGTCCAGTAGTGTCCTGATGTTCAGCACCCTGGACAGCACATTCTGGAGGCGCACTTAGAGCCCCGAGGATCAAGATACACCGAATGTCCACGGGCTGTAGGGTCCACATCCAACACAAGAGTTCAGAATTGCAGGGGTACATGGTGTCCAGAAGTCCCTCCCCGTGGAGAAGGCAATGGCACCCCACTCCAGTACTCTTGCCTGGAAAATCCTATGGACGGAGGAGCCTGGTAGGCTGCAGTCCAAGGGGTCGCTAAGAGTCGGAAACCACTGAGCGACTTCACTTTGACTTTTCACTTTCATGCACTGGAGAAGGAAATAGCAACCTACTTCAGTGTTCTTGCCTGGAGAATCCCAGGGACCCGGGAGTCTGGTGGGCTGCCGTCTATGGGGTTGCACAGAGTCGGACACGACTGAAGTGACTTAGCAGCAGTAGCAGCAGTCGCTCCCCGTCCCTGTTCCCTAATGAACTGCTTCCAACTAACAGTCTCAAACTGTTGCGTTTCAGCACCCTGGACAGCACATTCTGGATGAATCCTTAGGGACCTAGCGATCAAGTTGGACAGAATATCCATGGGCTACAAAATCTACATCCTACTAGAAGAGAGATGGTCAGAAGGTACACGGTTGCCCCGCTTCCAGAACACGTCGTAGGTCTTACGACTCCTGGAATTCTGAGTTCCAGGTGGATGGTTATACTATTGTGCTGTGTATACTAACTTTTCAAAGGCTCTTGACAGAAGAAAGGATTTTCGGTAGCATTTCAAGTGGCATAGCCGAGGCCTATAAGGGTCATAGTTTGCCCTGCCTCTCCGGTCTCCAGGATTCTACTTTCTGTATCACATTCTCAGGCATGTGGAAGGAGCTTTTGGTTCCCAGGCAAGCGGGATAAATCCAGGTCAGAAGGATTCTGGGAATATAGAAAAGGAATACTTTGGTGATCAGAAAACCCATCAGTGCACCCACGTTGGGGGGAAGTGTGGTGGCCGAAAGTGCTCAGCTTACTTAACTCCAGGTGCACAGTTTATTCCACTGTGGCCCTGTATGATGAGTGAGAATGTTCTGTTTTCAAAAGCGTTTTGGAAAGCTGGTGTGTAGAAACCACCTATGTGTCCAGCACACCAACAGAGTTTGATTAGAAATTTAGAGACAGAAGGGCCTTCGTGTTATTAACATGTGTGGTGTTAGGTGCCTAAATGGGGCCACCGGCTCAGGCATACCAGAAAGGATGGTGCACAGTAGGGCCACATATTCTAAAGCACAGATTTGGTCTTGACGGGTGAGTCCCTAGGTTTTCAGAAACATAGTCGGAACCACGCTCCCAGGGCAGCGTGCCCCAGCAGAGAGTTCAGTGTCCTGAACTTCATCCCGTGGCACTGGTGTGGGGGAAGCTCACGTCCAGAAGAGTACCAGGGCCTGAGAAATCAAGATGGACTCATACCCAAATGTCTCCTCCTGCTGACAGACTGATAGGCGACTGGGTTCCACCGCGGTAGTGTGATTGAGTGAGTGAGTGAAAGTCACTCAGTCGTGACCGACTCTTTGTGACCCCATGGACTATACAGTCCATGGAATTCTCCGAGACCGAATACTGGAGTAGGTAGCATTTTCCTTCTCCAGGGGATCTTCTCAACCTAGGGATCAAACTCATGTCTCTCTCATTGCAAGCAGATTGTTTACCAGCTAAGCTACAAGGGAAGCCCAAGAATACTGGAGTGGGTAGCCTATGCCTTCTCCAGTGGATCTTCCTGACCCAGGAATCAAACCGGGGTCTCCTGCCTTGCAGGTAGAATCTTTACCAACTGAGATAGCAGGGAAGCCCTATAGAAGTGTGGTTAGGAGCCTAAAAGACCCTCAGAACCTTAAAAAAAAATGGATATGTTGTTTGGATGGTGGTTCTTGAGGGTCCCAGGGGAGGACAAATGGTGGCCTACAGGGGTCATGATTCCTGGGCTGGAATCGCCCATGACATCTCTAATGAGGCCTATACTGAAAACAGGTGCTCTGGGTCAAACACCAGGCCAACAGTTGCCCTGGGAGACAGTAGTGTTTTGAGGGGATGTACTCTCCTTCTGCCACCCATGAGCAGGCTGGTCACCCAAGAGGGCAACACACTTCTCAGTTCTCCAGGCTTCACAAAGGTGGGTGCTGGCAGGAACCCTGGAACCCTAGATGGCAGCAAGTCTGGTGGCCTGGAAGGCCTCTTGGTGCACGACACAGATGAAGGCACGATGTGAAAGGGACTATCTTGTACCATGGCTCTAGATAAGTGGTTACTTACAGGGTTCTGTATTCCACAGCACCTGGCAGCCTGTGGTCCTTGAGAAACCAGTAGGCAAGCACCCTGGTCTCTGAGAGTATCCCCAGGACACCACTTCAGGGCAGGGTCACCGGAAGTGCTCCAAGTGCAAGTATCCAGATAGAAAACCATGCCAGGTGGGCTCTGGCTGCTACAGCCTACATTAGCGGTGTTTTGTGGGAAGGGCATGTGCAAACGACATAGGTGAGTACTGCAACCGCAAAAATGTCCCTAGAGCTAGGCCTGACCAGTGGCTGTAGGAGTTCTCATTTGTACATCATGTGGGAAGCCTGGTGGCCAGAGTATCTTCAATTCCTGGGCATGCTAGAAGGCCCCATACAAGAAAGAACCCCCAAACCCTCGCAAGAACACACGTCTGTGGTTGGAAGTTTCATTAGGGCTTCCATGTGGAGCTGGGTAGAGGAAAAGGGAAACGGTGGCTGAAATGGTTCTGACACCAAACTCGAAAGTACCCACTTGACCTCAGCCCGTGTCAAGTACTGTGACTCAACGTGCTCCCATTTCAGGAGTAGACAGCCAAACTAATGGCTGGATGAGCTCCCAGCCCCAAGCAAACTGGTGCATCCTCGATGGGAACTACTCCAAACGTCCATTTGAGGGAGGCCCAGCTGACACTCTTGTGATACAGCGTGGGAGCCAACATGTGTCTATAGTAGCAGCATTTTACAAACATGGTTCCACTAGGGCTGTATATTCCACAGCACAGGCTCTGTCCGGTTCCAGTTGGAGCCCTGGATACATGTACTTTCCCCACTTAAAGGTCCGACTGTGCAGCAGATGTCTTCCAGGAGTAACGCCTGTGTTACCAGCTAGGGGCATATAAATGTCCCAGGCATGAGAGGGTGACATACCCCAAAAGTGAGAAGCCTGGTTCTGCTTGGATCCGTCAACGGGGCTTCCATCACGTGACGATAGAGTATGAGCCTTCAATATCATCAGAACCTTAGAAAGCAGTGAACTGTTGGCAGGAAGGTTCTCTGCGGCACCCACACGCGGGACAGCTAGTGGTCGAGAGAACTCCAGATACCCTAGCTGGCAAGCTCTCGGTTCGTGTGCAGTGAAGGTGCTGTGACCCCAACGGTTCTCCACCTAAGTGGGGGAGACAGGGTGCCAAGTAACCTTGGTTCTCATGAACATGCAGATGTGGGCCCAGCAGGAAAGCTGGAACCCTAGCTAGCCAAAAGTCCAGCGACAAGAAATTTCCCAGGCACTTCCGTATCAAGATGCACTGGGGAGAAGAGGTCCCTTGCCCCAGATCTCTGGGTGGATGATTACCCTTAGGGCAGCGTGTGCCTTATATCTGGGATAGGACAGTGCTTGTGTGTGTTCCCCTGGAGCTCAGTGCTTGAGTACTTGACTTCAGAAAGAACCCACAAGGAACAAGCACCAGGGCAGAACATGTCCGGAAGTGCTCCGTCGGTGAGAGGGCCCTGGGCCCAAGGTGGGCAGAAGAGCCTTAGGGACCTAGAGTTTAGGCTGTGAGTTTCACGGCCACTACGAAGGTGATGATGTGAAGTGTATCTGATCCTCCAGCTGATGGATGGGCTAGTGCCATAAGGACAGGTGGAACTTCAGATGCAGGGACCAGATGTTGCTAAGAAGGTGCCCATGGACACAATGAGTACGGAATTCCAGGTTTGAAAGGGTTCTAGGTTCTGTTTCAAGTGAGATAGTTGAGGACCCTCCCCAAGGCTAGGCCAGGCTCGTGACTGCAAAGGCCGTGATCTCTGCGTCACAATGGCAGTCTAGTGGCATAATCATTTTAGGTCTGCAGGGAAGCAAAACAATTCTGGACCCTAAGGAACACCAGACCCTGAGGAGGAAACACATTATTGACTTGATATTTCATTAGTTCTCCCATGCTGGTTGTAAGTTCTGTGTGTGAAGGGGCTGAAATACTTTGGTTGTGAGGGCTCAGGGTCATATGCTCAAGTCTGGTACTGTGACCAAAATACCTCTAGTTTTAAACGCCGCCAGTAAATAATCAGCAGCAATCCTGTTAGTCTGTAGCATGTCATTGAACAGTGAGCAGTAAGACCTCCTGGACAATTCCCCAATGGGATGTGGAGTAAGGTACCTAATTGTGACCAAGACCACCAGAGTACAGGAAGGGTGGTTTTCAGTTAGGCTATATATGCCATAGCACAGGATTGTGTGCAGCCCACCTCATGACAGTTCACTGGCAATCTGGGTAAATCAGGAACCCAAGGGCAGCACTTCCATGGCAGATGGTGACTGGAAATGCCCCCTGGGACTCCAGCGTGCTAGCAGGCAAGAATCCAGAAGAATCCCAGGGCCTGAGAAAATCTAGATGGACAGAGACCTAAAGGGATTATTTTGATGACTTAAAAAGAGGAGCCCAGATTTCCTGCCTGAGTGTGCTTTGTGGACCTGAATGATTGCTGGAATCTTGTATACATGCTAAGTGGATTCAGTCCTCTCCATCTCTTTGTGACCTCATGGACTGTAGCCTGTCAGAATCCTCAGTCCCTGAGATTTTCTAGTCTTGGATACTGGAGTGGGTTGCCATTTCCTTCTCCAGGGGATCTTGCCCACCCAGGGATTGGACCGATGTGTCTTAGGTCTCCTGCACTAGCCAGTGCGTTCTTGACCAGTAGCGCCACCTGCAGGAATCTTGGAGAGAGGGCTGTTTAGTGGCAGGAAAAATTCGTGGTCCACACACTAGACCGCCGACTGTGGCAGGGAGCGCTCATTTCATCTCAAGACTGCGAGCTAATATGAGGCCTTGTCAGGCTTACAGTTTCACCTGGAGAGTATTGGTGCCCTGAGGGAGACATACTCTGTTTTCACTGCAGTCGGGCAGGCTGGTTTTCCGAGCACCGTCGATTCCCCAGAATAAATACACACTGGGGGCCGGAGGGTAGCCCGGAACCCTAGCTGCCAAGAAGTCTGCACGTGAAAATCGCCAGGTACACCAGTTACTCGGAGGTGCAGTGATTCAGGAGGGCCCCTCCCTGCATGGGTCTGAATGGCTGGTTGCCAAACAAGAACACTGTTTCAAAGAAACCTGTGCGCTAGTGTACATACAGGTTCTCCTGGAACCCTACGAAAAGATCCGTGGTCTCAGAAAGGACCAGCAGATCACCATCATCAGAGCAGAATGTGTCCAGAAGTCCTGAGGACTAGTGGCCAGGGCAGCGTCGTTGCAGTGCAACACCCTGTAGGTTCCTCCCAATCAAAATGCATGAGATGCACTAAGGGCTCTGAGTCCCGGCCCTATCGGGAGGGGGTGATGGTCACAGGGGTAGCTGCTGCTAAGTTGCTTCAGTCGTGTCCAACTCTGTGCGACCCCACAGACTGCAGCCCACCAGGCTGCCCCCCACCCCCGCCCCCCGCCCCCCTCCGTCCCCGTCCCTGGGATTCTCCAGGCAAGAACACTGGAGTGGGTTGCCATGTCCTTCTCCAGTGCGTGAAAGTGAAAAGTGAAAGTGAAGTCGCTCAGTCGTGTCCGATTCTTAGCGACCCCATGGACTGTAGCCACCAGGCTCCTCTGTCCATGGGATTTTCCGGGCAAGAGTATTGGAGTGAGGTGCCATTGCCTTTTCCGCACAAGGGTAGAGTGCCACTAAATAACAGTGAGACTCGGGGCCATAAGGAGTGTAGGAACCTTAGGTGCCGGGTGGGCTGGTGATCGGAACCTCTCCAGAGACACTAGCGAGCAAGCCCGTGACTAAGTGTTCAAAATGCCAGGCAAATACGCTGGCGGAGGACTGGAGGAGCAATTGGCTAACCATAGAGACAAGCCTAACTCTTGACCTGAAGCGTCTAATTTCTGCATGATATGGCAGGTTGGTAACAATAACGTTTGGTTCCTGGGCACGTGATTGGCAGGAAGCCAGAGAACATCCCGGAACCTTAGAGCTAGGGTACTGTTGGTGGTCGGTGATTCTGCTGAGCACTGGAGCTCGAGGTGAAGGATGGTAGCCTACAAGACTCAAACTTATCATTTGAAACGGTCTTGGAGAAGTATGGTGGCCGATTCGGCTCAAAATTCCTAAGCGCGTAGATACATTATATCTCTGTCAGATATCTATACCTGAATCAAACATGTTCCAGTTTCAGTGGTAGGCTGGTGGTCAGATTTGACTGACAACCCGCGCTTCCCATATAGGCTGCGGAAAGGAAATACCTCTCGAAAACGTTTGAAGTTGGAATGACCTCACGAGGCTAATAGGATGGGAGTACTGGGGCCGAAGGGCCCCCAGATACCCACAAGCTGTTACAGTGATTTCCAGTAAGGCCCTATCTTTCACAGCAATGATTTTTAATTCAGTTCGTAGGAACCCAGTGCACTGACAGTCTAGTTGCCAAAAGGGTCACCCGGACAGTAAAGTGAGGGGGAATGGTATCCGGAAGTACCCTACCAAAGCATCATTTCTGTGTCAGGCATGTACAAAAGTATGGTAGTGTGTTGTGAAAAGGAGCGATGGATCACTGGGCTCAAGGCCCAAAGGCCGTCCCCTGCTTAATGCTGGTAGGAGGAACCATGCTTCCTTCGAGGGATATGAAGAATCCGTGGAACCCTATGGAAGAGGCAGGTTGCTGGCCGGAATGGAAGTGTGGTGCACCATCCGGATTGCTCGACGGTGGCCTCGAGGGATCGCGCTTCATCAGTTTGCTTAGAGTGACTGAGGCCACCCCCTTCCCAGCCTGTGGCTAGTGCCATGATCGTGTGCTTTCTTTCCTACAACAAGCGAGCATTCTTGTTACTCAAGGACATTAATACTCGCTAGCACACATACAGATTGGGGGCCAGTGGAAATTCTGTTTCACTTTCTGACAGAAAGTCTGGTGGCTGGTAAGATTTCCGGGAGCAGTGCCGAGTAGCCAGTTCATTGTTAAAAGGAGTCCCTTGCAATCGTGTTCTCAGTCAGTGGTTGTCCATAAAGCCTCATGTTCCTCAGCGACAGAGCAGGCTATTTCCCGTAAGGGCTCTCCTGGATCCCAGTATCGGGCTAACAGTGTATTTTAAAGGATGATGAGGGTAACAGTGCCAGGACAGAAGGTGTCTGGAATTGGTTCAGAGTGCCCGTGCCCTGCACTGCATGTCTCTAGAAGAACTCCTGGAGTGCTAGATGCACAAAATCACTTGGCTCTGCAGCCTATGAGAAGGGAGATGATCTCAAGGCTATAAGCTTTCTTTTTGACTTTGGGCCAGAAGGAGCGCTGCAATTGTAGTGAGGGGTTAAATTAGTTATTGGCAGGTACTTGGATGGGGAGGAGTCGGTAGAGATGGTGGCTGAAATAGCTCAAGTGCCTGAAACAAAAGGAATTCTGAGCGATGCAGCTGACGTAGAATCCGTATCTTGGACCCCACAGCGTCAACTATGGGCGGAAAGATCTCCCCGAAACACTTCAGGGTTAAAGGTCCTTCCTGAGTCCAATACAAGGGTAGAATGCTGCCAAAAGGGGTCCAGGGAACTGGCAGTTTAGTTCCCACGGGGGCCATATTGCACAGCAAGAGTCTCCAGTAAAGACCCTGGCCCAACCAAAGTGGTAGTCTTGTTTGCCAAAGCAGCGCACAGTGCAGAAGTGGCCTGGCAGATGGTGTTCAGAAGTCCCTGCCCAGCCCTGTGCCCCTCATGACCTGGCATTCGGATTGAGTCCAGTAGTGTCCTGATGTTCAGCACCCTGGACAGCACATTCTGGAGGCGCACTTAGAGCCCCGAGGATCAAGATACACCGAATGTCCACGGGCTGTAGGGTCCACATCCAACACAAGAGTTCAGAATTGCAGGGGTACATGGTGTCCAGAAGTCCCTCCCCGTGGAGAAGGCAATGGCACCCCACTCCAGTACTCTTGCCTGGAAAATCCTATGGACGGAGGAGCCTGGTAGGCTGCAGTCCAAGGGGTCGCTAAGAGTCGGAAACCACTGAGCGACTTCACTTTGACTTTTCACTTTCATGCACTGGAGAAGGAAATAGCAACCTACTTCAGTGTTCTTGCCTGGAGAATCCCAGGGACCCGGGAGTCTGGTGGGCTGCCGTCTATGGGGTTGCACAGAGTCCGACACGACTGAAGTGACTTAGCAGCAGTAGCAGCAGTCGCTCCCCGTCCCTGTTCCCTAATGAACTGCTTCCAACTAACAGTCTCAAACTGTTGCGTTTCAGCACCCTGGACAGCACATTCTGGATGAATCCTTAGGGACCTAGCGATCAAGTTGGACAGAATATCCATGGGCTACAAAATCTACATCCTACTAGAAGAGAGATGGTCAGAAGGTACACGGTTGCCCCGCTTCCAGAACACGTCGTAGGTCTTACGACTCCTGGAATTCTGAGTTCCAGGTGGATGGTTATACTATTGTGCTGTGTATACTAACTTTTCAAAGGCTCTTGACAGAAGAAAGGATTTTCGGTAGCATTTCAAGTGGCATAGCCGAGGCCTATAAGGGTCATAGTTTGCCCTGCCTCTCCGGTCTCCAGGATTCTACTTTCTGTATCACATTCTCAGGCATGTGGAAGGAGCTTTTGGTTCCCAGGCAAGCGGGATAAATCCAGGTCAGAAGGATTCTGGGAATATAGAAAAGGAATACTTTGGTGATCAGAAAACCCATCAGTGCACCCACGTTGGGGGGAAGTGTGGTGGCCGAAAGTGCTCAGCTTACTTAACTCCAGGTGCACAGTTTATTCCACTGTGGCCCTGTATGATGAGTGAGAATGTTCTGTTTTCAAAAGCGTTTTGGAAAGCTGGTGTGTAGAAACCACCTATGTGTCCAGCACACCAACAGAGTTTGATTAGAAATTTAGAGACAGAAGGGCCTTCGTGTTATTAACATGTGTGGTGTTAGGTGCCTAAATGGGGCCACCGGCTCAGGCATACCAGAAAGGATGGTGCACAGTAGGGCCACATATTCTAAAGCACAGATTTGGTCTTGACGGGTGAGTCCCTAGGTTTTCAGAAACATAGTCGGAACCACGCTCCCAGGGCAGCGTGCCCCAGCAGAGAGTTCAGTGTCCTGAACTTCATCCCGTGGCACTGGTGTGGGGGAAGCTCACGTCCAGAAGAGTACCAGGGCCTGAGAAATCAAGATGGACTCATACCCAAATGTCTCCTCCTGCTGACAGACTGATAGGCGACTGGGTTCCACCGCGGTAGTGTGATTGAGTGAGTGAGTGAAAGTCACTCAGTCGTGACCGACTCTTTGTGACCCCATGGACTATACAGTCCATGGAATTCTCCGAGACCGAATACTGGAGTAGGTAGCATTTTCCTTCTCCAGGGGATCTTCTCAACCTAGGGATCAAACTCATGTCTCTCTCATTGCAAGCAGATTGTTTACCAGCTAAGCTACAAGGGAAGCCCAAGAATACTGGAGTGGGTAGCCTATGCCTTCTCCAGTGGATCTTCCTGACCCAGGAATCAAACCGGGGTCTCCTGCCTTGCAGGTAGAATCTTTACCAACTGAGATAGCAGGGAAGCCCCATAGAAGTGTGGTTAGGAGCCTAAAAGACCCTCAGAACCTTAAAAAAAAATGGATATGTTGTTTGGATGGTGGTTCTTGAGGGTCCCAGGGGAGGACAAATGGTGGCCTACAGGGGTCATGATTCCTGGGCTGGAATCGCCCATGACATCTCTAATGAGGCCTATACTGAAAACAGGTGCTCTGGGTCAAACACCAGGCCAACAGTTGCCCTGGGAGACAGTAGTGTTTTGAGGGGATGTACTCTCCTTCTGCCACCCATGAGCAGGCTGGTCACCCAAGAGGGCAACACACTTCTCAGTTCTCCAGGCTTCACAAAGGTGGGTGCTGGCAGGAACCCTGGAACCCTAGATGGCAGCAAGTCTGGTGGCCTGGAAGGCCTCTTGGTGCACGACACAGATGAAGGCACGATGTGAAAGGGACTATCTTGTACCATGGCTCTAGATAAGTGGTTACTTACAGGGTTCTGTATTCCACAGCACCTGGCAGCCTGTGGTCCTTGAGAAACCAGTAGGCAAGCACCCTGGTCTCTGAGAGTATCCCCAGGACACCACTTCAGGGCAGGTTCAGGGCAGGGTCACCGGAAGTGCTCCAAGTGCAAGTATCCAGATAGAAAACCATGCCAGGTGGGCTCTGGCTGCTACAGCCTACATTAGCGGTGTTTTGTGGGAAGGGCATGTGCAAACGACATAGGTGAGTACTGCAACCGCAAAAATGTCCCTAGAGCTAGGCCTGACCAGTGGCTGTAGGAGTTCTCATTTGTACATCATGTGGGAAGCCTGGTGGCCAGAGTATCTTCAATTCCTGGCATGCTAGAAGGCCCCATACAAGAAAGAACCCCCAAACCCTCGCAAGAACACACGTCTGTGGTTGGAAGTTTCATTAGGGCTTCCATGTGGAGCTGGGTAGAGGAAAAGGGAAACGGTGGCTGAAATGGTTCTGACACCAAACTCGAAAGTACCCACTTGACCTCAGCCCGTGTCAAGTACTGTGACTCAACGTGCTCCCATTTCAGGAGTAGACAGCCCAAACTAATGGCTGGATGAGCTCCCAGCCCCAAGCAAACTGGTGCATCCTCGATGGGAACTACTCCAAACGTCCATTTGAGGGAGGCCCAGCTGACACTCTTGTGATACAGCGTGGGAGCCAACATGTGTCTATAGTAGCAGCATTTTACAAACATGGTTCCACTAGGGCTGTATATTCCACAGCACAGGCTCTGTCCGGTTCCAGTTGGAGCCCTGGATACATGTACTTTCCCCACTTAAAGGTCCGACTGTGCAGCAGATGTCTTCCAGGAGTAACGCCTGTGTTACCAGCTAGGGGCATATAAATGTCCCAGGCATGAGAGGGTGACATACCCCAAAAGTGAGAAGCCTGGTTCTGCTTGGATCCGTCAACGGGGCTTCCATCACGTGACGATAGAGTATGAGCCTTCAATATCATCAGAACCTTAGAAAGCAGTGAACTGTTGGCAGGAAGGTTCTCTGCGGCACCCACACGCGGGACAGCTAGTGGTCGAGAGAACTCCAGATACCCTAGCTGGCAAGCTCTCGGTTCGTGTGCAGTGAAGGTGCTGTGACCCCAACGGTTCTCCACCTAAGTGGGGGAGACAGGGTGCCAAGTAACCTTGGTTCTCATGAACATGCAGATGTGGGCCCAGCAGGAAAGCTGGAACCCTAGCTAGCCAAAAGTCCAGCGACAAGAAATTTCCCAGGCACTTCCGTATCAAGATGCACTGGGGAGAAGAGGTCCCTTGCCCCAGATCTCTGGGTGGATGATTACCCTTAGGGCAGCGTGTGCCTTATATCTGGGATAGGACAGTGCTTGTGTGTGTTCCCCTGGAGCTCAGTGCTTGAGTACTTGACTTCAGAAAGAACCCACAAGGAACAAGCACCAGGGCAGAACATGTCCGGAAGTGCTCCGTCGGTGAGAGGGCCCTGGGCCCAAGGTGGGCAGAAGAGCCTTAGGGACCTAGAGTTTAGGCTGTGAGTTTCACGGCCACTACGAAGGTGATGATGTGAAGTGTATCTGATCCTCCAGCTGATGGATGGGCTAGTGCCATAAGGACAGGTGGAACTTCAGATGCAGGGACCAGATGTTGCTAAGAAGGTGCCCATGGACACAATGAGTACGGAATTCCAGGTTTGAAAGGGTTCTAGGTTCTGTTTCAAGTGAGATAGTTGAGGACCCTCCCCAAGGCTAGGCCAGGCTCGTGACTGCAAAGGCCGTGATCTCTGCGTCACAATGGCAGTCTAGTGGCATAATCATTTTAGGTCTGCAGGGAAGCAAAACAATTCTGGACCCTAAGGAACACCAGACCCTGAGGAGGAAACACATTATTGACTTGATATTTCATTAGTTCTCCCATGCTGGTTGTAAGTTCTGTGTGTGAAGGGGCTGAAATACTTTGGTTGTGAGGGCTCAGGGTCATATGCTCAAGTCTGGTACTGTGACCAAAATACCTCTAGTTTTAAACGCCGCCAGTAAATAATCAGCAGCAATCCTGTTAGTCTGTAGCATGTCATTGAACAGTGAGCAGTAAGACCTCCTGGACAATTCCCCAATGGGATGTGGAGTAAGGTACCTAATTGTGACCAAGACCACCAGAGTACAGGAAGGGTGGTTTTCAGTTAGGCTATATGCCATAGCACAGGATTGTGTACAGCCCACCTCATGACAGTTCACTGGCAATCTGGGTAAATCAGGAACCCAAGGGCAGCACTTCCATGGCAGATGGTGACTGGAAATGCCCCCTGGGACTCCAGCGTGCTAGCAGGCAAGAATCCAGAAGAATCCCAGGGCCTGAGAAAATCTAGATGGACAGAGACCTAAAGGGATTATTTTGATGACTTAAAAAGAGGAGCCCAGATTTCCTGCCTGAGTGTGCTTTGTGGACCTGAATGATTGCTGGAATCTTGTATACATGCTAAGTGGATTCAGTCCTCTCCATCTCTTTGTGACCTCATGGACTGTAGCCTGTCAGAATCCTCAGTCCCTGAGATTTTCTAGTCTTGGATACTGGAGTGGGTTGCCATTTCCTTCTCCAGGGGATCTTGCCCACCCAGGGATTGGACCGATGTGTCTTAGGTCTCCTGCACTAGCCAGTGCGTTCTTGACCAGTAGCGCCACCTGCAGGAATCTTGGAGAGAGGGCTGTTTAGTGGCAGGAAAAATTCGTGGTCCACACACTAGACCGCCGACTGTGGCAGGGAGCGCTCATTTCATCTCAAGACTGCGAGCTAATATGAGGCCTTGTCAGGCTTACAGTTTCACCTGGAGAGTATGGTGCCTGAGGAGACATACTCTGTTTTCACTGCAGTCGGGCAGGCTGGTTTTCCGAGCACCGTCGATTCCCCAGAATAAATACACACGGGGGCCGGAGGGTAGCCCGGAACCCTAGCTGCCAAGAAGTCTGCACGTGAAAATCGCCAGGTACACCAGTTACTCGGAGGTGCAGTGATTCAGGAGGGCCCCTCCCTGCATGGGTCTGAATGGCTGGTTGCCAAACAAGAACACTGTTTCAAAGAAACCTGTGCGCTAGTGTACATACAGGTTCTCCTGGAACCCTACGAAAAGATCCGTGGTCTCAGAAAGGACCAGCAGATCACCATCATCAGAGCAGAATGTGTCCAGAAGTCCTGAGGACTAGTGGCCAGGGCAGCGTCGTTGCAGTG
Source organism: Budorcas taxicolor (assembly GCF_023091745.1). NCBI lineage: Eukaryota > Metazoa > Chordata > Mammalia > Artiodactyla > Bovidae > Budorcas > Budorcas taxicolor. The sequence continues at coordinate 116,396,218 of NC_068935.1, read as the reverse complement.
CAACACCCTGTAGGTTCCTCCCAATCAAAATGCATGAGATGCACTAAGGGCTCTGAGTCCCGGCCCTATCGGGAGGGGGTGATGGTCACAGGGGTAGCTGCTGCTAAGTTGCTTCAGTCGTGTCCAACTCTGTGCGACCCCACAGACTGCAGCCCACCAGGCTGCCCCCCACCCCCGCCCCCCGCCCCCCTCCGTCCCCGTCCCTGGGATTCTCCAGGCAAGAACACTGGAGTGGGTTGCCATGTCCTTCTCCAGTGCGTGAAAGTGAAAAGTGAAAGTGAAGTCGCTCAGTCGTGTCCGATTCTTAGCGACCCCATGGACTGTAGCCACCAGGCTCCTCTGTCCATGGGATTTTCCGGGCAAGAGTATTGGAGTGAGGTGCCATTGCCTTTTCCGCACAAGGGTAGAGTGCCACTAAATAACAGTGAGACTCGGGGCCATAAGGAGTGTAGGAACCTTAGGTGCCGGGTGGGCTGGTGATCGGAACCTCTCCAGAGACACTAGCGAGCAAGCCCGTGACTAAGTGTTCAAAATGCCAGGCAAATACGCTGGCGGAGGACTGGAGGAGCAATTGGCTAACCATAGAGACAAGCCTAACTCTTGACCTGAAGCGTCTAATTTCTGCATGATATGGCAGGTTGGTAACAATAACGTTTGTTCCTGGGCACGTGATTGGCAGGAAGCCAGAGAACATCCCGGAACCTTAGAGCTAGGGTACTGTTGGTGGTCGGTGATTCTGCTGAGCACTGGAGCTCGAGGTGAAGGATGGTAGCCTACAAGACTCAAACTTATCATTTGAAACGGTCTTGGAGAAGTATGGTGGCCGATTCGGCTCAAAATTCCTAAGCGCGTAGATACATTATATCTCTGTCAGATATCTATACCTGAATCAAACATGTTCCAGTTTCAGTGGTAGGCTGGTGGTCAGATTTGACTGACAACCCGCGCTTCCATATAGGCTGCGGAAAGGAAATACCTCTCGAAAACGTTTGAAGTTGGAATGACCTCACGAGGCTAATAGGATGGAGTACTGGGGCCGAAGGGCCCCCAGATACCCACAAGCTGTTACAGTGATTCCAGTAAGGCCCTATCTTTCACAGCAATGATTTTTAATTCAGTTCGTAGGAACCCAGTGCACTGACAGTCTAGTTGCCAAAAGGGTCACCCGGACAGTAAAGTGAGGGGGAATGGTATCCGGAAGTACCCTACCAAAGCATCATTTCTGTGTCAGGCATGTACAAAAGTATGGTAGTGTGTTGTGAAAAGGAGCGATGGATCACTGGGCTCAAGGCCCAAAGGCCGTCCCCCTGCTTAATGCTGGTAGGAGGAACCATGCTTCCTTCGAGGGATATGAAGAATCCGTGGAACCCTATGGAAGAGGCAGGTTGCTGGCCGGAATGGAAGTGTGGTGCACCATCCGGATTGCTCGACGGTGGCCTCGAGGGATCGCGCTTCATCAGTTTGCTTAGAGTGACTGAGGCCACCCCCTTCCCAGCCTGTGGCTAGTGCCATGATCGTGTGCTTTCTTTCCTACAACAAGCGAGCATTCTTGTTACTCAAGGACATTAATACTCGCTAGCACACATACAGATTGGGGGCCAGTGGAATTCTGTTTCACTTTCTGACAGAAAGTCTGGTGGCTGGTAAGATTTCCGGAGCAGTGCCGAGTAGCCAGTTCATTGTTAAAAGGAGTCCCTTGCAATCGTGTTCTCAGTCAGTGGTTGTCCATAAAGCCTCATGTTCCTCAGCGACAGAGCAGGCTATTTCCCGTAAGGGCTCTCCTGGATCCCAGTATCGGGCTAACAGTGTATTTTAAAGGATGATGAGGGTAACAGTGCCAGGACAGAAGGTGTCTGGAATTGGTTCAGAGTGCCCGTGCCCTGCACTGCATGTCTCTAGAAGAACTCCTGGAGTGCTAGATGCACAAAATCACTTGGCTCTGCAGCCTATGAGAAGGGAGATGATCTCAAGGCTATAAGCTTTCTTTTTGACTTTGGGCCAGAAGGAGCGCTGCAATTGTAGTGAGGGGTTAAATTAGTTATTGGCAGGTACTTGGATGGGGAGGAGTCGGTAGAGATGGTGGCTGAAATAGCTCAAGTGCCTGAAACAAAAGGAATTCTGAGCGATGCAGCTGACGTAGAATCCGTATCTTGGACCCCACAGCGTCAACTATGGGCGGAAAGATCTCCCCGAAACACTTCAGGGTTAAAGGTCCTTCCTGAGTCCAATACAAGGGTAGAATGCTGCCAAAAGGGGTCCAGGGAACTGGCAGTTTAGTTCCCACGGGGGCCATATTGCACAGCAAGAGTCTCCAGTAAAGACCCTGGCCCAACCAAAGTGGTAGTCTTGTTTGCCAAAGCAGCGCACAGTGCAGAAGTGGCCTGGCAGATGGTGTTCAGAAGTCCCTGCCCAGCCCTGTGCCCCTCATGACCTGGCATTCGGATTGAGTCCAGTAGTGTCCTGATGTTCAGCACCCTGGACAGCACATTCTGGAGGCGCACTTAGAGCCCCGAGGATCAAGATACACCGAATGTCCACGGGCTGTAGGGTCCACATCCAACACAAGAGTTCAGAATTGCAGGGGTACATGGTGTCCAGAAGTCCCTCCCCGTGGAGAAGGCAATGGCACCCCACTCCAGTACTCTTGCCTGGAAAATCCTATGGACGGAGGAGCCTGGTAGGCTGCAGTCCAAGGGGTCGCTAAGAGTCGGAAACCACTGAGCGACTTCACTTTGACTTTTCACTTTCATGCACTGGAGAAGGAAATAGCAACCTACTTCAGTGTTCTTGCCTGGAGAATCCCAGGGACCCGGGAGTCTGGTGGGCTGCCGTCTATGGGGTTGCACAGAGTCGGACACGACTGAAGTGACTTAGCAGCAGTAGCAGCAGTCGCTCCCCGTCCCTGTTCCCTAATGAACTGCTTCCAACTAACAGTCTCAAACTGTTGCGTTTCAGCACCCTGGACAGCACATTCTGGATGAATCCTTAGGGACCTAGCGATCAAGTTGGACAGAATATCCATGGGCTACAAAATCTACATCCTACTAGAAGAGAGATGGTCAGAAGGTACACGGTTGCCCCGCTTCCAGAACACGTCGTAGGTCTTACGACTCCTGGAATTCTGAGTTCCAGGTGGATGGTTATACTATTGTGCTGTGTATACTAACTTTTCAAAGGCTCTTGACAGAAGAAAGGATTTTCGGTAGCATTTCAAATGGCATAGCCGAGGCCTATAAGGGTCATAGTTTGCCCTGCCTCTCCGGTCTCCAGGATTCTACTTTCTGTATCACATTCTCAGGCATGTGGAAGGAGCTTTTGGTTCCCAGGCAAGCGGGATAAATCCAGGTCAGAAGGATTCTGGGAATATAGAAAAGGAATACTTTGGTGATCAGAAAACCCATCAGTGCACCCACGTTGGGGGGAAGTGTGGTGGCCGAAAGTGCTCAGCTTACTTAACTCCAGGTGCACAGTTTATTCCACTGTGGCCCTGTATGATGAGTGAGAATGTTCTGTTTTCAAAAGCGTTTTGGAAAGCTGGTGTGTAGAAACCACCTATGTGTCCAGCACACCAACAGAGTTTGATTAGAAATTTAGAGACAGAAGGGCCTTCGTGTTATTAACATGTGTGGTGTTAGGTGCCTAAATGGGGCCACCGGCTCAGGCATACCAGAAAGGATGGTGCACAGTAGGGCCACATATTCTAAAGCACAGATTTGGTCTTGACGGGTGAGTCCCTAGGTTTTCAGAAACATAGTCGGAACCACGCTCCCAGGGCAGCGTGCCCCAGCAGAGAGTTCAGTGTCCTGAACTTCATCCCGTGGCACTGGTGTGGGGGAAGCTCACGTCCAGAAGAGTACCAGGGCCTGAGAAATCAAGATGGACTCATACCCAAATGTCTCCTCCTGCTGACAGACTGATAGGCGACTGGGTTCCACCGCGGTAGTGTGATTGAGTGAGTGAGTGAAAGTCACTCAGTCGTGACCGACTCTTTGTGACCCCATGGACTATACAGTCCATGGAATTCTCCGAGACCGAATACTGGAGTAGGTAGCATTTTCCTTCTCCAGGGGATCTTCTCAACCTAGGGATCAAACTCATGTCTCTCTCATTGCAAGCAGATTGTTTACCAGCTAAGCTACAAGGGAAGCCCAAGAATACTGGAGTGGGTAGCCTATGCCTTCTCCAGTGGATCTTCCTGACCCAGGAATCAAACCGGGGTCTCCTGCCTTGCAGGTAGAATCTTTACCAACTGAGATAGCAGGGAAGCCCTATAGAAGTGTGGTTAGGAGCCTAAAAGACCCTCAGAACCTTAAAAAAAAATGGATATGTTGTTTGGATGGTGGTTCTTGAGGGTCCCAGGGGAGGACAAATGGTGGCCTACAGGGGTCATGATTCCTGGGCTGGAATCGCCCATGACATCTCTAATGAGGCCTATACTGAAAACAGGTGCTCTGGGTCAAACACCAGGCCAACAGTTGCCCTGGGAGACAGTAGTGTTTTGAGGGGATGTACTCTCCTTCTGCCACCCATGAGCAGGCTGGTCACCCAAGAGGGCAACACACTTCTCAGTTCTCCAGGCTTCACAAAGGTGGGTGCTGGCAGGAACCCTGGAACCCTAGATGGCAGCAAGTCTGGTGGCCTGGAAGGCCTCTTGGTGCACGACACAGATGAAGGCACGATGTGAAAGGGACTATCTTGTACCATGGCTCTAGATAAGTGGTTACTTACAGGGTTCTGTATTCCACAGCACCTGGCAGCCTGTGGTCCTTGAGAAACCAGTAGGCAAGCACCCTGGTCTCTGAGAGTATCCCCAGGACACCACTTCAGGGCAGGGTCACCGGAAGTGCTCCAAGTGCAAGTATCCAGATAGAAAACCATGCCAGGTGGGCTCTGGCTGCTACAGCCTACATTAGCGGTGTTTTGTGGGAAGGGCATGTGCAAACGACATAGGTGAGTACTGCAACCGCAAAAATGTCCCTAGAGCTAGGCCTGACCAGTGGCTGTAGGAGTTCTCATTTGTACATCATGTGGGAAGCCTGGTGGCCAGAGTATCTTCAATTCCTGGGCATGCTAGAAGGCCCCATACAAGAAAGAACCCCCAAACCCTCGCAAGAACACACGTCTGTGGTTGGAAGTTTCATTAGGGCTTCCATGTGGAGCTGGGTAGAGGAAAAGGGAAACGGTGGCTGAAATGGTTCTGACACCAAACTCGAAAGTACCCACTTGACCTCAGCCCGTGTCAAGTACTGTGACTCAACGTGCTCCCATTTCAGGAGTAGACAGCCAAACTAATGGCTGGATGAGCTCCCAGCCCCAAGCAAACTGGTGCATCCTCGATGGGAACTACTCCAAACGTCCATTTGAGGGAGGCCCAGCTGACACTCTTGTGATACAGCGTGGGAGCCAACATGTGTCTATAGTAGCAGCATTTTACAAACATGGTTCCACTAGGGCTGTATATTCCACAGCACAGGCTCTGTCCGGTTCCAGTTGGAGCCCTGGATACATGTACTTTCCCCACTTAAAGGTCCGACTGTGCAGCAGATGTCTTCCAGGAGTAACGCCTGTGTTACCAGCTAGGGGCATATAAATGTCCCAGGCATGAGAGGGTGACATACCCCAAAAGTGAGAAGCCTGGTTCTGCTTGGATCCGTCAACGGGGCTTCCATCACGTGACGATAGAGTATGAGCCTTCAATATCATCAGAACCTTAGAAAGCAGTGAACTGTTGGCAGGAAGGTTCTCTGCGGCACCCACACGCGGGACAGCTAGTGGTCGAGAGAACTCCAGATACCCTAGCTGGCAAGCTCTCGGTTCGTGTGCAGTGAAGGTGCTGTGACCCCAACGGTTCTCCACCTAAGTGGGGGAGACAGGGTGCCAAGTAACCTTGGTTCTCATGAACATGCAGATGTGGGCCCAGCAGGAAAGCTGGAACCCTAGCTAGCCAAAAGTCCAGCGACAAGAAATTTCCCAGGCACTTCCGTATCAAGATGCACTGGGGAGAAGAGGTCCCTTGCCCCAGATCTCTGGGTGGATGATTACCCTTAGGGCAGCGTGTGCCTTATATCTGGGATAGGACAGTGCTTGTGTGTGTTCCCCTGGAGCTCAGTGCTTGAGTACTTGACTTCAGAAAGAACCCACAAGGAACAAGCACCAGGGCAGAACATGTCCGGAAGTGCTCCGTCGGTGAGAGGGCCCTGGGCCCAAGGTGGGCAGAAGAGCCTTAGGGACCTAGAGTTTAGGCTGTGAGTTTCACGGCCACTACGAAGGTGATGATGTGAAGTGTATCTGATCCTCCAGCTGATGGATGGGCTAGTGCCATAAGGACAGGTGGAACTTCAGATGCAGGGACCAGATGTTGCTAAGAAGGTGCCCATGGACACAATGAGTACGGAATTCCAGGTTTGAAAGGGTTCTAGGTTCTGTTTCAAGTGAGATAGTTGAGGACCCTCCCCAAGGCTAGGCCAGGCTCGTGACTGCAAAGGCCGTGATCTCTGCGTCACAATGGCAGTCTAGTGGCATAATCATTTTAGGTCTGCAGGGAAGCAAAACAATTCTGGACCCTAAGGAACACCAGACCCTGAGGAGGAAACACATTATTGACTTGATATTTCATTAGTTCTCCCATGCTGGTTGTAAGTTCTGTGTGTGAAGGGGCTGAAATACTTTGGTTGTGAGGGCTCAGGGTCATATGCTCAAGTCTGGTACTGTGACCAAAATACCTCTAGTTTTAAACGCCGCCAGTAAATAATCAGCAGCAATCCTGTTAGTCTGTAGCATGTCATTGAACAGTGAGCAGTAAGACCTCCTGGACAATTCCCCAATGGGATGTGGAGTAAGGTACCTAATTGTGACCAAGACCACCAGAGTACAGGAAGGGTGGTTTTCAGTTAGGCTATATATGCCATAGCACAGGATTGTGTACAGCCCACCTCATGACAGTTCACTGGCAATCTGGGTAAATCAGGAACCCAAGGGCAGCACTTCCATGGCAGATGGTGACTGGAAATGCCCCCTGGGACTCCAGCGTGCTAGCAGGCAAGAATCCAGAAGAATCCCAGGGCCTGAGAAAATCTAGATGGACAGAGACCTAAAGGGATTATTTTGATGACTTAAAAAGAGGAGCCCAGATTTCCTGCCTGAGTGTGCTTTGTGGACCTGAATGATTGCTGGAATCTTGTATACATGCTAAGTGGATTCAGTCCTCTCCATCTCTTTGTGACCTCATGGACTGTAGCCTGTCAGAATCCTCAGTCCCTGAGATTTTCTAGTCTTGGATACTGGAGTGGGTTGCCATTTCCTTCTCCAGGGGATCTTGCCCACCCAGGGATTGGACCGATGTGTCTTAGGTCTCCTGCACTAGCCAGTGCGTTCTTGACCAGTAGCGCCACCTGCAGGAATCTTGGAGAGAGGGCTGTTTAGTGGCAGGAAAAATTCGTGGTCCACACACTAGACCGCCGACTGTGGCAGGGAGCGCTCATTTCATCTCAAGACTGCGAGCTAATATGAGGCCTTGTCAGGCTTACAGTTTCACCTGGAGAGTATTGGTGCCCTGAGGGAGACATACTCTGTTTTCACTGCAGTCGGGCAGGCTGGTTTTCCGAGCACCGTCGATTCCCCAGAATAAATACACACTGGGGGCCGGAGGGTAGCCCGGAACCCTAGCTGCCAAGAAGTCTGCACGTGAAAATCGCCAGGTACACCAGTTACTCGGAGGTGCAGTGATTCAGGAGGGCCCCTCCCTGCATGGGTCTGAATGGCTGGTTGCCAAACAAGAACACTGTTTCAAAGAAACCTGTGCGCTAGTGTACATACAGGTTCTCCTGGAACCCTACGAAAAGATCCGTGGTCTCAGAAAGGACCAGCAGATCACCATCATCAGAGCAGAATGTGTCCAGAAGTCCTGAGGACTAGTGGCCAGGGCAGCGTCGTTGCAGTGCAACACCCTGTAGGTTCCTCCCAATCAAAATGCATGAGATGCACTAAGGGCTCTGAGTCCCGGCCCTATCGGGAGGGGGTGATGGTCACAGGGGTAGCTGCTGCTAAGTTGCTTCAGTCGTGTCCAACTCTGTGCGACCCCACAGACTGCAGCCCACCAGGCTGCCCCCCACCCCCGCCCCCCGCCCCCCTCCGTCCCCGTCCCTGGGATTCTCCAGGCAAGAACACTGGAGTGGGTTGCCATGTCCTTCTCCAGTGCGTGAAAGTGAAAAGTGAAAGTGAAGTCGCTCAGTCGTGTCCGATTCTTAGCGACCCCATGGACTGTAGCCACCAGGCTCCTCTGTCCATGGGATTTTCCGGGCAAGAGTATTGGAGTGAGGTGCCATTGCCTTTTCCGCACAAGGGTAGAGTGCCACTAAATAACAGTGAGACTCGGGGCCATAAGGAGTGTAGGAACCTTAGGTGCCGGGTGGGCTGGTGATCGGAACCTCTCCAGAGACACTAGCGAGCAAGCCCGTGACTAAGTGTTCAAAATGCCAGGCAAATACGCTGGCGGAGGACTGGAGGAGCAATTGGCTAACCATAGAGACAAGCCTAACTCTTGACCTGAAGCGTCTAATTTCTGCATGATATGGCAGGTTGGTAACAATAACGTTTGGTTCCTGGGCACGTGATTGGCAGGAAGCCAGAGAACATCCCGGAACCTTAGAGCTAGGGTACTGTTGGTGGTCGGTGATTCTGCTGAGCACTGGAGCTCGAGGTGAAGGATGGTAGCCTACAAGACTCAAACTTATCATTTGAAACGGTCTTGGAGAAGTATGGTGGCCGATTCGGCTCAAAATTCCTAAGCGCGTAGATACATTATATCTCTGTCAGATATCTATACCTGAATCAAACATGTTCCAGTTTCAGTGGTAGGCTGGTGGTCAGATTTGACTGACAACCCGCGCTTCCCATATAGGCTGCGGAAAGGAAATACCTCTCGAAAACGTTTGAAGTTGGAATGACCTCACGAGGCTAATAGGATGGGAGTACTGGGGCCGAAGGGCCCCCAGATACCCACAAGCTGTTACAGTGATTTCCAGTAAGGCCCTATCTTTCACAGCAATGATTTTTAATTCAGTTCGTAGGAACCCAGTGCACTGACAGTCTAGTTGCCAAAAGGGTCACCCGGACAGTAAAGTGAGGGGGAATGGTATCCGGAAGTACCCTACCAAAGCATCATTTCTGTGTCAGGCATGTACAAAAGTATGGTAGTGTGTTGTGAAAAGGAGCGATGGATCACTGGGCTCAAGGCCCAAAGGCCGTCCCCTGCTTAATGCTGGTAGGAGGAACCATGCTTCCTTCGAGGGATATGAAGAATCCGTGGAACCCTATGGAAGAGGCAGGTTGCTGGCCGGAATGGAAGTGTGGTGCACCATCCGGATTGCTCGACGGTGGCCTCGAGGGATCGCGCTTCATCAGTTTGCTTAGAGTGACTGAGGCCACCCCCTTCCCAGCCTGTGGCTAGTGCCATGATCGTGTGCTTTCTTTCCTACAACAAGCGAGCATTCTTGTTACTCAAGGACATTAATACTCGCTAGCACACATACAGATTGGGGGCCAGTGGAAATTCTGTTTCACTTTCTGACAGAAAGTCTGGTGGCTGGTAAGATTTCCGGGAGCAGTGCCGAGTAGCCAGTTCATTGTTAAAAGGAGTCCCTTGCAATCGTGTTCTCAGTCAGTGGTTGTCCATAAAGCCTCATGTTCCTCAGCGACAGAGCAGGCTATTTCCCGTAAGGGCTCTCCTGGATCCCAGTATCGGGCTAACAGTGTATTTTAAAGGATGATGAGGGTAACAGTGCCAGGACAGAAGGTGTCTGGAATTGGTTCAGAGTGCCCGTGCCCTGCACTGCATGTCTCTAGAAGAACTCCTGGAGTGCTAGATGCACAAAATCACTTGGCTCTGCAGCCTATGAGAAGGGAGATGATCTCAAGGCTATAAGCTTTCTTTTTGACTTTGGGCCAGAAGGAGCGCTGCAATTGTAGTGAGGGGTTAAATTAGTTATTGGCAGGTACTTGGATGGGGAGGAGTCGGTAGAGATGGTGGCTGAAATAGCTCAAGTGCCTGAAACAAAAGGAATTCTGAGCGATGCAGCTGACGTAGAATCCGTATCTTGGACCCCACAGCGTCAACTATGGGCGGAAAGATCTCCCCGAAACACTTCAGGGTTAAAGGTCCTTCCTGAGTCCAATACAAGGGTAGAATGCTGCCAAAAGGGGTCCAGGGAACTGGCAGTTTAGTTCCCACGGGGGCCATATTGCACAGCAAGAGTCTCCAGTAAAGACCCTGGCCCAACCAAAGTGGTAGTCTTGTTTGCCAAAGCAGCGCACAGTGCAGAAGTGGCCTGGCAGATGGTGTTCAGAAGTCCCTGCCCAGCCCTGTGCCCCTCATGACCTGGCATTCGGATTGAGTCCAGTAGTGTCCTGATGTTCAGCACCCTGGACAGCACATTCTGGAGGCGCACTTAGAGCCCCGAGGATCAAGATACACCGAATGTCCACGGGCTGTAGGGTCCACATCCAACACAAGAGTTCAGAATTGCAGGGGTACATGGTGTCCAGAAGTCCCTCCCCGTGGAGAAGGCAATGGCACCCCACTCCAGTACTCTTGCCTGGAAAATCCTATGGACGGAGGAGCCTGGTAGGCTGCAGTCCAAGGGGTCGCTAAGAGTCGGAAACCACTGAGCGACTTCACTTTGACTTTTCACTTTCATGCACTGGAGAAGGAAATAGCAACCTACTTCAGTGTTCTTGCCTGGAGAATCCCAGGGACCCGGGAGTCTGGTGGGCTGCCGTCTATGGGGTTGCACAGAGTCGGACACGACTGAAGTGACTTAGCAGCAGTAGCAGCAGTCGCTCCCCGTCCCTGTTCCCTAATGAACTGCTTCCAACTAACAGTCTCAAACTGTTGCGTTTCAGCACCCTGGACAGCACATTCTGGATGAATCCTTAGGGACCTAGCGATCAAGTTGGACAGAATATCCATGGGCTACAAAATCTACATCCTACTAGAAGAGAGATGGTCAGAAGGTACACGGTTGCCCCGCTTCCAGAACACGTCGTAGGTCTTACGACTCCTGGAATTCTGAGTTCCAGGTGGATGGTTATACTATTGTGCTGTGTATACTAACTTTTCAAAGGCTCTTGACAGAAGAAAGGATTTTCGGTAGCATTTCAAGTGGCATAGCCGAGGCCTATAAGGGTCATAGTTTGCCCTGCCTCTCCGGTCTCCAGGATTCTACTTTCTGTATCACATTCTCAGGCATGTGGAAGGAGCTTTTGGTTCCCAGGCAAGCGGGATAAATCCAGGTCAGAAGGATTCTGGGAATATAGAAAAGGAATACTTTGGTGATCAGAAAACCCATCAGTGCACCCACGTTGGGGGGAAGTGTGGTGGCCGAAAGTGCTCAGCTTACTTAACTCCAGGTGCACAGTTTATTCCACTGTGGCCCTGTATGATGAGTGAGAATGTTCTGTTTTCAAAAGCGTTTTGGAAAGCTGGTGTGTAGAAACCACCTATGTGTCCAGCACACCAACAGAGTTTGATTAGAAATTTAGAGACAGAAGGGCCTTCGTGTTATTAACATGTGTGGTGTTAGGTGCCTAAATGGGGCCACCGGCTCAGGCATACCAGAAAGGATGGTGCACAGTAGGGCCACATATTCTAAAGCACAGATTTGGTCTTGACGGGTGAGTCCCTAGGTTTTCAGAAACATAGTCGGAACCACGCTCCCAGGGCAGCGTGCCCCAGCAGAGAGTTCAGTGTCCTGAACTTCATCCCGTGGCACTGGTGTGGGGGAAGCTCACGTCCAGAAGAGTACCAGGGCCTGAGAAATCAAGATGGACTCATACCCAAATGTCTCCTCCTGCTGACAGACTGATAGGCGACTGGGTTCCACCGCGGTAGTGTGATTGAGTGAATGAGTGAAAGTCACTCAGTCGTGACCGACTCTTTGTGACCCCATGGACTATACAGTCCATGGAATTCTCCGAGACCGAATACTGGAGTAGGTAGCATTTTCCTTCTCCAGGGGATCTTCTCAACCTAGGGATCAAACTCATGTCTCTCTCATTGCAAGCAGATTGTTTACCAGCTAAGCTACAAGGGAAGCCCAAGAATACTGGAGTGGGTAGCCTATGCCTTCTCCAGTGGATCTTCCTGACCCAGGAATCAAACCGGGGTCTCCTGCCTTGCAGGTAGAATCTTTACCAACTGAGATAGCAGGGAAGCCCTATAGAAGTGTGGTTAGGAGCCTAAAAGACCCTCAGAACCTTAAAAAAAAATGGATATGTTGTTTGGATGGTGGTTCTTGAGGGTCCCAGGGGAGGACAAATGGTGGCCTACAGGGGTCATGATTCCTGGGCTGGAATCGCCCATGACATCTCTAATGAGGCCTATACTGAAAACAGGTGCTCTGGGTCAAACACCAGGCCAACAGTTGCCCTGGGAGACAGTAGTGTTTTGAGGGGATGTACTCTCCTTCTGCCACCCATGAGCAGGCTGGTCACCCAAGAGGGCAACACACTTCTCAGTTCTCCAGGCTTCACAAAGGTGGGTGCTGGCAGGAACCCTGGAACCCTAGATGGCAGCAAGTCTGGTGGCCTGGAAGGCCTCTTGGTGCACGACACAGATGAAGGCACGATGTGAAAGGGACTATCTTGTACCATGGCTCTAGATAAGTGGTTACTTACAGGGTTCTGTATTCCACAGCACCTGGCAGCCTGTGGTCCTTGAGAAACCAGTAGGCAAGCACCCTGGTCTCTGAGAGTATCCCCAGGACACCACTTCAGGGCAGGGTCACCGGAAGTGCTCCAAGTGCAAGTATCCAGATAGAAAACCATGCCAGGTGGGCTCTGGCTGCTACAGCCTACATTAGCGGTGTTTTGTGGGAAGGGCATGTGCAAACGACATAGGTGAGTACTGCAACCGCAAAAATGTCCCTAGAGCTAGGCCTGACCAGTGGCTGTAGGAGTTCTCATTTGTACATCATGTGGGAAGCCTGGTGGCCAGAGTATCTTCAATTCCTGGGCATGCTAGAAGGCCCCATACAAGAAAGAACCCCCAAACCCTCGCAAGAACACACGTCTGTGGTTGGAAGTTTCATTAGGGCTTCCATGTGGAGCTGGGTAGAGGAAAAGGGAAACGGTGGCTGAAATGGTTCTGACACCAAACTCGAAAGTACCCACTTGACCTCAGCCCGTGTCAAGTACTGTGACTCAACGTGCTCCCATTTCAGGAGTAGACAGCCAAACTAATGGCTGGATGAGCTCCCAGCCCCAAGCAAACTGGTGCATCCTCGATGGGAACTACTCCAAACGTCCATTTGAGGGAGGCCCAGCTGACACTCTTGTGATACAGCGTGGGAGCCAACATGTGTCTATAGTAGCAGCATTTTACAAACATGGTTCCACTAGGGCTGTATATTCCACAGCACAGGCTCTGTCCGGTTCCAGTTGGAGCCCTGGATACATGTACTTTCCCCACTTAAAGGTCCGACTGTGCAGCAGATGTCTTCCAGGAGTAACGCCTGTGTTACCAGCTAGGGGCATATAAATGTCCCAGGCATGAGAGGGTGACATACCCCAAAAGTGAGAAGCCTGGTTCTGCTTGGATCCGTCAACGGGGCTTCCATCACGTGACGATAGAGTATGAGCCTTCAATATCATCAGAACCTTAGAAAGCAGTGAACTGTTGGCAGGAAGGTTCTCTGCGGCACCCACACGCGGGACAGCTAGTGGTCGAGAGAACTCCAGATACCCTAGCT